>NC_067434.1:20687400-21007123 GCF_009764475.1 Pristis pectinata
AAACCAGTAGCTTCCCACAGCTTGGATAAATTCAGTATCAAAATGGAGAAAAGACATTCACAAGTCAGATTAAAAGGAAATTTTGCACTTTTCAAACACACCTTGTTATTTCTCAGAAGTGTTATTTTGTCAGCTTTTGGTCAGGCACAGTATTTAATGACATCTACCTTTGACTGAATATTATTTTTAAATGAAAAAGGTTGTGGAGTTTGATCTTCCCAAAAGCATCACGGCAAGCTCAAAGGTGAAACATTAAAAATGTGATGTAAACTATGGTTTAATTCAAATTAGTTATGTTTCCACTTTTAAATGTTAATATCTAAATTCCCTTAAGTGTTGAATGAACAGGACATGGCAATACTAATAACAACCCATTTATCTTAATGGAGTACTATCAGAAAGTTAGGCCCCAATCTCTAGTCACGCACAACCTTGTCTTGTCAGTACTCTTGTGTATTTCAGTGAGCACTAACCAATTATAAATAATACAACTAAAAACTATAAACAATTATGACATGTTGTTCATACCTGTCTTTCCTGTATTCTCCTGTTGACACAGGACTGATGGAGATCTTAGTTAGAGAAGAAATTGAACTCTGTGACTGGCTGCTGCCAAATGAAGATGTCTCTAGGTTCATTGGTGATTGTGGAGGTGTAATCAAACTGGGACTGCTTCGCTCGGAACCTGATTGCAAACATATCAATATGGAAAAGGGCAATTCAAAAAACTTGCTTTTAAAACTAATGTGCTTTGTAGTATTTCCTTTGAGGAATATTCGATTTCATCTGAAACACTTCAAGTACCAACTCGCTTAAATATCTATGAGAATATTTACTCAGTGCCTTCAACATATCGGTTCTGTTGAATATTTGAAAACTTTTATCAGCACCTTTGCTGTTGGTCAGTTAGCTAGCCAAGACTGCCACTGCTCAAGGGAGCACACAGCCAATGGCTATGAATCTTGATACCCACTCTGTCAAATTTTACAGCACTCCTGCCAAGAAGCCCACACAACAAAGGTTGTTTCAGCATGCCAATAGTCCTTGTCGTTGTGGTCTCTGCATAATCATTCCTTTCTGAGGTTCGTACAGGAGAAATGCTAGGGTGAATATAGTCTCCTGCTGAGGGTTCTCTCCCTCCTTCTTACTCTCCCTTCCTGGAGACTGTCCTACTTTGCATGCCCTCTGCTCATTCTCCCAGTCATACAGTATTTCAAAGAGAATAACTACCATTGCAACCAAATGGCTTGTGCAGAAGTCTTTAGATCATGACAAAGTCTGTCAGCATCTGCCACAATTTACTTCATAGATGTCAGAATCTAGAAAGTATTAAACAGCTGTTCAATGGCAGCAAAAGCCAATTGAAATCACTGCCTAACCTGCAACCTGCAGGTTGATGATCCCTTGACATAGCATCTGTGTGGGGAAAGGTCCTTCAGCTATGCAAAGTTAATAGTCATTAGCTGGAATATTGAGCTCCAAAATGACTACACTGGTGTCAGATTGAAATTGTGCTTGATAATGTTAAGATCTTCCTACTCTGGATACTTCCAGTGGACATCAGCTGCACATTCTGATCAAGGTGTGCCTGCCTGAACACACAGTGCAAATGAATGTATGCATATTCCACTTTAAAATGTCAGGTGCTATAAAGCCATATTTTGTACCTGCCAATACTATATTGCATGCTATACAACAAGAATAAAGTCAGTCAACTTTATACAAATATCATCGAGTCCCCATTAGGTACCAGATCTATAAATATTGGGACACTTTTCCTTTCTTTAAAAGTGGTTTTCACTCCCCCGAAGGGACAGGATTTTCAACTGCAAGTGTTCCACGGCTTGCACATCTGCTCTTATCCTGTTGTCCCACTCAGAACAAGGCTCCCCTTGTTCTCATCTTCCATCCTAATAAGTTCTATAATCAATAGATCATCCTCACTACATTCTGCTGCCTTCAATGTGATACCACCGCAAGATACACCATCCTCTCATCTTAACTTTCAGCATTTCAAAGGCACTGCTCCTTCCACAACCCTTTCATCTCCATAAGTACCCACTCCACTTCTTGTAGTCTCTTCCCACATAACGTCAGGAAATGCAACACCTGTTCCTTTTCTTCTTTCCTTCACTCCATCCACGCTGCCAAAGATGCCTCCCAAGTGAAGGAGCAATTCTAAGTTATTACATGTATTCGGTGCTAATAATGTGGTCTTCTCTGCAATGGAGAAACCACATACAGATTGACTGACCTCCTTCATCTCCGTTCAGTCCTCAAGGGTGACTACCACTGACAATCTGCAAAGGTGACAGCTGCCCATCACTTTAATCTGCATCCTATGTCTATTCGGATCTATCTACCTTTGGCCCTTAACAGTGGTCCAATGAAGCCCAACATAAATTCAAGGATCAGCTAGTTGTGATGAGAGATTATCTACTGGTAACATAACTGTGTTGCTCTCCCCACAGATACTGTCTGACTTGCTGAGCATTTCCAGCATTCCAAGATTTCAGATTTGCAGCATCTGAAGTCTTTTGTTTCTGATGGTTCCAGCAGTGTTTCTTTTCTCCCCCCTTCTCTTTTCCTGTTATCACTCACTTCTTTTTGACAGACCACAGGTGATTCACAAGCTTTCACCATCGTCTCTATCAGCACCATTGCTAGTGTCATTCACTCTCTCTCGGTCTCCATCCTCTCAGAGATCACCTTTCTCCTGCTTCCCTCCGCCTTTCCTACTATTTAAAATATGTTTGATTTCCAACTTTTATCAGAGGAAAAAGTCCTCCTGAAACATTAACCAGTTTCCTATCGTGGGTGTTCCTTAACATGATGAGTTTTCCAGCATTTTCTGTTTTTTGTTAAACTTCCAGTATCTGCAGGCTTTTGCTTTTCCAAATTTTCGCAGTGTTTAGCCGTCCAAATACACCTCAACAATACCAGTCTACATAATTGTGGGCAGATCTTTCATTGTAAAGAGTTCTTACCTTTCGCAAGGTCAGACTGTTTGTCATAAATGCACATTTTAAATAGTGAACTCTTTGCTGAGTCAATAGGCAAGGTTTCAAGTATGCTAACAGCCAAATAGTTATCATAGCAACACAATAGTATATGTAAAAGAAAGGGCAAGTGCCTCTTTGCATTAAATGGGAAACCAAAATGATTGTCAAATACTGGCAAAATTATTCTAATCCTTTTACAGACTGGGACTTCCAAACAGTTAGAGCTTGCAGAGTTAAAATGATATGATTTAAAGGAATATGATTTCCAAATTTACTTACTCAACATACAAGTGCAGCACTCTGCTGCCAGAAGGCAAATTTATTCATCAATGAAGGGCCTGACCAGTGCTTTGGCTCAGTTATCACACCCATGACCCAAATCAAGCAAGTAAAAAAATGAGTAATCAAAATATATTCTCAAGGATAATAGAGCTTAGTTTTTACAGTTGACAATAACAGCACAGCAGGAAGACTACAAATACCCAGATTAGACTACCCACAATAGCTCTATTTGTTCTGCAATATGCAAGGAAAAGCTATCTCCTACTTCTGGGACACATACAAACAAAACTATTAAAATCAATCAACTGGAATTTCGCTGATAGATTCTAAACTGAAATTCATCTCCGAGGTTGCTGCAAGAATATGAGCAAGATGTCAATTGTCTATGGTATGATGATTAAAGCAACATCAACGCAGTTACAAGAGCTTACACATTTCAAGAATTGCTTATATACGACTGGAATGTGATTAAAAGAGCAAATTTGCCAATAAACTCAAAGTGGATCATTATAAATATCCATTGCCATAAATCTTCCCACTACAACCCCCTCAGCTGATGATGTTTACTTCATACCCAAGATGTTTGTGCCTTACAGATGCATCTTATTCCTAAGTGGCTCCTTTCTGTGCCTCGGGAAATGAAGGGAAAAATAAGGGAAGAATAACAAACAGATAATTTGTAATCCTTAAAGGGAATATTGCAAAATATTACCTCTGTCAGAGCCTGTTGTCAATCGAGGATACCTTGTGTTTGAAGGGATTCGAATCCGTCCACTTTTACTGGGAGCAAAGGCCAGGCTGCTTGATGACCCAGCTGAAAACAAACAAAAGGTTCAGTAAAGGAACCAGACAGATCAAAAATAAGATCAAAAATGTGAATGAAGAATTACCAATACGCGCACTGGCTGGCAGAGATTGTGTTCCATGTGGTGTTGTACTTCTGGAAGACTTGGACAAATCACTCGAATGTTTGTGGTCTGGGCCAGTCAAATCCAGGCTGTGATGTGCATGATGCTGTGGACTAAACAAAACATTTCAGTCCAGCACACTTAATTTTTTTTATATATGAAGTAAAATTGTACATTAAAATAGAACTTGAAAAAAAATTTAAAAATGTTTAACATTAGATCAATTTAAAGCTCTATTTAGCGTTGAGACAAAACCCACTCATTATTTCATTTCTCCACTCAATTTCATAGGTCTTATTTCCTAACTTTTAGAACAAGGTGCTGCTTTGAATTTCACTGACACACACATCGCATCCATAAAAGAAAAAGAGTCCTTGAAACCATTCTCAATATTTCACTGACCAGATAACCTTCCTTCTTGGCCTCCATCCGAACTCATCCTGCAAATAACTGTTTCCCTTTCAAGTACTGCCCCTTTCCTTTTCAAAGCTACCGTTATCCGTGTCTTCAAAAACTACTTTCAGGCCCTGCCATCTCCATATCTTCTTTGTTCAAAGACTGAAATAAAGCCCCAAAGTACAATGATGACTACAATTTTAAGATACTCAAGGTGCTAGATGCTAGAATCTGGAGCAATACACACAAAATGCTGGGGGAGCTCAGCAGGTCAGGCAGTATCTATTGTGTGAGTCTGGGGGAAACGACATTTTGTTCCTCCATGTGTTTTAAAGTATATAGGTGAATGACAATAAAGTATAACTTGAACTTGAGGGAAATAGACAGTCAACGTTTCGGGTCGAGACCCTTCGTCAGGACTTCAGTCCTGACGAAGGGCCTCGACCCGAAACATTGACTGTTTATTTCCCTCCATAGATGCTGCCTCACCTGCTGAGTTCCTCAAGCATTTTGTGTGTATCAAAGATACTTAATTGGCTTTTTGTCACTGCAGAATCATAAAAAGCTCCACATAGCAGAAGCATCACTTTCAGTGCTTGGTTACTACAGTATCAATTTGAAGCAGCTCCATAATATACATATTGTATTTGAAGTTGTCAATGCAGGGTACAGGTGCTTTATAACAATAATTTTTTGTTTAAGGATGTAATCTCACCTAAAACCATCAAAGGTATGCACGGATTCTGGAAAGCAAATCGCACTCTGAGGTCTGTGCCGGGCCCTTGGAGAACCATTATAGCTTTCGGTTGGTGAATGGCTCCTTGTGCTACTTTAAACAGGATGAAAACAAATCTTAAGCAATTGAAGGATGCCTTCTGACCTAATGAACAATACTGAAATCAGGACTTTCATATCAAGGACAGAAAGCTATATTTTGATTTTGATGTTTTCATAGTTGCAAATGTTCAGAAAAAAACTGTGTAATAAACTTAACATGCTCAGAACATAATGATTAATATTTCTCTTTCCAGCCAATTATATCAAATCAACGTAAACACAAATGATTATTTGGTTTAACATTGTTACATGCAACGGCCTAGTAACAGTTCTCTAGGCATATGCGATACTCGGTGCTGCAAGTAGATTATGCAAACATTTTATTCATCTGTATTTTTATAAATTACTGAAGACCACTAGATGGCTCAGCAGGAGAAAGGAATGTGGACTGCTAACCAAGTCTGTTGGTTGATTAATACCTATGTTGTGGATGTGGATAGCACATTTGACTCGCCATGGAGGGATAGTTGGCACTGTGGACCATGCGGCTGCGAACAGTGAAGAAAGGAACATTTGGATTTCGCAGAACTGCTGTCACTGCTGGACAAGGCACAAAGCTCCTCTGTGCACTGCCTGCATTTAAAAGATATAAAATAAATTTAAATGGTCTCATCAACTAAACACCTTCATTCATATGTCCTTAAATGAAATGTATCTGAGGAAGGGAACGAGGCTCAGAAAAAATACCAGCTTCTTCATCTGCTATTTGTGTTCAATATGACTCCTGTATAGAGGGCACTAAAAATACTAAAGCAAAATCCTGTCAACCAAAGCACAAAATGCTGGTAATATTCAGGGAAAGCATCATTTGTGGAGAGAGAAACAAGAGTTACAGTTTCAGGTTGATGACTTTCTAATTGTTTCTCTCTCCATAGTTGTTACCTGATGAGTATTTCTAACACTGTTTTAATTTAGTGGAAAATTCATAGTTAACCACCTGCCAGTGGAAACAATTACTCATTAAAATCCTTCTTAATTTTGAATATTTCCAATATCAATTTCTCTGCTCTAAGGAGAACAATTACAGCTACTCTAGCCTCTACATCAGATGTTCTTTTTCTTCAGTTGCATTCCAGCATTTCCTTGCATAAATGCCACCAAGTTTGTGATTCTCCCTTAGAAGAGACGTCTCGAACTTGCTGGCACATTTGCTAGCTTATTCATGACTGCGCACTGAGGTTGCGCTCCCCATGGACCTCCGCGGTAGAGCACAAAGTTGCAGCAATTCCCCAACACTTTTGCAAGGAATCTATCAGACAACTTACTCCACATTCAATCAGGGCATTTCCATTCACTTGAGTGGAGAGGAACTGCTACAAAGGACCAAGTAAGTTTATTTAATTTTTAAAATTATTTTTTTAAAGCAATATGATTGTTTTGTTTTAATTTAAACATGTCTAATTTGTTTTGTAATTGCTTAAGTTAAGAGGTTTTTTCGAATGTTTGAACACTCAGAAGTTGTTGTTTAAGCCAAAGGACAGGACCTAGCCAATTGTCAATGAATCTTACTTGACATCTTTGCAGGCAGTGCTAGTTCCTACAACCTCCTTCCTCCTAACCACATGATGGGATTTATTTCTGGAAGGCCCTGTCAAAACACATGGCTTCACAATGGAGGATAGGATGGATGCCCAGCTTTGAGCAGCAAGTTATCTTCAGGAAATCAGCACTGGGTTAATACCAACATTTTTCCATAGGTCAGAGGAGAATATGGAAGCTCACAACGACTGCAAAATCTCAGTCAATACTTCAGCTGAGACCTAACCAATGACTCACACAGCTTCTTTGCTTTTGTACTCTGCCTCAGTCCAAAAAGTGAGACTACATTTTTCTAATAATGCTTCAAGAAAGAAATGGATCAGATCAATGCTTCAAAATGCTAAAAGGAAATCATCACAAGCATGTTTCTTAATAAAGCACTTAGTATTTCAAAACTTATTTGTGAACTAACCTGATGTTGGACAATTATAGGTTGTTGATGCATAGCCACCACTTTGCCTCTGTGAGCGTTTTGGTGTGTAACGGTGCCATTCCTGTGGCTCCAAAGATAAACGTTCTTCACTTGTATTGTATCTGGGAACCGAGGAGCAAGATGCATGACTCTCATAGTGCGAATGAGGATCAACGTTTTCCTGTGAATATAAACAATGTCCTCAATCATCAGTTGTCAACAGTCACTCATGAAAAGATAAAAGCAATTCCAGATTCTTTTCTGAACTTGCCTTCCCATACCCCTTAAGTGCCTTGTAATCACTTTTTCTGTATAGCACTTAGTATGTCAGAGTTCCACATCACTTATCTTGCTAAAAAAGGAACCCACTTGTGTCTACAACCATGCAAGAAGAGTTGATGTTAATTATGTTTAGAATTGCCTTCTATTTCCCCCCAAGTCCCTTAAGTTTCCAAAGCAGCAACGCTTGGTATAATTGAAATCAATTGCATCTATCCACATCATTTCCATTATATCTTCCTAATATCCTTCTCAGTTCTCAGTTTTAAAATGCAATATTTTAGAGAATTGCCTACCTTTCTTTAGTAATGTAACTTCTGCAATAAACCATACCAGCTGCAGCAGAACTTGTAAGCCTTCCTTCTGGTAATACTGACCCCATATACAGTATAGAATGCACAACAATAGAATCCTAACCCTGCTGAACTGGATCTAAGCAAATTATCAGCACCTTAACGAAAGGTTTCTATTTTGCATCATGGTCAATAAATGGGTATGTATGTAGGTGTTCTCATCTTAAATCCGCTAAAATTTCAAAACTGTCTAGGTAATAAAACATTTTAATGATTATAAAAATACACACTTCTATCCCCTGAAAGTCCCACCTATGCTGGCTATCTTAGTTCTAACCAATGGTATTCTCATACTTCATTTTACACTGTTAACGATCCTTTTAGTAATTTCAAAAGTTTGAAAAGCAACACAAAACTCAACGTCCTCAGAGATTCCCACATTTATACTTTTCAAAGGAAGCAAATGACTTACTTATGGCAATGTCACTAGGACATTCAGTCTGTTCACACACTTCAACCTTGTAGAATCTACAGTACAATCATTAACAGATCTGTGCAGGAATTAGCAAGCCAAAAACCCACAATGAGGAAGTCTATTTGCTTTTCCACTGATCACAAGTTTTCAATCCATATGAAGTTACGTTTTTACATCTACCAATTGGTTAGGTAAACAATATCCTTGTTAATTCTCACCTCGTGACATTAGAATAAATCAAATCAACCAGTCCAATTTGAAGGACAAAGGGGAACTATCAAAATACCATTTATTGTTTGCTAATTTCTTCACACACATGAAGCTCTTCAGCCTTCTGTAGATTCTCTTAAGGCAACTGACAATGGTCTTATCAGAGGTACACTGGACATGGTCACTACAGGGAGGATTGATATCAACCAATCAGACTTGAGGGTAGAATGCAGCCCCCACCTGGTCAAGAAGGAGTCACTATATTTTAATTGTAGAGGAGTCTAATTCAACAAATAGATGGACCTTACCATTAACTCAGCCGATGAATGTTAACTATCTACATAAGATTTGAAGTCTCATGTAGAGTGACTGTCCTCTGTACATTTTTTTTTCGAAAAGGTTTGTCAGTCATTCCTGTTACTTTTTGCTGGATCTTGATAATCAGGCTTCTCTCAAAAGTCAAGGGTTCAACATTTACAATGTTGAAATGCGTGGAAATGCTACTTCCACGACACACCATCCTTTTCCAAATGTTCCCCTCACCAGTAAAATTTAGTTTGTAATTGACTGAAGTGACAATCGGCTGGTTCAAATCTGTAACTGCTTCCATGTTTATAAGGTCAACACTATCATAATGATTTGAAAATAATCATTGAAATTCATGTCATTTCCAAATTACCTGAGGGGACAGTCCAGAAATAGTCAAAGGAGCAAGTTTGCTTGGTCTTAAAGCAGGAGCAGATTTTGGTCGACGTCTGTTCACAGGTTCTACCTCCTCAACTCGCTGATTACCTTCTTCTTCGGAGGAAATCCTTGAAGGTATTAAAGCGCTCCCTTCTAAGAATGGTGTTGGCTGATAATGGCCAGCATTTCTATCATGAGCTTCTTGTGTGTTGTCCTGCTTTACTCCAAGGGCAACAGGTGATTGAGGCCCGGCAGGACTTGATGGAGGTGACCCACTAGTTGCTGCAGTATCTGAAGCAGAGCTAGTTTGCTGTTTATGTTTAAATTTAAATGAATCACTCCTCTTAGGAGGTGTGGGAGGTGTTGAGCCAGATTCACTCTTTGAGGACTGTGAAGAATGTGATTGCTTTTGTGTTGGGGAGAGATAATCCATTTTTGGAGGAGTCTGTGGCCTTTTGAAAGTATCTGGATCGAAGACAGGCTTCCTCTGTTTTGGCATTTTGAATATGGAGAGTTTCCCAGGTTCAGGTGAAACGTCCACCATTGTTTTTGGCCAGGTGCCACCATTATGTTTAGGACTGTGCCCCTTTTCAGCATCAGTATCTACCACCACACAATCTGCAACTGCTGGGTCAAAGGTGAAACACCTTTTCTCGTGCTCCGCAATCCCATAGATCTCCGAGCTGAGAGGACCAACTTTAAGTTCTGAATAGTTGCAGCAAGTGTGTTCAGCTGTCCTGTATGTATTAGGCTGCAAAGAACGGCTGGAAAATTGTTTGCTTTCACAATAAGAGCCATCTTTGTGATCTCTGTCATTTTTGTCGTCAAGTATGTTCGAATCTGTAATGAAAATGTCTGTCTGTGTTGAGCTATTGTGTTTCAAGTTTCGAGTGTTGGGAACCTGTACCTCCGACTCCTGAACCCTACAGTTACCAGATTTCTCAGACTCCTTTAGTGTTTCAAGTATATTCTGCCCACTCCATGATGAACTCTGAGGAACCACCTTTAAAAGAGGGACAAAATATTAGTACTTAATTTTAATAATGCACAATGTTCACAACCAAGACCCATTTTTAATATCATATGTGACAATATTATTTCTGAAGTTGAGGATGTACATGCAATAAAACTAAAAATTATGCTTAACAAAATATTTCTGTATTTCAGCAAAGATAAACCTACCTTCAGAAAATCTATAGAATATTTTGCTATGAAATCAAGTTCTCCCAAATTTAAACAACATACTTGTACATGTAAAACATTATTGTTTAGTCAGGGTGAAATTATCTACTTTTTCCAAATTTTTGGTATGAACTCCAATTGCAGCTCCCCTGCCGCCACCCTCAGCACCCCCAAAAAACCCACAACCACTGATGGTCGGTATATTGGTGTTTACATAATTTCGCCTGCTATAACTGGTGTAGAACATTCTATAATAAGGTAAAGGATTATATACAAGCTGGAAAAGCTGTATGAGCAGCACCTCTTCTTTATTCATTTCTATGCAAAGACGAAGACATTAAATGCAAGATAAAGAATTGTTCTGAAGGAATAGATATTTCGAATACTACAAGTTCCACTCTTCAGACATTTGGCATCTAGTATTGATTTGCAATATTTCCCCAAGGAAGTTTGAAAGCTTTGCTTGCCATGGATTTTAAAACTGTAATCACAGAGAATTGAGGTAATCGCACTTTAAAAGGCTCCACCCAAAGAACTAAATAGCTGGGACTGCCCAAAATAGCCATTGAACCTAATACACAGTAAATGGTACTTTTGCAGTTGACTTGCAGCAATTCAAAATGGTCATTGATTACTGTGTAAACAGCTGCATGCCATAGCGTAGGCAGAAAAAGTCACGGGGGAGCAACTCAATGAAGCTGCAATGCTTTCACTTCCAATGTGAACTGACAGAATTACAATGCCTCTTCCAATATTGTTTTTTGATGAAAAACTCAACAATGGACATTATTAAACTTTTATGTAATCATTCTGTGCTTATGGATGGGTACAAACACATCAACTACCATGAACATTATGTTGTCATCGTCAACTCATTGACTGGAACTTAGGAGAGAATGGGCCTTGTGTTTTATGTCCACAAAACATAGGTCTGCTATCAACCTGCCCTGCTGTCCAATAAATGACCACGATGAGAGTCTAGAAAACACAGAACAATTTCCATACCCTGGGAGCCACCTCTCAACAAAGGTAGAGAACAATGATGAAATCACTATCACCTTCAAAATGTCAGTGTGGACGTTGGCCATTTAAGGAAAAGGATGTTTGAAGATCAATACACAAAACTCATTGTCTACCAAGCAGCAGTGATCCATGACGTCTGAAAGCATGAGATATTGACTATGTACAGCAGGCACTTCATAAGTATTGGAGATACATCACCACTGTCTCCACAATATCCTCCAATTCCGTTGACAGGATCCCAGTCAAAATCGCTAGCATGTAGGAACTAATTACACTCAGCCAGTTCCGAAGGGCAGGCCACATCGATAGCATATACAACCAGACTTCCAAAACACACATGCTATCCTGAATTTTGTCACAGCAAGAGAATACCAGGTGAACAGAGGCTTTAAAAGATGAGCATCCTCACCAGCTCCTGAGAAACCCTGGCCCATGACAGCTCAAACTAGAAGAGGAGAACTTGGGACAGCACCAACCTCCAATCCATTTGGTGGGAGCATGAGACATTGACCACCAACAGCAGGTACTTCAAAAGCTTTGGAGATAAGCTCTATAGGAGCACACAGAGGACCAACATAAACAGTATATTCCACCACCACCACCCCCACTCCATCAAACCTCCTGCCCAACAATGGCCTCATCAGCCATCTTGGGACCACAGAACTGGATGGAAGTAAATCATCCGAAATCCAAAGGGACTGCTGAAGATGATATTATGTTATGCAACTTTCTCTTCAATATATTATAACGGATCGTCTTCCAAGGATGGTTTTGTCATTTTTCAGAGTTTCCACATTAAAAGAGTATAGCCTAGCTTTAGCCTCCAGGGAAGTAAGGTTATGAGAAGATATGTATTGTCCCCTCTTGCATTTACATGAAGCTACAGGACCATCCTCTTGTCTCTTTGGGTGCTTGCTTCTGTGGATCCTTTCGGTCCACTTCCTATCGCCTTAACAAAGGCTGGTAGCTTTAAGGACATGGGCACACAGAGTGGGATCTTGGATGGAGTGGCCAGTCACACAGCACTTATTCACAATGAAGACTGTGGCTACAGGCAGTTGACCTCACTCTGGGAGAGCGAAAGCAATCAACAGCTGAAGACTGGAGAAGACAAGGGCAGTAGTGAGCAGAAGGGCAGTGGAATCAAGACAGAAAAGGCTGAAGAACAAGGATGAGTAAAAGGGAAGGGAGCAATAGAGGTAGGAAAATGAAGGAGGCAGATTAGAGGAAGGAGGGACATAAGTAGGGAATCTATGCTGGGGTGTCAGAAGGACAGAAGGATCAAGCTATGGAGGGATCGGCTGCCAAGGAAGAGGATGTGTGTAAGATCATGTATGTGCACGTGTGGCCACACTTGTCTATGTATGCATGCCCATCTTTATCTATGCTTAGAGAGTGAGTGCAAGTATGATAGACCACAAGCACGAAGGAGCACGTGTGCTAATTTTGTGCAGTGGAGCCTGGACTCCAATCATCTTAGTCAGTAAACCAAGAGCTTGCTGTTCAGTCTCTGTGGTAGCTGGTATGCAGAGGACAACCACGCACAGAGATTTTCTGCCCCTCAGAACTGAAGTGAAAGGAAGTTATTCTCAGTCTTTAAGAGTAGCCTAACAAGAAGTATGTTGAACTAATTTGAGCCAAAACAATAATTGTGTGGGGTACATTCAAAGAACAAAGATGATCTTACAAGACAAGCAAAACAATCTTGCATGGTTGTACCACTCCTGCAAATCCAACTTGTTTAAGCAGAGATCGAAGAGCTAAGTTACAATTAGAAAAAGGAGACTTCTGTAGAATAATACCAGCTGATGAAAATTCACAAAAATGTACATGCTGGAAATAAAAACCATAAATGCCAGAAAAACTCAGCAGTTCAGCCCTCGGTGGAAAGAGCAGAGTTAACGTTTCAGGTTGGACACACTTTGTCAGAAATGGGAAAGAGATAAAATGGAAGATTGTTTACAGTTGCAGAGAAGGTGGCGGGAAGGAAGATAGGACAAATGGAATATCTGGGATAGGGTGTGGAGCAGCCAAATGGATTAATGGTGCCAGTTAAAGGGCGATTATGCTTCTTTGTCTATCATGTGTGGTTAATAGCAGGACTGTGGGACATGCATAACACTTGCAATTTCTCCATTTTTCTCTCCCATTAGCATTGCTGGGCATGCCCCACAGCCCTGCTATTAGCAAGAATTAACAGACACAGCAACATGAGCACCCACTGACTCTCACCACTAACCTATTGGACCCAACATCATCTTTTCACATATATCCCGTGTCTTTTCCATCCCTTCTGCCACCTTCTCGCCTACTTAAAACCAGCTTCTTTTTCAAAACCCCTTTCTGAGTTCTGATGAAAGCTCTCCAATCTGAAATGCTAATTCCATCTCTCTTGCCACAGATTCTGCCTGACTTGCTGAGCGTTTCCAGCATTTCCAATAATAACACCAGCTGTAGGAACTGATTTGTTGAAGACACTTATACTGTAGTTAAAATATTAATGTTTAATGAATGTTTGAGAAATGTACCATGTAACCAGCTTCATGCATTCTGTAAACTAGAACCTAGTCAGTATTGAGTAGTGTTTAATTCCTATTCAAGAGCCTTTCCTCTCCCAAATTCATACTTGGATATCTTCCCCCAGGACAATAGTAAGGTACAGTATATGAATAAATGTGATCAGGTGGATAACTGTGCCAAATTTTCTGCAGAAATTTAAAAGCTGTTGATTGTCCAGATCTGAAGCTGTATTAAGCTGGCTGGCTGGATGCTCTTCTCACAAGGATGAACTAACAAATGACAAACAGAGTTGGCTGCTTTGTTGCTTACTTTGGAAAACTGCTAAGCAACCAATACTTGGGAGGGAAGGGTTAACATTTGGGAGGGATAACAGCCCAGTTTAGTATCACCCACAAGAGCCAGGTCAAACTTTAATGCATCCATACTCACTGCATAATGGAAGCTCTTCAATAGAGTACCGATATGAAGTAAATTAAAGGGATTTACTTACATATACTGGTTTAATTATACAATGGGCAATAACTGCACCATAGAGGAGATAAAGTTATCACTCAAATTAAGAATTTCATCCTATATTGGACAAAGTCCCATCTCTGCAAAATTCCTACATAATTCAAGATTTACAAAATAATACCATTCTTCTGGAATGTATTTTTTTTACCGAGACATGGTAACAAATACAACCAAAAGTATATGAACATAGCAATGCAAGACAGTTTTGAAGATGTAACTTTCATAGATAACAAATATTTCAAAGTGCATTTTGGAACAGTCTGATATATTTATGTGAGCATGACAGCTTGTATCCCGCTGCTATCAGACTCTTAAATAGACCTCTCATATTCTAAAAGATGAACTCTTGATCTACTTTGTCATGGCCCTTGCACTTATTTGTCTACCTGCACTGCACTTTCTCTGTAACTGTAACACCACATTCTGCATTCCGTTTTCCTTTTTACTACCTCGATGTACTTGTGCATGGAATGATCTGTCTGGATGGCATACAAACAATTCTTCTTTAAAATGTACCTTGGTACACCTGACAATAATAAGCCAATTCCAATTCCATGTGAAACATACCTTCATCAGTGAAAGACTGACAGAATCCCTGCAGTTTCTTAACAAAGCTTCACATTCTGTCAGTGACTTGTTTTCTAGTGCAATACCATTTATCTGTGAAAGAGAAAAACTAACTTAGGAACACATAGTAAATAAATAATACATACAAAAGACAATGTTTCTGCAGTTTCCAAAATCTTAATTGTTATGCTGATAAATAATGAGAATTTGATGACTGCATTGTATATGATGGCAACCTTATGTACATCTGCCCCAACTAGACCTTGATTTTGTTGATCTCTAGCACTCTCCTTAATGAAAATATGTTGGGTTACTTTAGCCTATTTTCACAGTTCAGTCTTCTGGTCATGCTTTTCTTAAGATTTTTCCACAACTTTTACATCCTTAAGCTCTGCAATCCCGTAAAAATTTTACTACTAGCCCTAATTAGTGATCAGAATTCACAATTTACAGTGCAGCCCTAACAATGAACTCAACATTGTCAATATAAAGTCTGCCTTATTAGCAACTTGCCCCACGCTGACCTAATGTTTTCAGAGCACGAGGAGTGCTTACTCAGATTTCTTTTAACTACTTTCAATGCAATCGTTAATGTGACCTGCATGCGTTCAGTGAAGGAGGGACTGTCTTATAAATGATTCAGCAGTTTGGTCCTATACTTAGAATTCAGAAGAATGAAACAAAATTCTGGGGGAGGTGCAATTAGCAGAGCAGATACTGAAGAGATGCCTCCTCTCATGATGGTCGGTGCAGACTCTGTAAGCTGAAGCACCTGTTTCAATGCTGTATGACTATGAAGGAATATAGAACAAGGAGGTACAGTTTAAGAAAAAAAAGGGGTCATGAATGGATATGAGCAGGAATTTCCTCTCTCAAGAGTTATGAGCATTTTGAATTCGTCATGCTCTGAATTCTTGAGCTTTTGAATTCTACTTTGGTTAGGCCACATTTAGAGTATTGTGTGCGGTCCGGTTGCCACATTACTGGAAGGATGTGGAGACTGAAGGGCAACCTGGTAGAAGTATATAAAATCATGAGAGACACAGATAGGGTAGATGGTCAGGGCCTTTTTTTTTAATCAGGGTGGAAGTATCAAATATGAGAGGCATAGCTTGAAGGTGAGGGGGGAAAGTTTAAAGGAGATTTACAAAGCAAGTTTTTTTAGCAAATACAAAATGATAGGTGCCTGGAATGTGCTGCCAGAGGAGGTAATGGAAGCAGATACGATAGCAACATTTAAGAGGCATTTAGACATGCAGGCAAATGGGATTAGTCTAGATAGGCATCTTGGTCGGTATGGACGAGTTGGGCCAAAGGGCCTGTTCCCATGCTATACAACTATGAATCCATGGAGATACAGCAAGCTTGATTGAGGAGCCAAATGGCCTAATTCTGCCCCAATCTATTATTCAATGTGTCAACCTGCCTTATTCAATTTTGAGGTATGTCTGACCTTCATACCACCATAGCAGCATTACTGAGATCAGAAATTTTGGGAAATGAAATGAACATGTCCCCTACTCCTCCCATGACATAGCACAATGCAGTTCTGATGTGTGGTTCACAGAACTGTAAATTCAAACTACTAACTGTAATGAGTCTGTCTCCCACTGTTAAGGATCCTTCTCTAGCAGCAGAGCTGCCAGGGGAAACTGTAGCTACATATATTCCTGTCTCCAAGCTGATTCCAATGTCTGCAAAGAGAAAAAAAATACTATTAGCACAGTACTGGCTAATCATCCTTCACTCAAGCATCAAATTAAACTTTTACACATTAAGTACTAAAACATACTGTTAAGCTTCATTTATCAAGGCAGCTAATTGTTTTTATATATCAAAGATCTTAAGCTTTGCCTTTTGGAGATATTTGGGAGATATCAGGCTGCCTCTTAGGATTCTTAAAATGGACTCGATATTCCCATTAATTTCTCAGAGTTTTCTGGTTCTAGGCAAGGATCCAGGTGCACTGATTCAGAAATTATCCACCACTAAAAACAGCCCTTCCCAAATTCCCAGGCAACATACTTCAAATAGGAGTAAGTAGCAGCATGAAGTAGAATTGCGAATAGAAGAGCCATCGGGGTTCAACAAATAGGCTATTGTGGAAAAGGTAGACCATCTATAATTCTGGCGATTCTCTTCCTAATCAGTGTAAAAAAAATCATTTATAAACCTTGTTTATTGAGATCATGAATTTTATGCAATGAGAAGTTGTGGTTACCATAAACTGAAAAATGAGCCACTTTCCTGTCTGAGATGTAACTCTTTTTCAGTATAACTGATTCCTACAAAGGATCTGATCCATAGATTAAATACGCTTGCAAATAACTAATTAGTGGATTGAAAACCAACTCCCACTTACAACATCCATTTTCAATACCAAAGTTCTTCTCCCGATATTAACCCTGAACATACGCTTTTCTCTTCTCTCACCTCCCCAACAATACTAAACCTGTCTATTCATTATTTTCCACATCAAGAACAGGGATATTCTGCTTCACTATTAATAATGCACATGACTCAGTATAGCAGTGGGGATATATTATGCAGATGAACAAAACATGGTGGTTTAAGGAAAAGCAATTGAGGTCATAAATTTTACTTGACCATTACAGATACATTTGGACAAAACTGCTTTGGACACATGAAAAGTTAAATTACCTTTGTGCCCCACAAGGCTAATGTGAACTGGGGTGATAGCTCTACCTCCCAAGGATTTTCTTCTACGAACTACCACATTAATGACCCCTCCGCCATTCAGTACAGCTTTGATAACATGTTTTCTGTCTTTGTTGGTAAGATCTACATCATTTATCCTGAGCAAGCAATCATTCACCCTGAAACAGAAATAAAAAAAGATACACTGGACAAAGTCATAAAAGACCGTTGTACCACTTTTTGAGGGAAAAAAAGATTTTCACTCAGAATTTTATTTTCTTTTTGCAGGAATGGAGGAATTAGTTGGCTATACCTTAACCGTCCATCTGCAATACTTCCTTTGTCAACCTTAATAACAAATATGCCAGAGTCTCCAGGTAGATAAGGTTCTTCAGCTCCTCCAGCTACATCAAAGCCCAATGCCTTCAAATCCATGTCATCCTATATTAGAAAAAAAGGTTATACCACACATTCATACTTTTACAAATATACGATGCAGTCTTAGAGCCTTCAATACAAAAAGATTCATCACAGCAGACAAAACTTCCTTCACAAGTTTGGTATGTAGTGTACATCTCAGAAGCTTAACTGAATCAGATGCATAAATACTAAAAGGTCAGAGGCAGGTGGCTAGTGGTCAATTCCCCAGCGTTTTCCTTCTTCTACAAGGCATATCAAGGGCGAGATGAAACCCTTTCCACTTGCCTGAATGAGTGGAGCACCAATGACACCTGAAACTTAACACTATTCTGGTCAAAGCAGCTTGTTTGATTAGTGGTACCCTATCCATTACGCTACATCTTCAGTCCTTCCACTGCTGGCTCACTGTCGCTCCAATGTATACCATCTGCAAACTGGATTGCAGTTACTGCCTCAGCCAGTGGTATTCACTAGTCTTCAAGTGAGGGCCACTTTTGACAAAAATGCTTTGATGTGAAAATCATTTTAATTACTGAATTAATACATTGCTTACTACTCTCCAATGATATAATCTTACAGAACAACTCATAACCAAAGCAAAGCAATAAAACAATACTCTTACTAAGAAAAACAGGAAATGTACAGAATTGAAAAAGCATCTTTGCAAACTTTAAGAGTGATATTAATACTACTATACAATACATATAGTAAGGTGACTTACCAGTGCACATTATTACTGTGTCAATAAGAATTTTTAAGCACATATGCACCCTTGCCCACTGCCTGTCTCCTTGGTTCCCACCCCCTCTTTGACACTTTACAACCCCTCTCCTCCCTGTCCTTAAACCCTTCCACGGAGTTTCCTCCCCCTGGCCATACTTGCCACACTGCAAAGTATTTTCATTGAAGTTTATAAACATACCCTATCTTTTGGAAATTCAACTACTTCTGTCTCCCATTCAAGGGAATCCGTGTCAATAGCAGAATCGTGGGAATTGTGAGCCATCAGTTGCCGAATCCGTGCCTCTTTCTCCAACTGGTTTTCCATTTTCTCCCTTTAACAAATGGGGGAAAAATTTAGAAAATCTATCTTGGGATTCAGATATATTCTGTATCAAAATAAATCTAACATCACCACTCAAATACTGATTCCCAGAATTGACAAAAATATGCAATTTCTGTTTTGTATGCTTTTATGTTTACGATTTGCAGGTTTCTTCATTTGAAATATATAAAGTATGTGGAATTACTACAATTTTTGGTACCAAATAAAACTGATCTCACTTGCAACTGGCCAAAGTAATAGATTAAAAAATAACTTGGAAATGTATAAATTACATGGGAAGAATAGATGGGGCCCAGTAATTCCAATAGCACACCTCTAACAGAAGAACATAAAATGAATTTTCTTTATTCATAGTTGGTCAGAGAACCAAAATACTGAGGGAATAACTTCAATTTAAACCACCTGTTGGGGATAGGGTCAGAAACTTTATTACACCTCTTCAGATTTTTACTCTTCATTAAAGTCAATGGATATGCACAGCGTATCGATGATGAGGAAAGAAAAATAACTGAGTACAAATTGAATGCAAATTTTGAAGAAATGATTGCAGATTTGCAAATAAAAATGGTATCAAATCCTGCTATATATGGTTATCCTATGCTCTCCAAAAGTCTCTAAGTACAGAAGCATTCAAAAACTATTAAAGATAAAATAAACAATTCAAAACTAAAATTGGCTGAAAATGTGTATTAATACATATACCAAACAAAACCAGAAAAGGTTGAGGAACCTGTTTTCCCTTTTGCTATCTTCATTGCACCACATAAATCCCACAGATATCAATGGGGTTGTAGATTCTGCACCAGATCTAACCAGGTGCAGGATCCAAGGGCCATCTGCCCACTGTAAATCTAAAGAATCTCTGCAAGACCAAACAAGGGGAGATTCTGCATTCTGAATGTGTCATAAGTTTGTGACTTCTGTGTGTGACCATGCATGTGCATAAACCCAGACTTAGTTCTATTCAAATGGATATTAGCAGCAACTCTTTTAATTTAAAGCTGAATTAAATATATACTTAACTAAAATGGTACTATAAAATGCCACCCATGCAAATAAATGACAATGAGCATAACTGAAGTCCTAATCCTACTTCATGTTATGAAGAATTACACAGAAAGCCTGTGTAGGCTTAAAATGCTGATCTTCATCCATTAGGATATAGCTGCTACTTTGGGGGAAAATAAACTCCTTTATTTCAAATAAATCACTACTTAATCCTAACAGTCCCACGCTGATGGAACCTTATAATCTGCAATACTTTTAAAACTGAAATGTACTTTACCATAAAATGATTTATTTTGGTACACAATGCTAGATTCCTTGAAAAGATTACTATCATCAAAAAATAAATTACACAGGATACAAGCTGTTTAGCAATTATCCACAAAAGGTTTTAGTGCTAGTTTTTCTTGAATAAACATTGCATATTTCTTCAAAATAGTAATAATAAAAGGTAATACTCCCAATTTGAGACAGCAATTCCAATTCACAGTATGGCAAACTTTATTTAAAGCCACAGCTAGACACTTTTGTGTGTTAACCCTGAAAGTAGCAGCGCATCCATCAATCACTTGCAGTCAGCTGTACATCCAACATGTCAAGTATTAAAGTTTGAGAGCTTCTATGCTAGCTTGCATGATAGGTCCATCAGCACATTATTTCTATTGTAGAGACATAAATGCATACTTCTCAACTTCAGGATGATTATAGTCGGCTGAGGGTCAGCTTGGGGAATTTTACAGAATACTACTTTAAGAACTAGATAAAGATTTTAAAGGCTTACTTTAAAACCCTTTTGGTGGGGGAGCTTCAGAAATTGCCCTCCATATTTTCCTTTCTCTTCATCTCAGAAGTAAATTTGAGAAATGTGCTCCCCTTCTCTGCATCGGTACAATAGATTTGCATCAATCAAACCACATTCGAAGGTGAAGACATTACTACTTACTTCAGTTCCTTAAGTTCGCGAACGGCATCATTCTTTTGCTTCATCATATCATCAAGGTCCCGAAGAGCTTCAGCCAGATCACTCACAGCTCTGTCTCTTTCCCGTCGTAAGTTATCACATAAAGTTCTACAACAAAAAAAAATACACCTTTTGACTGAAGTAAACCGAAACCCAAAGAATTAACCGTAATACAGTTGCAAACAACACTTGGAGTGAAGGATTCAGTGGCAAATCATAAGAATAATACTTTTAAACTAAAACTGGCCGACACCATAGATTGGTGCAGCCCATAACACATTATAATATAATTTCAGTACATTTTTGAGAACTTTTTTTTATTAATACTTATAAGTGCAAAGTTCTGTAGGACCAGAGACATTGTGAGGCAACTTCACTATGATGGGACATCTGAAGATAGCAGAAGTTGGATGACCCAGTGGAAGAAATAAGCAACAGTGTTAAGAGACTCTTAGATAGACACAAGAATGATAGAAAAATAGGGGGCTATGTGGGAGGGAAGGGTTAGATAGATCTTAGAGCAGGATAAAATGTTGGCACAACATTGTGGGCTGAAGGGCCTGTACTGTGCTGTAGTGTTCTATGTTCTAAACTCATCCAAAAGTTACAATTCCGAGCTCAAGCACTGCAATTGACAACTGTAGGGGCAGAAGAGGAGCAACCGTAGAGGGACAAAAAGATTAATGAGAGAAATTTTGGGAAAACAACAGTTACAATGTCAAATAATGACCAAAAGGCAAAAATGATTTCACATTTAGGGAAAAGTTAGAAATCAGTTATTTCATCTGCTCTATTCATGGCGATAATCTGGATTTACCTCACCCATGGAATTTTAGGATACAGTAAAACTCTTGGGACTTTGGTGGTGCCAGACTGGGAGATTTGTCCGACTATTGGATGTTACTTCAATTAATATTTCAACACACTTTTAATTCACTTTTTAAAAATTTTTCTCAGTGGCATAAATTTTCCAGCAATCCTGGTGTGTTAAAGGGAGTGCAGGAAACACAATCTTAAATGAGCCAGATACCAAAGCATCTGGATTTCCAAACAATCAGACAGCAGATTATTGGAGCTTTACTATCCGTGACAAATTAGGAAGTATTACTTTAAAAAATACTATGAAAGAGTTCACCCCGCCGTATCTTAACAGCAGCCTTAATGGTATAGATTCTGTAACTGCATCATATGAACAGATGAATTAGAAATTGTAGGCCACTTGGCTCCTCGAGTCCTCTCCATTCTTTAATACGATTATGGCTGATCTGACTGCAACCTAAACTTTACATCAACGAGTTGAACTACACTAATCTTTCACCCCTTGCTCATCAGGTATCTATGTACCTTTGCATTAAAAATATTTAAAGACTCCACTTCCATTGCCCTTCGAGGAAGAGAATTCCAAAGACTCACAACCTTCTGAGAAAAATTGGCACCTCATCTGTCTTATATCGGAATCTCTTACTTTTTCTCCCCAGTGATCCTTAGCTTCAAGGAAAATCTTCTTCACATCCATCCTGGAAATGTCCTCTTTTTCATTTTTCTTGCCAAAATAGAGAAATACTACATTTTCCCACATTTGCCAGATCTTTGCCCATTCACTTAACCTATCGATACCCCTAAATAGCCTTACTTTCCATAGGGCCAATACTCCCTTTGTTCACTCTTTTAAACATCCATTGAAAATCTTACTATCTTTTTCCATGCAGATAAAATGGTCTTAAATTCAATTTACAATCTGTACAAGAAGCTGGAAGCAAATAGGATAGGAATAAAACAACTGGTCTCTGTATAGTATGATTATGAAGAAAATGATATTAGTGTCCAGAATCCAAATTGTTCTCTTGTGGTCCTAGAATTCTGAAATTACTGGCAACTAATAATTTAAATATCCTGAAGATCTATCTTTTAAAAATACTTCATGGTGAAGACATAAGCAATTTTCTTTTTAAGGTCACTCTATTGCTGAAACAGCCAAGTGTTTGAACAATATTGTTGAGCTGGAGAAAAGATTAGACTAGCAACCCCAAGCAGTGGCCTTAACTGGCATAAATTCCTCTTAATGTTTGTTAGTAATCTTATAAAGGGTGGATCTGGTGAATACCAAGTGGGAAGCTAAAAACTGCAGATGTCAGAAATTTAAATAAAAACAGAATGCTGGAAATATTCTGAAGGTCAGTTGGCATTACTGGAGAGAGAACTTTGGTTAATGTTTCAGTTCACTGATCCTCCATTAGAACTGGGAAAGTGAGAACACAAGTTGCAGACGGGGAGGTTGGAGAGACCAAAGAGAATGTCTGTGATAGGGCAGAGATCTAAGCTGTCCAGGTGACACAATTGTTTTTGATGCTATCTAGTTAATCACAGCTGATCAGTCAGGTTGTGTATAAACAGAGGAAGATGAGAGCAGTTAGAGAGGAAAAACAATTTGCTGGAACTGTGAGCAGAAATAGAAGAGAATGTAGGAAATAATAGATCAGCCAGCAGCCATGATGAGAGAAAAACTGAGTTAATGTCACAGGTCCATGACTTGGATAAGAAATGGTCAGTTCTGACACAAACAGGAAGGGCAGGTTTTCTGAAGTGGTTGAATTCAATATTAAATTCCAACAGTTGCAACTTGCATGGACAGAAGATGAGAATAATTTTATCACCAGGCAACTTTGTCTCTAACTTTCACGGACATTCCCTTTGTCCTCTCCACCCTGTTCCTCTCTGCAATTTAAAGTTCTGATTAAAGGTGATTGACCCAAAGACTTAATTGTTTCTCTGCCTACAGATGATGTCTGACTCGCCATTTCCAGCATTCCCTGTTTTGCTACTGGAATCATACCTAGGATGTATTATCTTTAGAATGAAAGGAAATTGTGAACTGAGTAGAGAAGCTTAATCAGTAAGTCATTTGTAGATTTAAAGGTCTCTGGGTGCACCTTACCTTATGCTTTCTCTTTCTGCAACTATTTTATCTCGTTCTTGGAATGCCCAGTCTCGCCTACGTTTAGCCACTTCTGCCTCCTGTATGCCTTCCTTTAGTTCCTGGGACATGGCTTCACACTGCTTCCGCAGCATCTCGATTTCCTTACCGGCCCTTTCCATGTCCAACGTGGCTGAGTCTTGTTTCTGTAAATTCAAACACTAAACAATTTGTGCTGCTTTGAAAATTTCACTAGTGATTTAAATTCTATTTTGTAAACAATGATAAAGAAACAAAATACTTATAAAAAGACCATTTCTGCACAAAACAATGGTTAGAAATAGTGTAACGGTTAGTGTAATGTTATCACAGCGCCAGCGACCTGGGTTCAATTCCGCTGCTGTCTGCAAGGAGTTTGTACGTTCTCCCCGTGTCTGCGTGGGTTTCCTCTGGTTTCCTCCCACATTCCAAAGACGTACAGGTTAGGAACTGTGGGCATGCTATGTTGGCGCTGGAAGAGTGGTGACACTTGCGGGCTGCCCCCAGCATTCTCAGTAACGCAAAAAGATGCATTTCACTGTGTGTTTTGATGTATATGTGATAAATAAATATCTTATCTTATCCAGTTATTCAGCAACAGATGCCTGATGGTCACATTTACAAAAAAATGTATAAAATATTGATATCTCTAATTAAGTACAAGATATTTTCACTTAATCTTTGCAATTCAATGCTATGTTTCCTGGCCACTATCGATTTTCTAAAAAAATATTGCTCATTTGAATGATTTCCAAAACTGAAGTGAAAAAGCTTTCCAGCAGTTAACTCTTATAAACTTATTTGGCGTTAAGTCGAGAAACACAAAACAACTCAATGGCATTGATAACAAGTGTCTACCGTACCATCAGGGCTCAAAAAGAACTTTATATCCACAATTTTTGGAGAGAAACCAGTGTTAAGTGCACAGCAACAAATTTGTGTACAGCAAAATGCCACAAATAAAAGGTGTAATGAAAAAGGAACAAGGATGTCAATTGGAGTTTGATTAGATATGACTAGATTATGAAAAATAACCAGACCTACAATGTTTATAGCAAGGTTTATAGCTTATGTTCCTAATTTTATAGAAATTAAGATCATATAATTAATACTTAACTATCTTTAAGTACTTAGTACTCTTTAGCTATTGAGAAAAGATTGCTGATTGGCTGGAAATAATTTTACTGAGGTCAGTGAATGTATATAGCATTTGAAGAATTCATGCTTATTGAACACTCAAAAGTTGCTCATTTCTTAGAATAGTAAAATTTAATTTAATCCCACAGGTATTTAATTGCACATCATTCTTGTCCTTAAGCTAAAGTCATACCCTGCCACTGTAAGTGTGAAAAGGTATAACTATAACTAAAAAGATGAAATCCAAAATAAAAATAAAGAACATTTAGAAAAATAAAGAAAATAAAAATAAAGAATAAAAATAAAGAAAATAAGGAAAACTCAACAGGTTTTCCCTGTACATCCAAAGAAATAGTTTATCTTCAGTGTCTAACACAGCAACACTTCATCTCTTCCCTTCATGGGTGGCAAGAATAGGGAAAAAAAAACTATGTATTTTTAGGCAGTAAGGAAGGTTAATGACAAAAGCAGTATTACCACATTATTGGTTCAGAGTGACCACCATACAGCATTAGAATGGTGCTAAGAGTAATGTTGCAGTAAAATTGCTTTGCTGGAGATACTGGCAATAGGAACAGTTGGGAGAGACATTCTACCAATGGTGAAACAAACAAAGAAAAAGGCCATGGCCCTTAAATGGATCATCTTTTAGAAGGAACTCAAAAAGACATTGAATGGATGAGTTAAGTTCATGGGAAACTCCAAATAAATGGAACAGTAGTGATATAAAGTATTTGTCATTCCTTCGAGAGAAGTTACCAGCTTATTGGGTAACTTTAGACATATGCTAAAAGAAAGCCTATCACCACAGGAATCTACAATTATAATGATAGGACTCTGCAAAATGCTACCACCAAAATACAGGTTGCCAATTAAGCCGCTTCTGGGTACAAGCAAAGCAAGTGATCTCATAATCCTTCCAGGATTAAACAGAGCATACGTTAATGAAGACTGGAAGATATAAAGTAACAGACATCCAAGTATGCCAGTTGCCCTGCAACACAAAATATTGGTGTTGGTTGCTCACAATAATTTAATTTGAAAAGCGTACAACAGGTGAGGTGTTATTAAGCCAGCAGTGACTTCAAAAAAATATCTTTTCAGTTTGGAGTTTCCCCCAGCCCACCATGAAGATGAAAGAAGGTCAGAAGTAACAAACTTCTGCCTAACTTCTGTGGGGAGCCCAATAAAAAAGTACCAGCTATCATCACTCATCAGAGGTAACACAGGAAGTAAGACTTCAACTTCATTGGCAGAAGCAAAGTTGAAAACAGGAGAAAACAACATGTAGAGTCCAGAGAATTTGGGTAGATTATCGCAAGTGCATCTACTATAACCTCCACTATTTCTTTCAGTACCCTGGGATGTATCCCATCAGGATCAGGAGACTTGTCTACCTTTAGGCCCACTAGTTTGCTCATCTCTCTCTCTTCAGTGACAGTGATTGTATCAAGATCCTCACCTCCCATTGCATCCATAACATCTCTATTTGGCATTTTAGACGTGTCCTCCACTGTGAAGACCGACACAAAATAGTCATTCAAGACTTTGGCCACTTCCACATTACCCAATGTTAATTCCCTCTTCTCACTTTCCAAGGGACCTACATTCACTTTAGTCACCCTTTTCCGCTTTGTATAATTATAAAAACTTTTACTATCTGTTTTTATATTTTGTGCTAACTTACTTTCACAACATTTCACAGCTCTGTGTCCCATTGTTTTTTTTCTTGTCAACGGTCCTCAATAATCTATTAATACAGCTCCATAAATATCAACTACCTTGGCTTTATTCTATCAGAGATTTTCCTTTTATCAAAACCATCTCCCAATCTCTCCGCAACTGATAACTTACTTTATCATTTTCCCAGTTCTGATGAAGGGTTTTCAATCTGAAAGGTAAACTCATTTTCTCTTTCCACAGATGTTGCTTGGCCGATTGAGAGTTCCCTGCATTTTCTGTTTTCACATCAGATTTAAAATGACTGGGAAAAGAACCAGAGATATCACCAGGAAAAGTGTTTTTACGCTAACCCTAACCCTCTAACCCTAACCTAATGCCCAAAAGACTATTGGAAGCAAATTCAAAAGAGATCTGGATCAATACAAGGAAAAAGTAAAAAAAGAGCACCACCATTTTACAATTCTGTAAAGCCAAGAGTGAAGCAGGAAATCTCACTGAAGAGTACCTGGGGAAGAGCTGGTATTCCACAGAAAAGGAGTATGACATCACAATACATACAACAGCAAATGAACCCACATGGACAAATACAATGACAATGCATGACTCAAGTTGAGAGATTTACATTTCGAATACACTCCAGTATTTTAAGTTTCAATCGTAAATCATCAAAAACATGGCAGTGGAAGATTTGAAATGATTCTGCTGTGCTTTATATATATTATAGTGAAATACCAAACAGTCAGTACCACAAATTCTCTTCTGCACTGAAGTTCAAAAGCAATCTCCGAACTAAACCTATTTTAAGAACTTATAAGAACTTTCAGTTTCAGTCCTGAAGTGTTTGTCATGGTACCCATTGTATTTGACTTCTTCCATGCCAAGGAAAACCTCCACTTATACAGCATCACTCTCAATTTCAATAAAGACCAATGTAGTCACTGTTATAATCTGTTGAACGAGCCAGTTATTTTCTTTGCACAGCAAGATCCCACAAACAGCCACATGTTAAATGCTCAGATGTGTTTTTAGGTGTTGCATTCCCACAGTGCTACACTGGAATATCAACCTGGGTTTTTCAACTCAAATTCCCAATGTTGAACCTAAACCCACAACCTTTCACTTCAGGGTGAAATCCTACCATGGAGCCAAGAATTGCGCCATTTGTTGGAAAAACAGTTCAAGTTAGTGCTGGAAATTGAGTGCTCAATTATGTTGGAATGATAAGAATTGTAATGGCATTTGGAATCTAGATTTCACAATTTTAGCTTTCATGATGCACATTAGTACTTCCAGAACACAAAAATCTTACTTTTCATTTTAAAATAATTAACGATATATTGCCAAAGCCAAGGCAGGAATTTTGCTGTACTTTTTTGTAAATTTTGCATTTTGATCATTTCAAGTTCCACTGGGGAAGAACATCCAAATCACCATCAATTCAGATTTAGTCCAGACAGAACAGTATCTTTTGAAGATTTAGTGTCCACTGACCAAACCGAGCAACATCTCCAAAGTACTATTGGCAGTAAATACCATTACGTATGCCAGATTGTGTGAGGGTGCAATAGTCAACATTCCAGGTCTGGATCAGAATGTTCATTTTCTTAAGGGAAAATTCCAATTTTAAGCAACTAGTAATACATTTAGCATCAATAATTTTTCAAAGTTGAAATTGCCCCTAACAGAAATTAAAATTGAAATAACCTAGCTTTTACATATTACACAAAACACAATGGAGCACTCACATAATTAAGAGATATTTACAATACATGGCAGTGCATAAAACAACTCTGTACAAGGGCAAAATTCACCTGTCGAGCCTGGTAGTACTCCCGCAGCAACTGATCTCTCTGGATGATAGCTTCTGTTCTTTCCTTCCTAGCAACATCTCTCTCTTCTTTCACAGTCTCAATATCCTTACAAGCCTGATCAAGCTCCTTTTGAGCTTCTGCTTTGTCCTTCACTTCATGGCAGTATTTCTCCAGCAGTTCATTCCTCTCACAGATAGCATGATCTCGCTCTACCAACGCAGAATGAAGCTCCTGAAATTTAGTTGCAACACAAGTGATATCACCATTTTCATGAACATGACAAAAGCACCATCTCATATGCTGCTCCCACTTTGAACCCATAAATAATTTTATTTTTGGAAAATGATGTGCTGCAACAAATATGTAACAGATGGTTTTAATTTTAAATATCACATTTAAGTAAACTGTAGGGAATATTTTACATTACACCGTTTCACCATTTTCAAAGTCACATATCACAAAAGCATTAGCACTGCCAGCAAACAATTACATTAGTTATTGAAATGCTCAACTAGTCTGACGAGAGATATATTTTGTTTAATCCTATTGATTCAGATTTATTAATTCATTTTATCCTTTCCATTTTCCTAAAAACAATCAATTTCATGCATACTAAATAAAAATCAAAGTAACTCCAAATGCCAGAAATCTGAAATGAAAATAGAAAATGTTGAAAACACTCAGCAGGTCAGGCAGTATCAATGGAAAGAGAAATGCTATTAACCTTCCAAGTCCAAGACTTTTCATCAGCAACATTAACTCTTTTTCTCTTTCCTGAGCTGCTTAATGTTTCCAGCATTTTCTGTTTCATGTATAACTGTTCCTGACTGAGAGATCAGAGTGGATAGAAGGGCAGAGAACCAGGGTGGGGCTGGTAGTGAGGGTAACAATGTTCTCCCTGCCTTATTACTGCTATGTTGGTGGCAAAAGCACATTTGCTGACGGGATTCCATGATTGTTGTGAGAAGCTTGACTTTTGCTTTGGATCCTTTTGCGAATACCACAGCTGACAGACAGAATTTAACAGATTGTGAGCATGTTCCCACATTTTATTGCTAAGTGGCATAGTGGAATCAATTGCTGTGCAATATCTTTCCTTAAAGCATTTGTTTTTAATATTTTGATCAATATCCTACTCTATTTCATTAAAGATTCTGTATTGCATAATTTTTTGACCAATCAGCAAGGTATTTCAATATTGCTTAATTTGATGTAGAACTTATTCAAGCCACTTGATGGCACCTAAAATCAATAGAACACCACACTACAAACTTGTCCAGTCACTGTGGCATGAATAAGATGCAAAATAATAATAACCCTTTACACATTGTGAAATAAAGCTCATCACTGTCACTCACAATATGAGAATTAGCCAAGTATCGTCCCCAACCTTAAATTTCATCAGTTAAGGAGATGCATTTCTAGTCTCACCATTCAGTAAGGTCCCAGATGCCCTGCTGCCTCCATTAGGCTGCAATCAATTCACAGTGCTATGAAAGTAAAAACATTCAAGCTATGAGATGCCTGACCAGCAAGACCTGGCTCACTGTATGGCTGTGAGATTAACTAAAATCCCACTGTATCTTAAATATTCAACATGCAGCAATAGGTTTGCATGACATGGATAAAGTATGGAAGTCTGACATAATACAGCAAAATAATTCAACTTATCTCATCAGAATTCTGGCATGAAACTCATCCTGGCACAGACCAAGAATAGATTAGATCCTGGACCTTAAAGCAGCACTCAAGCATTCCTCCTGAATACAAGATATCAAAAATTTCACTGAATGCAAATATGATTGTCAAAAGCCAACCAATAAAGGGCTGGTGTGACAGTGCTGAGGCTAAGAGAGATATGCATATAAAATGGAGTTATTTTACTACCACATGAAAATCATTTGGGAGCACATATCCTGTGTTGTAAAACCCATGTCCATGTGATGAATTCCAGCAGGACAAATGTCAGGAGCTTTCTATTTAATGCAACGTTATCCATTTCATGTTGCCATCTATTGTCTCTGCCCCAGAGCTACGATATAGGAAGGGAAATCATATAATACTGTCACTGGAAAATTTTGATTTAATCTGGCTCAAAACTAAAACTCTTTTTTACAAAGCCAAAGTAATTACTGCTAAACGAATTACCTAACATAAATGAGCACTACTTTACGAAAGGCCTTTCCGTGGCTGAAAAGTAAAGTTCTTGAAATAATAAATTTGATTTTGTTTAATCAGCTTTCCAAAATCAATCTAAAGAGGTGGGAATTGAAAAGAATAGATATTTAAAACAAACATCTGCGGAAGGAACTCAGCAGGTTGAGCAGAACCTGTGGGGGGAAAGGAGTTGTCTGTATCTTGGGTCAAAGCCCTGCATCAGTCGACAATTCCTTTTCTCTCACAGATGCTGCTCAGTGCTACTGATTGTTTGTTGCTCCAGATTCTAGCATCTGCAGTCTCGTGTCTCCAAGGTATTTAAAACGTTTCCAAATTCCAAATGGCTGTAATCAGGTGATCTTACTCTGTCTGCCTTTTATTGGACGTCAATCTCAATGAGCTTCAGAATAAAAAAAATTACATTGCTTCACATTCATTTGTTAGCAATCGACACCATTCTTAAACTTTGCATTAACAGCTGCTATAAACTGTTCTCAACTAGTGAAAAGAGGACTGTATTACACCAATAGATATTTTTAAAAAATACTCCACCCTGTTTCTAATCACGGAGGTTAAAAGATCAATACTCTTGGGAGTACAAACACTGCCAATGTCAGGAATAGTAAATGATTAATTTGAGGATTATGAACACAAGGATACCACTTTTCTTCAAAGTAGTTGCCTTGACACTGCTTTGCTTCACTTGTTTCTTTGAAAATACCACCTATAAATGAAGGATATTTCCCCACCCAGTATTGTTTTAGTAAAGAAACCGCATTGCAGCCACTCACCATACAATAGGATAGAAAAAGAAACTGGCCATGCTCAGTTCTCTCCAAAGCCTGAATGAGGGCACCCATACATTAAGGGCTTGAGTTTTTCATTTTATTTCTTGACTAAATTTGGGAGTGCTTTATTTCTTGTTATTAGTTCAGTAAATTCCGGTATTTTCAATTACTAAAAAAAACACTGAATTTTTCACCTATAAAGTGCAACTAAATTGAAATTGTAAATAAATGAGAAACTAATTCACGCTTTACTTCATTATTTCTTCAACAAAATCATGTAATCACAAACACCTTTTATTTTCTGCCCCGTTTCTGCCTGTTTTTGTTCCTCTGATCTTTTACACAGTCAGAATACTGACCAATGCATTCCACAGGCAAATGCAATTGGGCAGCAGTTTACACGAGCATTTTAAAAGCTACATGTGGCATTCCTGCAGCAAGATGAATAAAAGTTTAAGTTCTGCATGCTGTTTTAAAAAGAGAAACTCTAAATAAATTAATTGTACTACTGACAGTTTTTCAAAATTTTAATCAAAACACTGAAACAAAGCATCTCACAGAATTAGCAATTCCAAGATCCCTCTCCCAAATACTCTCCTGCAGTGGTTTGAACATCAGCTGACAATACTGAGCCCAATAAGCACCCAATCCTTTCAGAAACTCATGTTCCCCTTTGAAGTTCATAATATGACTTTTAGAGAAACCCATGTGAATGGTTTGTAGACAATAGGAAAAAGGAGAATATTATAAGGGATTCCAGAGCGCTGGAACAAATGCTAAAGAGCAGTAAAGGATGCTGTTAGATCTTACCTGTCTAAGAGCTTCAAGCTCTTCACCAGCCACTTTTCTCTCTGATGAGGTGTTTTTTAGATGACCCTGTGCCAATTCCAGTTCCGTCTGCAGTTTGTCAATCTCTTTATGCACCTGGTCTCTTTCACTCATGACTAGTCGATATTCATTTAGCACTGTATCCCTTTCTTCCTTGTATTTCTCTGCATCCTTCACTGCTTTCAGCTGTAACGTCTTGTATCTGGTCACCTCAGTTTGTAATCGTTCCATTTCTCTCTGGAGCTCTTTGTTCTGTACTGTTGCTTTACTTAACTCGTGCTGTATGGAATCATACCTTTAGAAACAATATAAAAATTGGCAATTAATTACAAATAATGCAGATTCAGTGGAAATCTAAATCATTTAGCTATTTCAATTTAAATATATTACATATATCTCTGCAATATCCAACTTGACACTATTTTATACTATGTGAAGAACGTGAATGTTGAAAGTAAAAGTAAAGCTTTGGTGTAACTCAAAGAGTTTATACATCAATATTTTCATGAACAGGATTCAATTCTCAGTCCTATATTTGGTGTGGCAGATAAACATTACAAATAGCTTTCTAAGAAATGATAAAAGGGGAGGGGGGGGGGGAAGTGAGGGTATTAAAAAAGTCCTCAAATTCTCTCTCTCCAAACAACATTCAAATTGGAATTGGTTTATTACTGCCACATGTACCGAGACACAGTGAAAAGCTTGTCTTGCCCACCATTCATACAGATCAATTCATTACACAGTACAAGGTAAAACAATACAGAATGCAGAATAAAGTGTTACAGCTACAGAGAAAGTGCAGCGCAGGCAGACAATAAGGTGCAAGGTCATAACAAGGTAGATTGTGAGGTCAAGAGTCCATCTTATCGTACTACGGAACGATTCAATAGTCTAGTAACAGTGGGGTAGAAGCTGTCTTTGAGCCTGGTGGTAGGTGCTTTCAGGCTTTTGTATATTCTGCCCGATGGGATAGGAGAGAAGAGAGAATGCAACATAGAAGGTTAATGGATGTCTGGCCAGCTTCAGTTTTTTCTGGAAATTTCTTTCCCTCATTATTGTCTGTCGCTTACTAATCTTACATACCAAAGGCATCAGCAGAGGGCACTGAATCTCACCAGCCCCACTTAAGCACTTGCCACACATCAAAATTCAAACCTTAATTTTGGTGTAAAATCTACAGTGTTGTACTTGGAGCCACATAATTTAATTTTCACTTTTGGAGATTTGCATTACGCTAGCAAATTAAAGGGATGTTGCTGAGGTGCAAGACTTATGGCAGATTTATGGGAAATGCCAGAATCTCTCTAAATTTAATAGAATAAGAGATAAAGGGGAAGATACACTGGAAGCCTGAAAAGGCTAGCATTTAATAAATTGTATAAATATATTGTGTAGATGGTTGCTTGATACTTGGCATAGCCATGATCAGCGTAGTGTTTGTATGACTGACAATAATAACGTATTCAGCCAAGAAAACAGATCATATTTTCCTTCAATGGTTTGTTAGGAATGCCACCTGAAAAAGAAGATATCAGGACCCAAAGCTTCCCCCCGCCACCCCCCCCCCACCCCCAAAATCTTTGATGCCACTTTCCCATCCTAGAAGTCAGTGTTCCAAAAAAATCCTTTACTAAACATGCCTGAGAAAAAGGTTAGAAGAATTTCCCTTTGTACCATTTATAATAGAGTAACATGTCAGGTTTCGTGTAGAAGGTATGATTAGTAAGTTTGTGGATGACATGAATATTGGTGTTATACATAGGAAGGTTGTCTCAGGACACTGCAGGTTAAAGATCAGCTGGAGAGTTGGGCAAAGCAAAGGCACACTGAATTTAATCCTGATGAGTGCAAAGTGATTCATTTAGGGAAGTCAGATAAGGGTAGGACATACACAGTAAATGGCAGGGTTCTAAGGAGTGTTGATGAACAGAAAGAACTTGAGGTAAAAGTCCATTGTTCCCTCAAAGTGGCATTGCAGGCAGATAGGATGGTGAAGAAGGTATATGGTATGTTTGCCTTCAGAAGAGGGGTCGCAGAATAAGAGTTGGGATATTACATTACAACTTCACAAAATATTGGTTAGGCCACACTTGGGAGTACTGTTTGCAGTTCTGGTTGCCACACTATAAGGATGTGATTGTGCTGGAGGGGGTGCAGAGGCAATTCAGCAGGATGTTGCCTGGATTGGAAGCTTTTAGTTATAAGGAGAGATTGGACAGGTAGGGTTTATTATCCTGGAGCAAAGTAGGCAGACAGGTGACCTGACAGAGGTGGATAAAATTATGAGAGGCAAAAATAAGGGGAGGTAATAAGAATCTTTTGCAGAGGGTCTATGCGGAGTCTGCAGAGAGACATAGATATGTTAAGTGAGTGGGCATGGGTCAGATGGGGTACAATGTTGGTAAATGCGAGGTCTTCCACCTTGGAAGGAAAAATAGAAGATCAGATTATTATTTAAATGGTGAAAGATTGCAGCATGCTGTTGTGCAGAGGGACTTCGGAGTGCTTGTGCATGAATCACAAAAGGTTGGTTTGTAGGTGCAACAGGTTATCAAAAAGGCAAATGAAATGTTGGCCTTCATTGCTAGAGGGATTGAATTTATGAGCAGGGAGGTTATGCTGCAACTGTACAGGGTACTGGTGAGGCCACACCTGGAGTACTACGTGCAGTTCTGGTCTCCTTACTTGAGGAGAGATATACTGGCTTTGGAGGCAGTGCAGAGGAGGTTCACCAGGTTGATTCTGGAGATGAGGAGATTAGCCCTTGAGAAAAGATTGAGTTGTCAGGGACTATACTCACTGGAATTCAAAAGAATGAGAGGAGATCTTATAGAAACATATAAAATTATGAAAGGGATAGATAAGAGGCAGAACAATTGTTTCCACTTATAAGTGAGACTAGAACAAGGGGACATTGCCTCAAGATTCAGGGGAGTAGATTTAGGACAGAGATGAGGAGGAATTGCTTTTCCCAGAGAGTAGTGAATCTGTGGAATTCTCTGCCCTGGGAAGCAGTAGAGGCTACCTCATTAAGTATACGTAAGACACATTTAGATAGGTTTTTGCATAGTAGCGGAATTAAAGGTTATGGGGAAAAGGCAGGTAGGTGGAGCTGAGTCCACAGCCAGATCAGTCATGATCTTATTGAATGGCAGAGCAGGCTCAACGGGCCAGGTGGCCTACTCCTGATCCTATTTCTTATGGTCTTATGTTTTTCCCTTGGTGTGGGTGTCTAACATAAGAGAGCATTGGCTTAAGGTGAGAGGAAGCAGCTTCAAAGGTGGTCTGAGGGGTAAGGTTTCCAGAGCAGTTGATATCTAGAATTTTTTTGCCAAAGGAAGTGATGGAGACAAATACAATCACAACACTTAAGAGGCATCTAGACAGGCACTTTAATAGCCAAGGAATAGAAGGATACAGACGCAATGTGGGCAAATGGGATTAGCATCGATAGGTACAATGGTCGACATTGATGACTCTATGAATTGATCACTCTATGAAAGTGACTCTAAGTTTATGTAAAACTCCATGACTTCGCAACACAATCTATTTTTGATTCAGTGTGAGATTCTTAACATGATAGCCCTTTACCTTTTCAGTGTGGATAAATATTGTTGCTGGACAGATGTTTTCTCCACAACAGCAGCATCTGTTTGCTTCATGAGCATCTCATTCTGTTTCTGAAAACGCCGATTCTCCTCTTCTACCCGCTCCAAACGGCTGAGGTCAGTGTTATGGTTGGCAACCTTCTCGTTGTACCGTTTTCTCAGTGTGTCGTAATCTTTCTTTAAGCCTTCTAACTTATCCATGGCAGTATCATATAGTTTATTTAGAATCTCAGATGAGCCATTTTCCCTCATAACCTGCAAAAAAAAATCAAAGAAAACTAAATCCATTTATTCTGGTCCAAATCTTAAGAGACAAAACTTGATTTTAAAATGTTTGCAGGGTGGATATTATCACTGTCCAAAACAGCCAATAACAATGCAGTGAATTCATACTCTATATCCTGCTTCTGACTTGCTGCATTTCAATGAGTTTCTGCTTCCTACTTATTTCCTGTATATAATTAAAAAGAGCAGAATATATTCTTCTTAAAAACTACTGTTGATATTAGATTTTTGTTGTGCAGTGAGAGGTTATGTAATGGATATTATGTCAGTTTTGTATAGTTCTGCTGCCTGTATTAAACTGGTTTCCTGGAATGGAAGAGAAAGTAATACTTGCTAAATACTCACTCCTCCTAAATCCCCACTAACATACCTGCCAAGATGTCAGTTACTCACCTTTCAGAACTCCATAAACCTGTGACTAAGTACAAGGGCAGCTGGCACAGACAGTATATCACCTGTATATTACTCTGCCAGTCACACACCATCTTGATTTGAAAACATGATGCTACTTCTTCATTGTTGCTCGGTCTAAATCCTGGAGCTCCCCACCCAACAGCATTGTGGGAGCACCTTCACCAGAAGAACTGCAGCCATTCAAGGCAGCAGCTGACACTGCCTTCTCAAGGGCAAGTAGAGAGGGAAAAGAAATAAAGACGAATGCAGATTTGGAATTAAATCAGAAAGAAACAAAACTTCAATTTCAGATCAATGCTGCTAAAAGCAAATATACTATAGAAACCTATCCACATTACCTTTTAATTTTTTTTCTTCTCAGTAGAGGACTGAGCAAAAAAAGGACTGTAACTCTGATCTACGCAGACTGGGAATATCGCAAATTGAACCTTGGTTGGTGTTGAGTTGTCAGATCTCAACCAAAGCAGAAGTTGAGATGACGTTACAGGCTGCAGTTCTCTGATTAAGATGAAGAAAAAATTGAGGGCTAATTGCTATTGGCTCTTGTGAAAATTGTGTACCACACAAGGATCAGGAATATTTTTTTGACATGTTTCACATCTGAATTATTCTACCAAGAGTCAGAAATCAGAACATTCGTTTTAGCAAAGTAGTCTAGCAAGTGGGCAATGATAACCCTGGTAAGCAATTCTTAGCAAATAAGGAGAGATTGCAAGGAAACTAACACAAAAACTCCTTTTAAAAGAATTCCCCTAAGAAGTAATTGTCAGAGGTTTTGTTTTAAATTTTCCTTTGGTCATTGCAAATTGTGCTGCAATAGCAGCACACAATGCTGCCCAGAAGCAGCGAGCTGTCCAGGCTTGCTGCTCCCCTACCTGTTACGTCTGGACATAACCGGAGCAGATATCTAGCAGCAATTTCCTTAAAGCAAATGCAAAGATATTTTGTGTGTCCCTGCACAGCACAAGGCATTGAATCATAAACAGCGACACTCACTAGGATCTGTACAAGCCCTGCCCATAGAAATGCACTCACAGATTTAACCAGTTGTCAAGCTGCATGATCTGTGACAATTTCTCTCAGATAGTCACAAAAACATACAAAATTATTACTAGTTAATCCCTATTAAAACACACTTAAATTTACAATATGAACACATTTTAAAAGATCTAAATACACTTATTTCACTTCAAAAACTGAAACGTGCATCTCTTCCTTTATAGTAGCTCACCTCTGCTGAAATCAATGGAACCACTCAACCTGTGCCTTTTAAGAATGTACATCAGGCAGATTCCTCAAGTCTAGAGAAAACACGAAGTGGGTCTCAGCTGCTCAACCCCATGAACAGCCCAAAGTAAACTGGAATCAGGAATCACCAGCATATATCTCCCAGAAAGTTCAGGGAATTCCAGATTCACACACACTCGCACTGGAAACATATGCTCCGATTCTTACACAGAAAGATACCAGCAGTTTAACTTGAACTGCTGGCAATTTTCAGGAATTATGGACATTATCTACTTTACAAAGCTAAGCATGAGAGCAAATTAGAAATACAATTAGAGACTGCTCCATTATTCAGTACAATTATATATAATCCTCAACTTTAATTCTACTTTTGATTGATTTCCTTGCCTTTCGATTCCCCACAAATCAAAAAAATACTACCAATCACAATCTTAAAATTTAATTAATAACTGAGCCCTTTGAGATAGATAATTCCAAAGAATCACAATCCATATTTCAGTTCTGATTGGCTGGCCCTTTACCCTGAGACTCTCCACCAAGTGAAAACAGACTCTCAGGATTGAGTTTAACAATTCCTCTCAAACTTTCAATGACATCATTTGCCATTCTTCCAAACTTCAGACAGGTCAATCCTACTGACTCTCTTTATAATGGCAACACTCCCCCACCCACCCCTGAGCCTGGTAAAAGTTCATTGCATTGCTTTAAGAGCTACCATATCCTTCCTTTGATATAGAATTAATCCTGATATATTTTGCTGCTTAAAAAACCATTGAAATATAAAAAAAATACAGCTGTGTTCTCTGCAATTGATGATAAAAGAACTAAGGCTTTACAATGATCTTATAATGGGATGTTCTGCACTCCAAAACAATTTACCACATTGTTGAAAAATAAACCCACATCCTGCAACATTTCTCTATTTCAAATGAAAGCCACAGAAAGGGGTCTTTTATCCAGTTTTAGCTCTTAGCATTGACAACCTCACCCACAGTTGTGCACAGCTATGAAAAGAATCAAAGAATGAGGTGTCATGTTTCAACACCTGGAGTCATGACAACAGCACTCTCAAACGAAAAGGGAACTTCTGCACAGTTATCATAATTTGTTCCTTATATCAAAAGACCAGGGTGATCACTGTTTGGATTAGTGTTTGGTGATAGTAATGTTCCTAATTACACAAAGCCCAGAACCAGATGAACTGCAGGCAAATGGGATCAATGTAGATGGGGAAAAAGGTTGGCATGGATGTGGTGGACCAAAGAGCCTATTTCTATCCTGTACCACCAATAACTCCATAAAAGTCACTCAAAGGAAAGTTTAAAACTTCCTAAGTGCAGTAGATCTCAAACTTGAGTCTTGAGACATTAGCACCAAACTAACTTTTCTGTTGCTCTCTTCTGCTTTTTGGGGTGTCTTACATTTCCTATTCGACTATTGAACTCAAACTTCTGCAAATTGAGGCTCACCTTTTCTACATTCACAGAAAGCTATTTGCAAATCAGATTCTTACAGAAGTTACAACATGGTTTAAAAGATTCTTCAATTTAAAGACATCACTTAAAAATATTTTTCTCTTCCTGTGAATAGGCTGACCAATGAGGTATGACCCAACTTAGAAAGTTTAAAAGATAAATAACAGACAAATCCTGAGCAGTATAAAGTAGACAAAAGTGAGTTTTGGTTGCAGTCGCTTGGCAAGAAAGATTTGCATTTACTTAGTGCGTTTCAGAATCTCAGGACCAAAGTGCTTTTCTAGGATATGAAGTATTTTTGAGATGTAGACTTTATTGACGTGTACCAAATGCAGAAACAAATGTTGCACAGACAAAAGTCCCAAAAGCAGTAATGTAATCATGACAGATAATCTGTTTGAATAACTTCGATTCCACAATAATAATTGGCCAAGGTTCCAGGGTAAATGGTTCTGCCTTATAACAACTGGTGGCATTGACTTCAAAAATCTGAGCTGATAGTTTGGCGCCGGACTGAAACAAATTGGGCTGAAGGACAAAATCAATTTGCAGATAAACTATTTTCATCTCCAAAACCACATGAAAACCTGCACTTTCCTCAACTGGCATTAGATGGAGCTACACTCAAATCAGCAGAGCAACCAACTACCAAGTACTAGAAACCAATGTGCAGCAGACATCAGAAAGGAAATCCAACAGAAGCACCCAAATGTCAACTTTACTGAGTCAAGCTGAATATTCCTTTAAACTGCAGTTTTAATCAGAAGTGAAGTTGCAAATGGAGCCTTTTAAAGATGTGACTGTACTGTCTGCGTGCTCCGAGTACACCTCAAAACTAAATTACTTTAACCACCAAAGCTTATAAAAGTATCAAAACATTTTCCATCATTTGAATTTATCTGTATCAGATGCCCAACATGAGGAATGTTTAGGCACTTTGGGCCTTTTTGCGGTTACATGTCATAAATGAAAGAAACTAAATGAGGAGCCACTGTTCTAAAAATCACAACAGTTGCAAGCCTTCAGTTTTTGTTTTCAATTAATGTATTCTAGATATTGTTTGACACTAGACATAATTATCCTTGTTAATTAGCTGTAATAAAGTGCCAAAATTATTTGGGGTACTGGATAATGACATTAGAATTAATTCTTTATTTTTCTGTAAAATACATAGCTCACTCTGGTTCTCACTCTAGATATTTGTCCCTAACTTTGTAAGTCTCTTGAAAAGACTGCGAAATGCCAAGAATACTTGGAAAACTCTCACTACTTCCATTTCATTTCAACATCAGCTGGAGTACATTCACAGCCTGACTGCCAAGAAAGATATTAAAACTTCCCAATAGCGATCAAAATTTCCTATTTTATCCTGTCTTGTTCTGCATACATTTGCAAGTGAGAACACAAATGGAACATGCAAATAATCCAGTTGTTGGGACTTTTATGCAACAAAACGAAATCTTGTAGTATTCAGGGTAAGTGTCTTAAACAATTTTTTGCTACAGTTTTCAAGGAGAGTTTGATGCTGGGAATGGTACTTCATTTTGGCTTTGACATATCTCAGAATTAACTAATTTGAGATGAAACATTCACCTAACACCACTCCAAGAGAGTGCTTTAATTTATCTCAGCACAGAACTCATTATTTTACAAGCATGGACGTATATTGTTCTCACAAGAGATCTCAGCTTCTCGATCCAGCAACAATTCACTGTTTCAGTAAATTGGGGTCCATGAAATTAGAGGATTAGAGGTAATGCACTGCATATATTGAGGTTTGGTTGATTGACAGACACGGCAGTTAGAATAAATAGGTCTTTTCCAGAACTGCAAATTGGAACTATGGTGTCCCAGATGAATCAGTTCTTCGGCCTCAACAATTTGAAACATATACCATGACAAAAGAGGGGACCAAGTGTGAAACATCCAAGATTTGCTGATAATACAAAGCGAGATGGGAGAGAATGTTACAAAGATGAAATGAGCAAGGCTGTGAAGGGATAAAGACCAGTTAAGTCAGTGGGCAGAATTATGGCAGGTAGAATATGTGGGAAAAATATGCAATTATCCACTTCAAAATAACCTGTTCATTCTTACCAGTTTTCAGTACTCTTACTATGTTAATTATTGCCAAAACCACATAGCCATATTGATATTTTTGCATAACAGCCTTGTACAGTACCATATCAAATGCCTCCTAAAAGTCCAAATACACTACAACCTCTGCCTCTCCCTTGTTATCCTGCTGTAACCAAATTTGTAAGCTTCAAAAAGCATTTAATTCATCAAACAGAATTTCCCTCACATAAAATATCGATTCTCAAGATTATGAGTTTTCACGTACCTGAATAACATGCCTTTCGTAATAGTTTCTAGCTTTTTTCCAACAAGCTCCTACTGTCTGTCTCCCTCCTTTCTTAAATAGGCAACCCATTTAATAGTTTCCAATCTCCTGAGACCGATAATTCTTTACTACCAAACCTAACTGTGGAAGCAGTTTGAATAACCCGTATCATCAACTTTATTTTCTCTCTCCACAGATACTGATGGACCCACTGAATATTTCTAGCATTGTTTCCTTGGGTCAGATTTCTAGCACCAGCACCTTTTAGTATTTGTATAAAACTCACTGCCAAGAATGTGCTAACTTGCTATGCACCCTCAACTAACATTAAGAACAATCAGTTATTTGTTGTAACTGTGCGCGCAAAGGCTACAACATTGGACTGACTATATCATAACGTTCAAAATAATTTATGTGAAATGCTTTAAAATATCTCTTGTGATCCAATTTAGGACTTTCATAGAAGCAGGTTGACTCACTTTTTAGAAAACACATTTTCTTAAATCTTAAAATTCACCTGCCATTATAATGTTTGTTAAAAGGTACATATGATCAATTTGCACTATACAGAACAGAACAGCACCAGGCCCTTTGGCCCACGTGTGTGCTGAACATGATGCAAAATTAAACTAATCCCTTCTGCCTGTACATGATCCATATTGCTCCATTCCCTGGATATTCATGTATTTATCTAAAAGCCTCTTAAATGCCACTACTGTATCTGCTTCCATGATTATGCCTGGCAGCCCATTGCAGTCACCTACCATTCTGTGTAAAAAAAAATCTTGCCCTGCACATCTCCCTTAAACTTCCTCTCACTTTAGACGCACGTCCTCTCATAATTTTATATACTTCTATCAGATCTCCCCTCAGCCTCTGACCCTCCACATAAAACAACTCAAGTTTGTCCAACCCCTCCTACAGCTTATATCTAATCCACACAGCATCCTGGTAAATCTCTTCTGCTCCCTTTCCAAAGCCTCCACATCTTTCCTGTAATGGAGCAACAGAATTGCACATAAGAAGTGCGACCCAACCAAAGTTTTATGCAGCTACAACTACGTCTCATCAGAGTAAAAAAAGACAAAAAGCCAACAGATGAACCATACAGCAGGCAATGTCAGGTCTGCTAGGCAAATCCTACTGCAATCACAAAGTAGGAAATTAAAAACACACAATTTCAGTCTCTAATAGTTGAAAAGGAAAACGTTTACACTTTAAACAGGAAATCTGGCTTTTAGAGCACTGTATTATGTAACAGCTTGCAACTCTTCACATTAAAATGGTTAAATAAATTACAGCCAAAAATATTTTAGATATGCTTGATAATAGAGTTCTGTTGTAGAAATAAATCTACATCAAGAAGCAATGAATACTTCTTATAAAAAGAAATGTATTTGAAAGTTATCCACTTTATAACCTGCATTTATTATTGTTCATCTTGAAGTCAACTGAAAGGAAGTGCAATAACTATTTCACAAAACTTAGTGACAAAACTTCTGCACTGTGGGCTCAGGAGGAGCTGTAATAGGCTTAGGAGTAACTATAACAAAAACCAGGATCTGGAAGCTTAATGACAGGAGACTCATTTTTCCCTTTTAATGACAATGCGATTAATCTCAAGTTGGATTAAAAAATGTATTAGCACTCATAAAGCATAGCAGAAGCAATCTAATAAACTTTTTGGCTTAAAAACAAAAAATGCTGGAAATAATCAGCAGAACAAGCAGTATTTAAAGGGGAGAGAAATCAAACATGATAAGGGCAAAAAAGGGAACACGAAAGCCCAGAGAATTAAAGAAAATTCCAAAACCTTGTAGTAATATATTAGAAGAAAGAGTATAGCTAGGGCAAGAGTAGGTCCCTTCAAGGACCAAAAGGGAAGTTTTTGTGTGGAGCCAGGGGATATGTGTGGTGTCCTCAATGAATACTTCAGTGTAATGTTCACCAGGGAGAAAGATGGGGAGGATAGAGAGTTAGGGGAGGTGAACACTGATAGTTTGAAACATGTGCCTATCAGGAAAGAGGAAGTGTTAGAGATATTGGCACACATTAAGGTAGCAAAATCCCCAGGACCTGATGAAATCCATGCTAGGGTGTTATGGGACGCAAGGGAGGAGATTGTGAGGGCTCTGACAGATTTTTGCATCATTTTTAGCCATGGTGAGGTACTGGAAGACTTGAGGGTAGCTAATATTGTTTCCATGTTCAAGAAGGATGGTAGAGATGATCCAGGAAACTACAGGCTGGTGAACCTTATGTCAGTGGTAGGGAATTTATTTGAAAAAAATCTTACAGATAGGATATATGATCATTTGGAAAGGCAGGGACTGATGAACAGAAATCAACATAGCTTTATGCACGAGAAATCCTGCCTTTGAGGAGGATACTAAGAAAATTGATGAAGGCAAGGTAGCAGATGTGGTATGCATGGACTTCAGCAAGGCCTTTGACAAAGTCCTGCATGGTAGGCTGGTCAAGAAAGTTAGAGCACATGGGATCCAAGGTGTCTTGGGAAACTGGATCCAAAATTGAATTGGTGATTAGAGGCAGAGGGTAGTGGAGGAGGCTTGTTTTTCTGACTGGACGATTGTAACCAGTGGTGTACCACTGGAATCAGTGCTGGGACCCTTGTTGTTAGTCATAAATAACTTGAATGAGAATGCCTACGGTCTGATAAGCAAGTTTGCTGATGACACAAAGATTGGTGAATTGTGGATAGGGAGGATAGTTGCCCAAGAATGCAGAGAGACACAGATCAGCTGGAAAGTTGTGTGGAGCAGTGCAAGATGGAACTTAATCCAGACAAATGTAAGGTAATGAATTTTGGGTTGTCTAATACTGGCCAGACATATATAGTCAATGGTAGGGACCTTAGAAGCATTGATATGCAAAGAGAGACCTCGGAGTGCAAGTTGACAGCTCCCTGAAAACTGTGGCGCAAGTGGATTAGGGTAGTGAAGGTGGCATTTACCTTGCCTGCCTTCATAGGCAAGAGCATAAGAGTTGGTACATCATGTTTCAGCTGTACAAGGCCACACTTGGAATAAGATATCTTTATTAGTCACATGTACATCGAAACAGAAAGTGAAATGCATCTTTTGCGTAGAGTGTTCTGGGGGCAGTCCACAAGTGTCGCCACCATAGCATGCTCACAACTTCCTAACCCATACGTCTTTGGAAATGTGGAAGGAAACTGGAGCATCCGGAGGAAACCCATGCAGACACGGGGAGAACGTACAAACTCCTTACAGACAGTGGTTGGAACTGAACCCGGGTCGCTAGTGCTGTAATAGCGTTATGCTAACTGCTACACTACCGTGCAGTTCTGGTCACTACACTACAGAAAAGATGTGGCAGTGTTGAAAAGAGTGCAGGATGTTGCCTGCAATGGAGACCTTTAGTTCAAAGGAGAGATTGGATAGGAGGGAATTGTTCTCACTGGAACGCAGGAGGCTGAGGGGTGACCACAAAGTTTATAAAATTATGAAGGGTATAGATAGAGTAGATAGTCACAGTCTTTTTCCAAGGATAGGGAAGTCTAGAGGGCATAGGTCTAAGATGAGTGGAGAAATATTTGAAGGAGATAATGAGGAGCAAGTTTTTCCCCACACAGAAGCTGGTGGGTATATGGACCAAACTGCCACAGGAGGTGGTAGAGGCAGGTACAATCGCAGCATTTAAAAAGGCTTTGGACAGGTACATGGATAGGAAAAGAATAGAATGATTGTGGGCCAAATGCAGGAAAATAGGATTTGCACAGATGACACGGACGAGTCAGGCCAAAGAGCCTGTTTTTGTGCTGTACAACCCTATGACTTAGGTTGTAAAAGGAGAAAGGTGGGGGGAACAAAGACAATGTCTGTGATTGGATGGAGGCCGAGACTAAATAACAAAATGAGGTGGTATTATCCTGAGTTTGTGAAGACTGATCAGTCACAGCAGATCTGTTTGGAGAAGGTGAAAATAGATAAATGACAAAAGGGAGGAGGAAGAAAAATCACTGCTAGAACTGCAAGATGGAAAATCCTGAAAATATAAAATAAAAGAATTCTGGAAATAACCCAGCAAGTCAGACGGCATCTGTGGAGAGAAAAACTTCCAACTAAAGGTTGACGACTTTTTAAAACCAGACCAGGCTGGTTCTTACACAAACTAGAAAAGCTGGTTATCTTCAATTGTTGTATCTAATGAACGAGTCCAAAGAGCTGTAACATCTTCATGGCCTCCTTCAAACAGTGTTAAGGCGGAATGTTCTGGTAGGAAGCCTTCCAGTACTGGATAATGAATCCTCATTGTCAACAAGTAGTGTAAGTCATGAAGATATTACATGCCAATGGAGGAATTTAATAGCCTGTGTATTTGATGTGCAATGGCATAAGTTTACAAAGATAAGCCAAAAAAAAGTGTCAAAATTAAATAATTCTAAGAAAAACAGTGAAAATGACATGATAAACCATTCAATAATGATGCTATGCAAGGTTTTGGAACAGCAAGCAACATTGTAAAAATAAGCCACTAAAACTAATCAATCACAGCTTACCACATATGGTGCAAAATATGTTCATACTTGGAAAAGGAAAGTTAAGCTCCAAGCATTACACAAATTTGCCACAATTTAATTCATACTAAAAACCTGAATTTATAAAAATCTAATTTACGTACAAAAACGACCATTAAAAAAAACGCAAGTGGTCTTCTAATTTGTAGAAACTTTCCAAATGTGAAAAAACAAACTCTGGAAGGACAAAACTCCACTTGTGCAGTTCACAGTGACCTTTGACTTGCATGACTGTTAAGTGGTTTACTCTGTTTGCGCAAACTTTGATTTTGATTCCTAAAGTTTAGTTTTAACTTGGTATTCAGGAATCGTTTTCTGCAGTCAAATAAAGTCAGCTCCAGTCACACATTTGTGCTTATTTGAATGCACAGGGGTTGGTTTTACATACCAAGTTCTTTTCTTACATCAAATGAAGCGTGGACTTAACATTTCCAAGAACCTTTGCATCCCTGCCTCAGTTCTTTCTTTGCAAACCATGAACTTTTCTATAAAATCTCCCCCTTGGAGATGTGTCAGCTAAATGTTTATATATAGTTCCAAAATGTTCACTTCATTCAATTTGCAATGGCTTTCTGTTTCTAATCTGAACTTAAAAAGCATTCATCAAACAACCAGCATTGTCCTACATGAATGGAAGCTGTGAACCTGAATAAGCAGGCTTTATTCAATCATTCCTTTGCCCTTTAAGTATCTCAGGCCTAAAGGGAGAAATCATCTATTACAACGCCTCAGGAAAACAAACAAAGCTGATGCATCACATCAGGGATGAAAACACCAACATTCACCAACGATTAACCTTAATAAAAGCAGTTTTACTTGAAGTTTGCACTTTAGCGCAAACGTGGATAGAAACTAGACTTTAATCACCCAACTGTTTTCAAAGATCATCACGCTAACAAAAATATAACACAGAAGAAACATATCACCATTGTTTTTACCTCTTTAGACAGCTAAATAAACATTAGATTAGATTTCTTTATTAGTTACATGTACATCGAAACACACAGTGAAATGCATCTTTTGCGTAGAGTGTTCTGGGGCAGCCCGCAAGTGTCACCACGCTTCCGGTGCCAACATAGCATGCCCACAACTTCCTAACCCGTATGTTTTTGGAATGTGGGAGGAAACCAGAGCACCCAGAAGAAACCCACGCAGACACAGGGAGAACGTACAAACTCCTTACAGGCAGCGGCCGGAATTGAACCCGGGTCGCTGGCGCGGTAATAGCGTTATGCTAACCACTACACTACTGTGCTGCCCAGAAAGAAAATACTTAACTGTCAGGATTGGGATTGGGGAGCTTCACTAAAAAGGCCTGTCCTTGGATAGGTAATGGTTAATATTTAACCAATGAATGCAGGAATTGCAACAGTTATACATTCCTTTAAGTAGTTAAACATAAAAGAATAAGAAACATAACAATTGCTCACAAGGATAGTATTAGATCCCAAAGGAGCATATAAAGTTGCAAAAAAAATTAGGGATTGGGAGCGGTTAGCCTTCATGAAATTGCTCTGGGACACACCGAGGCTGTCAAAGGCACAAAAAGTCTTCCTCTCTATTGCAGTCAAATTACTCCTCAGCTATTTTAATAAATGCCTCAATCATTCACACAAACTAAGAAAACTTTTAATATATTAGGAAAATTGAACAGCAGACTTTGTTCATCCTTATCAGAATGTGTACTTTCCAAAATAAAAGATCTTTTTCATTATAATACCATTCAAGAAATAACAGTTTGTTCATATTTAATGATGAGAAGAAAAGTCTAAGTGTACCTTTTGAACCCTGCTAGTTTATAGAAAAAGAACCCTATACGTACAAGAATTTGATTTGATGCCTCTTGATTTTGGCAGCTGCAGGGAGATCTGCAAATTTTCAATGGGCATTATCAAAATTGCTCAGAAGTCACAAAGTTTGCACTGCAAATAGAGGAACTCCTGATTTGAAACAGCACTGAATACAAGGTACATTAATCAAAACAGAGTGACAGAATTGGGCCAGAGTAAATTTTGCAGGTATATTTTAACCCTAAGTGTCTTTCCCAAGAACAATCCAATAAAACATAAGAACACAAAGGAAAACAGGAGCAGGAGTAGGCTACCTGTCCCCTTAAGCTGGCCCCACCATTTAGCATGATCATGGCTGACCTACACTAAGCCCTAACCCTGAATCTTCGAAAAAATTATTAACCTTCACTTTAAATACTTCTATTGAGCTAGCCTCCACAACTCTGTGGGGCAGAGAATTCTAGAGATTCGCCACCATTTTGCAAAGATCTTTGGAATGATTCTTGTGCAATGTGGGCCTGGTCATTAATAATCTCTTAGTGCAACTCTTAGTCCATGTGAAGGGTCTCGACCTAAAACATTGACTGTCCATTTCCCTCTACAGATGCTGCCTTACCCACCAAGTTCGTCCTGCAGTTCTTTTTGTGCCTACACGAACTTGTGCATATGACAGTAAACTTGATTTTGTCTTTGCTCCAGATTCCAGCATCTGCAGTCTCGTGTCTCCACTTTGGGAAATCCATTGGGATCAAGAACGACTTGCTTTCACTCCAATGCTGTGGGTTCTGAAGTGATTAACGAGGCTACTGCAGGAATTGCAGATTCTTCCATATGGGGCAGGTGGTGTCTGTTGGGACAAGTGGGTAGGTGGTTTGTCAAGTGCTGCAATCCTCCTGCTGTTTAAGCCATGTTTCCATGTGCTCCTGGTACGTGAACTCTAGGTTCACTGTGTCATCTTAAGTGCTTTTCGAGTCTGAGCAGTCCTGCACCTGAGATTCCCAGGAGTCAGGGGGTGATGCATTCCCCCCCAAAGAGAATTTGAGGAAACCCCTGTATGCCCGATAAGCTCTCCCCAAACACAGAGCTCAGAACAGAGTATCCAATTCAGAAGTCTGGTCTTGGATATGAGAACAATATGGCCTGTCCAACAGAGACAGCTGAGAACGATTAAAGCCTCAATGCTGGGAACATTGACCTGGGAGAAGATGCTGAGTATGTTGGGTCTCAGCTCTTGCTCTTCAAGCAGCTGGTTCCTCATTTGGCCAAAGTCTCAGATGGCACATTGAAGACAATGGTGAATTCATCATTAATGTCTGCCTCCATTAAGTATGGGCTCATGAGAATTGGGAAGTACTCCAAATTTTTCAGAGTCTCGCCACGATTTATTATTGTTACATGAACAGTTTGGTCGAAGGACTTTGTCTTGCAGATGTTGAATGCAAAGCCAATACTCTCATATGCTTCAGTGAACAAATCAATGATAACTTAGAGCTCTTCCTCTGAATGCACAATCATGCAAACATAGTCTGCATTCTGCTGCTCAAATACCAAGGTTGGGATGACTTTGGTTCTGGAGTGTAGGCACAGTGGATTTTCGTATTATTCCTGTGGATTAGTTCCATTCCCCCAGAAAGTTTATCGGTGAGATGCAGCTTTGCAGCGAGAAATATTAAGAAAACCGTCCAGAAAATGATGCAACCTCGTTCAAAAATAGAATTCACTGAGATTGACTCTGTGGCAGACTCGTTGGGTAGTATCATGCCAAACCTGCAATTGTGAAGCAAGAGCAAGATGAATTTCTGTGGGCGGCCAATTTTGAGGCGGATGCTCTGTAGTTCCTCCTGCATGCTGGTGTCAAACGATTAATGAGGTCAAAACAGGCCACAAGTAGTAGTTGGTGCTGCTCCCTGCATTTCTGTTGAAGTTTCCACGTGGTGAAGATCATGTCCTCTAGGTGGATGAAATCCACACTGCAAATTAAGGAGCCACTGGGAGGCAGCAGCAGCAGCAGCAGCTAAGGATGTCTCTGACATCCCGAGGCAGAGAGCAGAAAGACCCTACTGTCATTACTGCAGCTGGAGATATCCCTTCTTGAGATGCTCACAATTAGCGTGTTTTTAAGTCCCTTGGATCCTGTGACATATCCTCCTTTTCCCAGATGTGGATCATGAATCTGTGGATTTGTGACAGAAACCCCTCACTATCAATTTTTAGAACCTCAGAAGGGATACAACCTTCTCCCAACATCTTGTTTTTTAGTTGGGATATGGACTTTTGAATTCCTTCTCAGTTAGGAATGGTAGCAAGTCTGGACCAAATAGGCTGCTGTGGGTTGCAGTCAAGGGTGCTAATGTCAAGGATTAAGTCACAGTTGATACGGTCTTTAGTGTGTTCCTTCTGCTGGGTGTTGACTGGACCTCTGTCCTTGGTTAGTTCATCTGTAGTCTTGGTTCTCAGTGGGATGTAGCCTTGGGTTCCTGGGCCATAGAAACCTGGACAGCACTTAAGAACCCACACGTGTTGACTGTTGATGAATTGTGGGGCATCCTACACTCTTTTAGACCTGCCATATGTTCTTAAGGACACGGGTTTTCTGCTGCCCTTGGCATTAAGGTACCTGTAGAACTACATTTTTGCCCTTGAGGCAAGGTGAGGCTTACAAACCAGAAATGCCTTGTGGCTGCAGTTAATTAGTCTCTGGATATCCTGGTCATTCTCATCAAATCTGTCCTGGAGGTTCTTGGTAGAAAAGCCAAGCACAAGCTATTAAGGACTGTAAGGCAGTGCATAGACTGGACACTGTGGCTTTTGCTGGCTGGGAGGCAATAGGTTTTCTCTGAGTACTGCCCAAGAGGAGCTATCTTTGCAGGAGTCCTTGAGAGCTTCAAGACAACTTTTCAATTGACATTGATGTTTTGGGTGCAAGTTGATGAAGACAACAGCGTGGATTGGGCGAAGATTAGTGCAGCATTCATCAGTATCTGATGTGGTGCAGATAATGCAGTCCCTCACTGAGATGATGATAATAATTTAACAGGGGATTGAAGAATGGCAGAGACTAATGCAGCAGGTACTGCCATGAGGACTTGTGCTCGCCTCTCTGATGAAACAGGAATTTAGTCAGAGGAAGGTCCTGAAAAGTGTTGGCCTTCACTGCTCTCTCCTAGCCAGTCATATCTTGCCAGAAGATTGTGTCTTTTCTCAACGCTGGGTTGAAGTCACTTGGGGGAATTGGTTTGTCTGCCTGTGGAATGCAAACCAGATTTTGTTCAAGATTTAGGTCCTCTTTAGCGTCACATGTAGTTTCCAGGGTTGAAGTATGTACTCTGATGACTGTGGTGTACTTGCTCCATGTCAGTGTAAGCTGAAGGGTCATGAGGTGTTCACTAATGCCACAGGGAAAGTCATTGAGATGTCAGACTAACTCATTCTCGATGGCAAAGACCATACAGTGAAAACTGCATTTTCCTTTCACCAATCCAGAAGATGGTCTCTCCACTAATTTTGTCTTTAAGCTGGCCATCTTCTGCCCGTTCTCTCTCACTCTGGACAGTGATGTGTATGTCAAAGCATCCGAGTTCCTGAGCTGTAACAGCGGAATGATTTTCAGGTTGTCACAGTTGGGACTATCCACAAGGGTACTGGCATTCCAGGGGTTCTAAATTTCATACTGTGGAGCAGAAATGGCCTGTGCTTGGTTTCTTTAAGTGTGAGGTACCAAGGCACACCAGCTATTGTAATTACTCAACAGAGTGAAGTCTTGATCCGGTAACAAGGGAAATTATGATTGGAGAACACAGGCTCTTGCTATAGGGCCATTAACGCTCAGACATTGGTAGGCAACTGTGCAGGCACCACTTGGGGTGAATGCACTCGCTCAAAAGGTACAGACATACACACTGGCTCAGAAGTAGGTATTCTTGCCCACTGGCTTTGCCTCACTCCACCACCCACCCCTCACATTCTTCGTCTTTGCTGTCCCCGAACCCCTTTGAACACCCTCCTCCGCCTTCACTGCCATCAGCACCCCCCTCCCTCTGTGGGAACAACTATCCACTTTCCCGGGCTCCATTCCTAACTACACTGTAGCTGCAATCCAGGCCTGTTCTCGGCAAGCCAACAGGTGCCTCAAAAAAAGTAACCAAAAACAGCACGTTCACAGCAGATTTTATTTGCCTCAACCATACAAAATCCTTAAATGAGACAGCACATTATTTTTATACAGACCATGAAAGTAAACAGTAAATGAGCTGTATTATTTTATCTTTATATTATGCCATCAACCTCAAATGCCTGGTGGCCTGTGGACTTCCAACGTACAGAACTATGGTCCCACTAACAAAAAAAACTTCAGAAAAAGTATTTTTGGTTACTTTTAAAACATTTGTCTTTTTACCAGTAGAAAATGATACAATGAAGACAACATTAGAGTTTTATCCATATTCAGTATACTGCTGGTCCTTTGCCCTTCACAAAATTCCTTTTATCCCAAGGCTGTGCTTTGTGCTTATTCCCCTTCACATTTCCCTCCAGACCCATAGGCTGCCTAGATTAGTGGCACTGTCTCCTTCTGAGTCTGCAGTTGCACTCTCACACCCTCACCAAATGTATCCTCTTGGTTCAATCAACAGTTTTCCAGTGGGGATAGGAAGGAGGGGAGAAATCATTATAGTTCATTATCTCAAGTCTTCTTGTAAACTAGCTAACAAACTCCTGCCAGCTTATTATGTACCTATCCTTTGTGGAATGGAACCAGAATTCGGCAACAAGAAAGGCTATTTTGAAAAGATTAAACTAAATGTGCACAGATTGTGTAAAGGTTTAAGATTTTAATAAATTGACAACTTTAGGAAGAATATCACTTAAGAATAAGCAGAAGTCTAAAATGAACTTTTAAAGGATGAATACAATTTGGCAGCTCAGAGCATATAAGCGAATGATTTATAATTAATGAATTGCTCATTGTTCATAGATCTTCCTTGACACTTTATAGAAAGTAAATCTATTCTTTCTCCCATTATTTAGACTGACAACAAAAAAAACCCAATATATTCAATTATTTAACTCCCTTCACAAAGAACATGATTCTACTAAGTCCTAAAGTGGCTCAACTTGGCAGTGTCTGGCAGATATATGATACCACTGAATTTCAAATTTATCAGGTTACACAATTATAAAAGTACAGCCTTTTTCTTGGTGCTGGATATGTAGATCACAACATTTAGCTCTTGAAAAGTGCACTTGGTTTGAAGATTTGAGAGACACGATCTTCCCCGCAGAAAACTATGCTGACTAGTCCTAACCAGTCCCTGCCTTTTCAAGTGAACATCAATCCTGTCCCTCAGAATCTTCTCCAACAACTTCTCTTCCATTGATGTAAGGCTCACTGGCCTGTAGTTTCCAAGCTTATCCCTACTGCCCTTTTTGAGTAAAGGGTCAACATTAACAGTCCTCCAATCTTCTGGTACCTCACCCATGGATAACAAAGATGCAAGAAATTTCATCAGAGCCCCAGCAATCTCCTCCCCTTTTCATCTTTGGCATTTCTAAGCTTTAGTCATTTGTCCCTAGTATTCCCCCAAACCCATCAGAATTCTATTGGTAAAATTCTGTGCCTTAACTTCGCCACTCACTGTTTCACATGCACAACTGCAGATAGTGCAAACCCCTCTATCCCAATTTGTTGATTTTCTATTTCATAAACATACATTGTGGAAGCCCCAAATCTTCAGGCTACCCAATCCTGCTTGCTGCATTCAACTAAACAGAGGCACCTATTACATTTTTCTTTTCCTACTGTATGCACCTCAGGATTTTTGTTTATTTAGGGGGGGCAAACGGAAAAAGCAAATTAAGAAAATTAAATACATAGGACATCTTGCAGAATTAGCAGGAAGTGAAATCATCTTATAGTTTATTCACTACTGACTTTGAAGTTTCTGGAATTGCTCCCATCCCAATCCAGCTCTGGAGCTGTCAGGATTGAAGGGTTAACTTGGCAGTGAACTTCCAGAGAGCATCAATGTCATTCATGTGCAACTCCAACAAGGAACCAATATCTCTGTGGTTTAGTGCAAATCTTAAACAACAGCTTAAGCTCAAACGAGTGTTGGTACTTATAAACAATGAGTCTTGGTATCAATTACTTAAGACACAAGGATGTCTTTAAATGTACAGACACAGATTGAAAATCATATCTAGAAAAAAAACATTGTAAAACCGTATTATGTCATGCACTTGGCACAATTCAAGAGACAAACCCTGTGGACAAATGGAGTGCCAAAGTAATTTTACACTCTTATGGATACTGGATGAGAACTGTAATGGAAGTAGTGGATATTTTTAATTGCTCTTAATAATACTTAAAAAGCATTAGAGAAGAAAGCTGCAAAGCTCAAAGAAGATTGAATTTAATTTTTAAAACTTGATAATCCCCCACAATCCTTTTGCGTCTCAGTGATCCTTCCCCTGGTCCCTTCCATTTCAATTATTTATTTTCCAACCAATGCTTGTTCTTTCTGGGAGAGAATAGAAGCAAGACTAATTTTATACCCCAAACCAAAATAACATTAATCCTTTTGACTGTCCCTTATTGCTTGGAAACAGATAAGTGGCAAACCCTAGCTCTCGTAGCAACGTGCTGTCCTGTGCCCATTATTTCTATTCACTGTGTGTCAGAGGGAAGGAGTTCTGAAATACAAATCATTAAGATACCTAAAAGGAAACCTTTATGATACAGTTCAAAAACACATGCACTCTTTTTAGTTCAGCTGATTAGTAGTGAAAAATTGAGAGCATGTACTGAAGACTCACTTGTTGTTGCTGACTGCGTAGGTCAGTGATCTCCTTCTGATCTTCCTCATGGAGTCTTTTCAGTTCCTCACAGGTCTGTTGTGCATGATTGTGTTCCCGTAACAACTGGGAGTTCTCCCTCTTGATGACCTCCATATCTTCCTTGAGTTGAGACTGATCAATTCGTAGGCGACTATGTAATGTGCTGAGGGAGTTTAAAAAAAACTGGGAATTAGGATTTACAGACTACATCATCGGAGCACCAGTTGAAAACACTGAATAATAGTTAACAAATTTAGAATATTACTGTAAATAAGTTACAAGTAATTAAAAGCACTGCCTCCATTTTGCAAGCTGAATGAGTTCTTGTTTATTTCAGATGAATTGACCTCTGATCCCTTCATGCCTTAACAGAGGTGAATCATATGTATACAAAACTTTGCAGAAGACTGATAAGAACAAATTGCTGGACTATAAGATAACAGACTTCATATTTCAAAAGCTACGCAAGTTAAATTTTTCCCCAAATATTACATTTCAGCACCATTACAGATTCTAAAGTCTGGTCCCTCAGACAAGCAGCAAATTGTAGAAATTGTCAATCTTGCTGAACCAGATGGTTTCTTCAATTTTAGCCTTGGACTGCCAGGTGCAAGAAAATAATTCACGGAAATTAAGCTACCAAATTGTCATGGAGATCTTTACAAATGAAATATTACTCAAATTTTTCACAAAAAAACCCCACAATATCTAAAGAAAAACTCAAATATAATATTTGAAATTATCTGTCTGGATACCTCTGACCTTATTTTCTTTGATACTTCTAACTTTTTAAGACATATAAACTATTGTTTATCCTTTTAAAATAATTTGCAACATAGGATGTGTTCTTTGAGCACATTATACATACATTTGTTCTCTGAAAGTGTTATTCAATTATTACCCTTATATGCTCTTTTCTTTTTCAATTATTTATCCACCTTTTAGAGGCTATCACCACCTGTGATCAGAGATTCGATGACTTAACCTTACACAGCATATAGAACTGTACTCAGAACTTCTTGCATCAAGTATCTTAATTCATGCTCTCTCGTTTTCATCTCAGCAACTTGCAGAAATAGTTCAAACATTCAAATCTCTGTTTGCCAGTTTGCAACTAGGTTGATTTGTATCTCCAAATTTTGAAATGTCTCAGAAAAAAAATGTGACGCACTTATCCTCAACGCTGTTGGCAGCAGGACTCACGACAGCGAGACAACTCTAAAGTGGTGTTTTTTTAAAATAACAGCAATATAAGCAGAGGCAGAGAGATTCTGACTTCCTGCACATGTAACAAATGCGTACATTTGTTTGCCCACCAGCAAACAGTCATGGTATTACAGTCAAAAGTAAACTACAAAGCTAAAGCAGTTCTGAAACTGCACTTGAGTTCTTTAACGCAACTGTTCACTCCTGTTCATCTGGTAAACAAACCCGTGGACAACTAAACAAGTTACTGATGCTGGGTCTCGATCCAAAACGTCAACTATGCTTTTGTCTTCACAGACACTGCTTGACCCGCTGAGTGTCTCCAGCAACTTGCTTTTTGCTCTAAATTTGAGCATCTGCAGTCTCTTGTGTGCAAGTTATTGCTCTTTTTTTTACATTTCCAACAAAGCTAGTACTGAGATATTATAAAATCTGCATCTGCTTGATTTCAAAAATGTACAAAACAGATACCAGATTCCTTCACTGTGCAACTCTAGTCCTATATTACATGGCTTGCCTTTAATATCTATTGGTGTACTACCATGATTTTGTGTGATGCATGGATGCACAAATGTGAACAAATGCTGAAAACCACCCCAGCCCCCCAAAACAATGTTCACAAATGGATCCTTCACTTCCTGACCAACAGACTACTAACAGTGAGGATAGGTGGGAACAGCTCCGCCACAATCATCCTCAACACTGGTGTTACACAAGGCTGCGTCCTCAGCCCCTTACTTTACTCCCTATACACTCACGACTATATGGCCAGATTCTGCTCCAACTCCATCTCCAAGTTTGCAGATGACACCACCGTAGTGGGCTGAATCTCACATAACCATGAATCAGGAGTACAGGAAGGAGATAGAGAGCTTACTGACAACAACCTCTCCCCTCAATGTCAGCAAAACAAAAGAGCTAGTTATTGACTTCAGGAAGGGGGGCGGTGCAAACGCTCCTGTTTACATCAACGGTGCTGAGATCGAGGGGGTTGAGAGCTTCAAGTTCTTAGGAGTGAACATCACCAACAGTCTGTCCTGGTCCAACCACGTGGATGCCATGGCCAAGAAACCGCACCAGTGCCTCTACTTCCTCAGGAGGCTAAAGAAATTTGGCACGTCCCCGTTGAACCCTCACCAATTTTTAATCGATGCACCATAAGAAAGCAGCCTATCCAGATGCATCACGGCTTGGTATAGTAACTGCTCTGCCCGAGACCCAAGGAACTGCAGAGAGTTGCGGACGTAGCTCAGCACATCGTGGAAACCAGCCTCCCCTCCATGGACTCTGTCTACACTTCTTGTTGCTTCGGTAAAGCAGACAACATAATCAAAGACCTCATCCGCCCCGGACATTCTTCTTCCCCATCCCATTGGGCAGAAGATACAAAAGCCTGAAAGCACGTATCACCAGGCTCAAGGACAGCTTCTATCCCACTGTTATAAGATTATTGAATGGTTCCCTTGTATACTACCTTGTCATGGCCTTGCACCTTATTGTCTGCCTGCACTGCACTTTCTCTGTAACCGTAACACTTTGTTCTGCATTCTGTTATTGCTTTTCCCTTGTACTACCTCAATGTACCAATGTGGTGAAATGATCTGTATGGAGGGCATGCAAAACAAAGTTTTTCACTGTACCTTGGTACATGTGACAATAATAAAACAATTCAATTTACAAGGTAAGTAGGCTAAGCAGAAATGACAGCCTTCTTGACAGTGTTTACTGAAAACAAGAATAGATAACTGCACATACATACTGTATATATATCCAAAATTGCTGACATCAGTCTCCAATATACTGTGAAATGGCATTGTCATCTGACTCCTCAATGTCAGGTGATTAAATGCTATTAACAACAAGAAATCCCACACTTACATCAGAGAAGTACAGACTACACTCCAACTACCCACGAAGACAAGTCATTCCAGTTTACGCACCCTTTTAGTGACTTGACGAGTCTTAATGCCAACCTCTTTGGCACTGAATATTAACTTGGTGTGTAGTTTCATTCCTTTAGCATCTAACCATAGAAGGTATTAGAATTTTCCCCCTACTTTGTCTTTTTAATTGACATCTCAATCCCAACCTCTTCTCCCAACATTTCACTTTTAATACCTTAGATTTTTCACTTGCTAATCTAATGTACAATTCCTGTTCAAGATTCCCATGATCATCAATCATTCAGGATTCTTTAACCTGGTTGTTTAACTTATTAACTTCTTGGGATCTGAGCATCATTGGCAAGGCTAGGATTTTGTGCACAGTGGCTTGCAGTATACCATCTACAAAATGCACTCCAGTTAATTGTCCAGGCTACTCCGATAGCACCTCCCAAACCTGTGACTTGTACCATCAACAAGAAAAAGGCAGCAGGTGCATGATAACACACCAATTGTGTGTCTCCTCCAAGTTGAACAGGATCGTAACTTGGAAATACATTTATTCCTTCATTATCACTGGATCCAAATCCTGGAATGCTCTACCCATCACCACTGTGGGAGCACCTTTACCAGAAGAATTGCAAAGGTTCAAGGTGACAGCTCACCACCACATTCAAGGACAATTAAGGATACACTATAGATTTTGGCCTTATCAATAATTACCAGATCTCAAAAAAAACCCAAAATTGCTTGAACCATTTTAGAGAGTATTTAAGAGTCAACCGTGTTGGGATTTAAGGAGATGCACAATTGCTTGCTCCATTCGTTGGTTCAAAAAGCCACGCTGTGTGACGTCCTGATGGTAGCAAACTTCTCATACAAAATTCCACAGAGTGTCTTGGGCCATGTGTAAGGTGACAGCAAAATGCAGCCTTTGAAGTAAAGATGCTGAAACAAGTTACTTCAGCAATTAAAAACTTGATGTCTGTATTGTCTCAATATGGAAACTCCTCTCCTAATTAAACTATTGAACTATTCGGAAGATACTGCAGCCACAATCAATCACAACATGCTGAGCATTTGGAATGGAAACACAATGGTTTCCATTCCTGAACACTTTCCATATATAAATGTGTGGATGAGTGAGGCAGAATCAGGTTTGATGATGAAGCCCTGTAATTGAACAACCTCCCCACACTCACTGGCAATGGCCAAGTATAAATAACACCCAGTTAAATAAGGCACCAGAGATTACCAGCATCTCCAGAACAACACAGCACAATAAGAAAGCAAAGCATTTAGGAAATCTCAGAGAAATTAATCATTATCATCAATGTCTATTAGTTAACTAAAGTGATGAATCCCAGCCCTACTCTCCATTCAGCAACCCCTCATGGAATTGGACATGCATTTTGAGATCAGCATCACCCACACTTGTTACATTCACAAAAAATGCACAGTTACCTCGACAAGGTAACAATCGAGTTATACTCTAATGAAGGGCTGAAAAGTTGAAGAAAATTGAAAACTGTTGGCATTGTCTCAACTCTACATGTTCTGAATTATTGATTCCAAAACAATTATATAGTCAAATTCTGTTATACTCAACAAAATCTCTTAGCATAATTAAATTCTGTACAATTATAATTTATTATGAATATGGGATTAAAAAGGCAAAATTTGCAAGGTTGCATGGTAAACAGAGGGGAAGAAGATTAATTGGTTAGTTCTTTCAAAGATCTCACACAGTCACAATGGCTTAGCTACCATGTGATAACTGAATAGTACCCGTGCTGTCAAAGGGTTAAGGAAATGACATGATTCATTATTATACTTCACTGAATAAGAACTTACAATGGAATAGATAACTACAGGGAGTTGAAAACTTAATTACAGGACGCCACTTCATAGATTACTGAAAGAAAGGCAGCCTGAAAGAAATATAGATTTCATTTTATTCTGCAACTAACATTGGAAAATGAGACCAGATTCATCCAAAGAGCAATTTGAATTCAATACATATAAAGTATGACATTTATCCAACATTTACCTTCGGCTCTCATATGGCAGATTGATTACCAATTATTTTTGTAGCACAATTTTGCAACTTACCTAATGCTGAAATGGTTCAAGACCCAAAAGTCCCCAGTGTTCTTTTTGAGCAAGGTGATTTAATGTTGTGGCACTGAGAATATGCAGTTGCAAATTAACGTGGTAACAGATTCTTGTAAAGTTACAAAAGCACAATAATTAAAGCAAATAATGGAAAACTGGGACATGTTACAAAGGTCTCAAATAGATTTTGATGATCTATATATATATATATATATATAGATCATCAAAATCTATTTATATATAGATATTTATTAAATATATATATATATATATATACACACACACACACACACACATATACACAAACACAGGAACAAAGGCAGGCCTTATACAGATACATAACCTTTGCAATTTAATTACTTAACTCTAAGTAGGCAACATTTTCTTCTACCTAGATTTGTTTATCAAAATAATTGACATCCTATCAGAATTCTGCCTTGTCAACCAATGGATCGGATCAAAGCTCTTTAGTTCTATCATATCCAAGTGGACAAATTGAACAGCTAGCAGGAGGTGGCGGCTCCAGCAATATGCCCATCCTCAACTATGAGGCGCAGCTTGCGAATGCTAAAGACAAGGCTGAAGCAGTCGCAACCACGTTCATCCACTCCATGTGACATCAGGAAATAGCTGAGAGCACTGGACACAGCAAAGGCTTTAGGATCAGACAGCATCCCAGCTGCAGTACTGAAGACCTGTGCTCCAGAACTAGTAACATCTCTTGCCATGCTATCCCAGTACAGTAACAACACTGGTATCCACCTAATAGTGTGGAAAATTGCCAGCTGTCTTGTTCCCAAACAGCAGGGCAAATCTAATTCAGCCAACTACCATCCAATCAGTCTGCTCTCAATCAGCTGAAGTGATGGGTAATAAATACTGCCCTTGTTATCAACATCCAGATCTTGAAAAGTTAAAAAGATGTATAAAAACTCTCCCAGCTCAAAGCAGAGAAAATTTTCTACAGTGAATTTTAAATGTACCTTGCGCTGTTTAACATGATAGCCCAGTGGCCTATTCATCCTGAACTAATATCACAGATAGCTGACTTGACAGTCATAGAGTCCCAGAGTGATACAGCATGGAAACAGGACCTTCGGCCCAACCCGTCCATGCCAACCGAAGAGTCTATCTGAGCTAACCCCATTTGCCTGTATTTGTCCCATATCCCTGTAGGCCATTTCTAGCCATGTAGCTATCCAAATGAACATTTTTAATATTCTACATCCACTGAGGAGGTCCCCTTGACTCCATCTTCAGATTTGTCATTAGTACATTTAATTTTCTATGTTGGTCATCCTTCACATCATGAACTGTATTCTTAATTCCCCTTAACTTAGAGTTTACACATTTAACAATTCAGACTTGGCTTCAGATCACACCAACTACAGCCCCGGCCTCACAATCCCTGCCTGAGTTCGCTTCCCGGTTGCACTAAATTTTTGCAGCCATGTGGCTCCCAACACACTGACCACATCACAGCAGTCTTTCTGCGAAGTGCAGTGGCTTCAAGTGATTAGGCTATGGGCATTGGAAACCAAGGCCCTATGAACAGAATAGTCTGACAACTTGTGCCGCCCACATTTAAGATATTTGGAAACTGTTTATTAAATACTTAAAAAAATTGCAGAGGAAGAAATAAGATGTGAAGCTGGACGTGGCTGACATCTATCTTATTCCCGAAATCCATTAGAATGTGTATTGCAGCTAATTGACAGCTCTTCATAAACCCACAGGCCAGCCATCAGTAACCTCTCCCAACACTTTTGTGGCCATCACAATCCCCACACCAAAAGCTACATTCTGTAATTTTTCAGGAGGGTGTTAAGAACCAAGACCATACATGAGGAGCACACAGAGGCCCTGAGTAAGCAGCAAAAGGAGGGCACCACCTCACAAGCTACCCACATGCCTGCCCCACTGACCATCTCCCGCCCCATCTGTGGAAGAGTCTGAAGTTCCCACATTGTCCTCATTAGCCACCACAAAACCCCAGTGGAAATAAGTCATCCTTGATTCAGGGATGCCCAAGATGAGGATGATTTTTTATGATGCCACCTTTATCCAGTCATTCCTTATACTTGCATGACCATGTCTTTCAAGTAGACTAAATAGAATTCTTTGAAAATACAAAACCCTAAGCAGCGATTTCAATGGTCTTTTTATTGACATCATCCTTAAATCATGTAGTGGCTAAATCATAGTGCCATACAAACAACCCTTCTGACTGTGATGACTATCTACGTTAATTCCATTTGCATGCATTAGACCCATCCCTCTGTGACTCTCCTATCCAAGTACTTTCCAAACACCTGTTGAACACTGTGATTGTATCTTCCTTCACCACCTCCTCTGAAAGCTCACTTCAGGTAACCACCGTCCTCTGTGAAAAACTGACTCCTCAGATCTTCTTTAAATTTCTCTCAACTCACCTTAAATCTGTGCCCTCTAGTTCTAGACTCCTCTGACCTGACAAAAAGATTCTGGCTACCTATTCTATTCATGCCCCTCATAATTTTACAAACTTCTGTAAGGTCACCCCTTCATCTAACTTTCACTGAAACTTGTAGGTCATCGAAACCAGTCATCGGGTATGGGACATTCTGATTCTGTACCATTGTAACTAGGGGAAGACAACAAATGAATGGTCATGTTGATCGGCCCTCATTGAAACACTCATGATGAGATCAGGGAAGGTATTAGTGGCTATCTCCTGTATTAACACATCATTAAAGATAGATCCCCATCACTTAGAGTCATAGATTCTTACAGCACAGAGACAGGCTCTTCAGACCAACTCGTCCATGCCAATTGTGTTGCTCAGTGAGCTCGTCCGATCTGCCCACGTTTGGCTCATAGCCCTCTAAACCCCTCCTATCTATGTACTTATCTAGATGGCTTTTAAATGTTGCTAACGTGCCTGCCTCAACCACTATTTCTGGCAGCTCATTCCAAATACGCACCACCCTTTGCGTGAAGAAGTTGCGCCTGATGCCCTTATTAAATCTCTCGCTTCTGATCTTAAACCTAAGCCCTCTTGTTTTTAGCACCTCCTCCCTGGGAAAAAGACTATGTGCTTTCACCCTGTGCCCCTCATGATCTTATACACCTCCATCAGGTCAACCCTCAGTCTCCTACATTCCTAGTCTACTCAACCTCTCCTTGTAACTCAGGCCCCCAAGTCCAGGCAACATCCTGGTAAATCTTTTCTGCACTCTTTCTAGTTTAACAACATCTTTCCTATAACAAGGTGACCAAAACTGTACACAATATTCCAAGTGAGGTTTCACCAATGTCTCATATAATTGCAACATAACTTCCCAACTCCTATACTCAATGCCCTGACCAATGAAGACCAGCGTGCCAAATGCCTTCTTCACCACCCCATCTACCTGAGATGCACTCCTAGCTCTCTCTGTTCCCTTACACTCCCCAGGGCTTGACCATTCACTGTTTAAATCCCACCCTGGTGTGATCTCCCAAAATGCAAAACCTCACATTTATCTGGATTGAAAGCCATTTGCCAATCCTCGGCCCACATACCTAGCTGATTAAGATCCCTGTGATTTTTCATAACCTTCTACATTATCTACAACACCACCTATGTTGGTATCATCTGCAAACTTATTAACCATGTATTGTACATTTACATCCAAATTGTTTATATAAATTACAAACAACAAAGGTGCCAGCACCGACCCCTGTGGCACACCATTAGACACAGGCCTCCAGTCTGAGAAACAACTCTTGACCATCACCCTCTATTTCTTAGCACTGAGCCACTTATGAATCCAATCAACTACCTCCCCCTGGATCCCATGCGATCTAACCTTCCAGACTAGCCTGCCATGAGGGACTCTGTCAAAGGCCTTGCTAAAGTCCTTATAGACAACATTCACTGCCCTACCTTCATCTACCCTCTTGGTTACCTCCTCAAAGAACTCCAAGAGATTTGTCAGACATGACTTCCCACACACAAAGCCATGCTGACTGTCCCTGTCTCTCCAAATGTTGGTAGATCCTGTCCCTCAGAATCCCCTCCAGCAATTTACCCACCACCGATGTCAAACTCACTGGCCTATAGTTTCCTGGCTTGTTTTGGCTACCCTCTTTAAACAGCAGTACCACATTAGCCACTCTCCAGTCCTCTGGAATCTCACCTGTGGCCAGAAGTGAAGCAAAAATCTCTGCAAGGGGCTCCTCAATTTCTTCTCTAGCTTCCCACAAGGCCTGAGAATGCACCAGGTCAGGCCCCGGGGATTTATCCATCATAATGCATTTTAGGGTCTCCAATACCTCCTCCCTGCTAATTCATATGTGGTCAAGACATCACCACTCATTTCCTTAGTCTCCATCGTTTTCTCCACAGTAAAGACTGAAGAGAAATATTCCTTAAAAATCTCTCCCAGTTCCTTTTGTTCCAGGATATTGGTCACCCTCCAGTTCAGGTGCAACCTGTCTCTCTTGTACAAGTCACCCCTACCCCAGAAGAGATCCCAATGATCCAAGAACTTGAATCCCTGTCCTCTACACCAGTTCCTCAGCCATGCATTTATCTGAGCCACCTTTCTATTCCTACCCTCACTAGCACGTTGGACTGGGAGTAATCTAGAGATTACTACCGTTGAGGTCCTGCATTTTAGGTTCTCTCCTAACTCCCTATATTCACTGCGCAGGACCTAACTTAATACAAAGTTCAGGACTCTTCTGTTTTGACAAGTAATATTCTGGCCATTTGTATATCGAGGAAACCATTCCCCAACACCAACAGAAGTTGCCTGGTGTTTTGTGCTCAGAACCCCTCAGACCAGCCATTAGTACTTGAATATTTAAAGAGGTTCTGCCATTTGGGATGTGCTCCCATTGTAAATATGTAATTCTGCAAAGTTAATCTACACTCAAAATGTTTAAGTAATTACAGTCATTGAGGCTGTAGTTAAACATACACTATATTTTGTCTTTGCTTAAAAAGTATATAACATTTCTGTACTGTTGAATGTCAGGAGAATTAGATTCTCCAGAAGGTCTGCTTGTGATGAATAAATGCCTTTTATATCTACCAGCTTCCAGTCCCCAATCACAGTGGCAACACAATGATTCCCAGAAGCAAAGGAGAAGGGAAGTCATCAATATAGAACACAATATGTATACAGACTGAAGACAAGAGTTGAAAACAGGGCAGTTGATGGAATGGAATAAGAAAAAAAAATTAGAGAAAAGAATAATTATATGAAGGAGAAACAAAGATTCTCTCAAAATTATATATGGCGTATTATAGCCTAATAGTTAACCATCCAGAAATCAAGAGCTCAAATGTCATGACAGGTTGTGAAAATAAATTTGATAAATCTGGAAATGTGTTGGCTGGCACTACAGAACATTGGCATGAAAGTCACTGCACTGCTGTTGAGAGATCTATCTAGTCTGGTGCTCATACTTCATACTGTTTATTTGACTCTTAATACCCTCTGGGAAATTAGGGATGGGCAATAAATACTACCTTATCTATATCAATATTCTAGCAACAAATTCAAATAATACAGGGTTTGACTCTTTAAACACATTTCTTTCATTTGCCCATCATCTAGCAATCATAGATAGATTTCTTACTCAACAACACAAAATAAGTTACCACCTTTTTTAAACACACCCACTCATTTTACTGTGGACGTTTCTACTGCCTTCCAGAAATGAATGCAAAAATTGTTCAGGCATTGAAACAGGCCAAGATCCAACACACCAGACTGCCATCACAAAACAAAATCGGGTAATATTGGAATCTAAACACAGGGGTCCATCTTAAGGGGACAGTCTCCTCCTTTGTGGTTTGTCCTCCCTAATGATCGTTTTATACTCCTTAGTGTGCCATAAACAGATTTTCCATTGGTACGTGCCTCATTTTCCAAAGAGCCTTTATGCTATATTTTATTGCCCCTTGTATTTTACTTCATTGAGCTTTTTCAAGATTTATTTAATTCTCTGTGCTCAATACAACATTCCATTGATACATTGATCGAAATATTTTTGATACTCCGCAGAGCTTTTCCACCGAAAGACAATTCACAGACCATTTCAAAATCTGTTCACTTGCTTAATAAATAAATCTAATATTTTAAACCGAAAAATATTCAATTCCTGATTCAGCACTTAAATATACTTACTAAATATAGTCAAGAATTAATGGCCTGTAAAGTAGATTGTATAAATGACTTTTACTTGCATAAACGCAAAATGATTTTATAGTTCAGATAGTGATACTATATGCAACAAATACCTTTCTTACATAGCTGGTAATACATTGATAATAAAATGATTTTGATGATAATTTTGATATTACAGCCATCTGCTCCTTCCTTTCAGTTTCAGAACCCATTCCAACACCACCATTTGATCCATCTGTCATTTGCTCTCTAATGAAAATCAAAAGTGCAGAATGCTAGAAATCTGATATAAAATTCTGGAAACACTCAGCAGACCAACTTTATCTGTAGGAAGAGAAATAGAGTTAATGTTTCAGGTTGAAGCTGTTCTGACAAAGGCTCTTCAACCTAAAACATTGACTCTGTTTTTCCTTCCACAGATACTGCCTAAACTGCTAAGTGTTGCCCACATTTTTTGCTGTTATTACCTCTACCAAGTGTCTCACTTGTACCTGGTCCTTTACAAAAATGAGATTCAAATTGCTCCTTACTTTGAAACTAGGATAGCAAGTTTCCTTGAATGAGGGGCATCAGGTGACTGAGGTAAAGCAATTAAGGCAAACATCAAATGTGATGCTGTCAGAGAAACCACTGAAGGGGGAAACTAAGGCCAAGAAGCACATACTCCACCAATAGGTTGGCCTTCAATGAACTCAATCAATTTCTTCCCAACACTGGAGGTGGTAAAGTCATCCCAGTGCACCCTTTATCATGATTCTGCTAGATTTCCAGCAGCTGTTATGTTCTACATTTCAGAGTTCCAGCCTTGTTAGTCTGGTTTCCCCTCCACTTCTCCTCTGACCCTTAGTTAGAGCTCCTCCAGTCAGATCACCTATGATAAAAAAAAACTTGCCCCACCCCCTCAGAGGACACCTGTGACACACACCAACAGCATGTGTGTCACCCAGATCTGTTTGGTTTCCATTCTTGCACAGAGATTCTCTTTGTTCCCTCCAACTATCTCCATTCTCTGCAACTTAAACCATGTTTCTTTTCTTAGTTTTCCAGTTTTGATTAAATCATCAACCAGAGATGCTGCCTGATCTGCTGAATATCTCTAGTAGTTTTATTTTATTCCAATCAGAAGCTTACAGTCCAAGATTTCTCTTTAAATTCACTGAGTCACATTTCTCCAAAAGTGTATTAACAATAACTTGCGTACAATGGTTCTCCCAGCGTAGGTTAGCCCCTTAAAGACGGCTATTGACTTCAATCTCTGTTTCCAAATATAAGCTTTCAGAAGAAGTGTTACATCTCAAATGAATGCTTAACACGTTTTGTCTTGCCGTGAAGGCAATCATTTGCAAGAATTTTCTGACGTGAAAAACATTTTTTGATTGCAACAGGACTTGCAGACCAGGACCATGACAAAGTCATAAACTTCCCAACAAAGTCCCAACATTATGCACCTGCAGAACCGTAGCAGATCAACGAACACCAATTAATTATTTTTGCACACGTGCCTAAAATATATTGGACAGAATTTTGCAGCTGTCAGTGGCTGCTGCCTTTACACCATGAAAATGACAGCAACTTTAAGGAATCCCCTCATACACAGTTTAACCTGGAAATTTCAAGTTCTTATCAATGATAGGCTGCACTGTTTGCAGATCCCTCCAGCACAACTGCAGGAATCAGTAAACTGATAAAAATTTCAGGCATTCTCAAATTATTCTTACTGTGAAATACTCTGAAAATGTTCTTTATTGGATCAGGCATTAGTAAGGTATTAAAGGCATACACAGCCATAGTTACTGCTCAAACCCTCTGGCTAAAAATCTAATTTTACATAATTCCTTCAAACAAATATTTCTAAAAGTAATGGATTCAAAATATTATTTTTGTTTGGAAAGTTATGATGTTCCAGCTTCTCCCTCAATTGTCTTTGTATTCCAGTCTTTATTTTGCTCAGTCAAATGTTTAACATCAACTAAAATTGCTGATGAAGGGTCTCAGTCTGAAACATTGACTGTTTATTTCCCTCCATGGATGCTGCCTGACCTGCTGAGTTCCTCCAGCACTTTTTGTGTATTGCTCCAGATTCCAGCATCTGCAGTACTTTTTGTGTCAACTTTCTCCTTCCTGATTGGTGATGAAACTTCTTTATTCTGGATTGGCTGATCAGTCAGATCAGCATTGGTATACGCCAGGAACCTGATACACAACAGCAAATTACATTGGAAATCAGAGGTCACCATATCTTCATAGGCAAGTTTCTTCTAGGTCAGTGGCAAATGCTGTTACTTTCCTGATGACTGCAAAGTCTTAGCAATGTAGAAAAATTTAGTTTACACTTTGACACAGGATGTCTGGGGAGAACTGACTTGAATGTGGGAGAATAAAATGGGATTAGTGCAGCCTTTGTCTAAAAGAGTGCTTGATGGTTGATGTTGATTCAGTGAGCCAAAGAGCCAGCTTCAGTGTTTTGTGACTATAACTCTACTTACTGATAAAAATCTGCTTCTTTGACTGCCTCCTCACATTTCTTCAGCGTTTTTGTGTGCTGGTTCTGCAGAGACTGCAGATCTGACATGGCTTTCATGCACTGCATTTTCAGTCTCTCATAGTCATGGCTTGGCTTAGGGCTGGGTCTGTGGAGGCAAGGAAAAATCATACAGCAAAATTAATCCTCAATATAAGAGTAAGAACATTAGAAACATGAACAGAGTATTCTGTCCCTGAGCCTGCCTCACCGTTCTATGTGATTATGGCTGCATTACACCTCAACTCCACTTCCCTGCCTTTGCTCTATATCCTTCTCATACCCGAGAAGAATCAATTAATCCATCTTGAAAGCTTTAAATGAACCTCTACATGCAGCACCTTCTGTATTAATACTGCCAATTTTTTTAAACCTTGAGTGTCAAAACATGCTTCATCATTGGCTCAGATTTTAAAATTATGCCCCCATATTCTCAATTTCCACATCTGAGGAAATAGTTTCTCTTTGTTCTGTCAAATTATTTTAGCATCATCAAAAGTACAAAAGAGGAAACTGGCTGGGTTGTTATGCTGAATGTTTTAATTAATTCTAAGTTTATAATTAAAAAGGCCATCAGTACACATTACATCAAAGTCAACAGACAGGTAATCTTTTTCAGCCGAGATACTACTGTTGAAAACAGTACCAGTTAAGTAAAATAGATCCCAACACACAAAATCACAATTCAAATTTTACAGGAATCTGAAGGTGACATTAGGTAAACAGGAAAAAAAAACTGCAGTTCAGTGCTGGATTTTCAATCACTAAGTGCCTTTCAACATGTCAGTTCTGACTATTTTCCAACATGTTAATGCTAAGTATTACAAACAATATCCAGAAGCAAAATTAATATTAAAAATACTTCTCCACAATTAATGAATGCAATTGTCAAGAACAGACCCACAAATATTTGATTGTTTTATTTATTAATTGTATGACCTGTTAGACAAGTAGTTTAAAATGTACAAGAATTGGACTAAAACCTTTCAAAAGATATCAATAACTAGTTTTAAGCCACAGCTATTGCGGCTGTTTAAGCCTCTAATTTTAGTGGATAGTACCTTTCTTATAACAAGTGAATGCATTTCATGTGTTGATTTACTTAAATATCAACTACCAATTGGTGCAAAACACTGCTGATATCTCTTTCAAAGGTATTTGGAATTGTGACACCACATATCTAAGTGCAGCTTCAGGTTCTTGTCCAGCAATGATGATTTCTTTGACAGATGGCTTTCACAAGACAAACTAGATCCACTTTATTTCTGTATCCTAAGATGGTCCAGAGCTAGGATCAAGGATTTAGTTACCAGGTGCAAGGCAAAAAGATTCAAGATGGACAGGGGACCAGAAGTGAAGAAACACAAAGTTCTAATAAAACTTAAGCTCCTTGGCATTCTTTATTACATTAAAGGCACCAAGCAAATGGATTTTATTATTTCTGTGGTAATGACAGATTTGGATAAAGTTACAGCTTCAGGAAATTTGAAAATTACAAGTCTTACAGTTGGCTCTTTCAATGCTTAACAGCAGTTTAATCAAGAACAGTTTATGATTTGTACCTGCAATCATCAAACGTAGAGCCAGGGGAAGAAAGTGCTAGCTGTTTGCGTAACTCATCCCGTTCACGGGTGACTTGTCGAAGTTGGTACACTATGGCTTCTAGCTTCTCACTCATCTGTCTGGTATCCATGAGTGTTGGAGGAGGAGAAGCTGCCTTCCCAGAGGTGCCTGTACCTGGACAGAAGAAGTTTGGTAACAAACATGATTATGGCTAGAAACAAAATAAATTGAAAAAAAAGCAAATGATTTAGAACATAGAACAGTACAGCACAGGAACAGGCCCTTCAGCCCACAATGTCTGTGCTGAACACAAAATATTTGTGAAATATTTTACGAGAAATTTTGAGCTAGCCCTAGTGGGATTTGGACAGGTGACTAAAATTAGCCACAAGACTTATTTACTTATTACAATAGAGGAAGTCACTATTCAACCCATCAAATCCATGCTGGCTCCAGTCCCACACCCTCCTCCTTATTTTCCTTTTGCCCTTCAACTTATTCTCGCTCACATGCCTATTAATTTCCCTTTGATTCTTTTGTTACTTATGGGTAATTTATAGTTGATGCTTACCAGCATGCTTTTGGGAAGAAACCAGAGATCCTAGTGGAAACCCACGCAGTCACAGAAAGATCACGCAAATTCCACACAGCCAGTACCCAAGGTCAGGGTTGAACCTGGGTCCCTGAAGCTTTGAGGCAGCAGCATTGACTGCTGTGTCACTGTGCTGCCCATTTACCGGCCAACATCCTGCACAGATCCACCACATTTCAATTTTACCCTGTTCATCTGACCCATTGAGAAAGCCACTCATGGGAAACCAAAAAAAACCTCTCCTTATACCTTAAAAAAGATGGTCACACAGATCGTTGAGGTCTTCCAACCAAGATCAAGACCAAGAGCCCAGTAAAGTATCTCAATTTTGTTTTATCTATGATTTGATGGAATGATCCTGTGCCCACAATTTAAGCCTCCCCAGTGGTGCTCCACCACCAGTTCCCCACCTCCCCTCACTCTCCTCCTCCACTGATCTCAAGGCCCTCCAAACCTTTGACCATTTCTACAATACCTGGCATTGAAGTCAAGTTGCATAACACTGCCCATTACAAGAAAACAATTTGGGCATGTGAATAAGACCTCAGTGTTGAAAAGTCCCTTGGACTATTTGCATCCTGCCCCACATTAAAATCTGAACTTTGGTTTTATCAAATGCTCGAGTATCCAGGCCACCCAGTTGTGGATTCACAAGCAAAGACAACTGCTGCAGGCATATTTGAAAAATTCCAATTCTATTGCATACTTCCCAACACATTGATCAAAAATCATGTTGTAGTGTGCTGGTTGACAAATATGTGGGTAGCGCAGATGAGTGCAGCTAGTAAAGCTACTGCATTACAGCTCCTGTGACCCAGGTTTAATCTTGACCTCTGGTGCTGTCTGTGTGGAGTTTGTACAGTCTCCCTGTGAGTGCAAGGGTTCACTGGTTTCCCCCCCGCCCCCCACATGGCAAAGATGTACGAGTTGATAGGTTAATTAGCCACTCTGAATTGCCCCTGGTGTAGATAGGATGGGAATACAAAGAGAATAGGTTACAGGGAAAATTAATGGGGGAATGGGATGGCTCTGTGAACTGGCATAGACTCAAAGGGCAAAATGGCCTATTTCTATGTGGTAAGGAAATATGGAATAAATAGATGCATAATTGTTCAAGATTATTAACCCAACTATCAAGGGGAACTTTGAATCTTATATATTGACGTGGTGAGTAATGTACCTAAACCAAAAAAAAATTATGGTCAGTCTGAACAACACTTTCTTGGTGAATATACCAGGTTTAGTTTTTTAATAATTATTTGTAATCTAGGCATAAAGCAGATTTGAAAATTAAAAATAAATGTTCGTGTATTTTAAACTAATATGCATTTTAGTTTTAATAAGGTTTTTAGCAATTTGGCAATGCAGACTACTGAGCAAAAGTCAGTTTGTTTAAAGTCTCTGCTAACATGGTTTGGAGTTCAATCCACACGTCAAGACTTCAGCACATAATCCAAGTGAACGACCCTCCTCAGGCAACAAATAAATTAATTGGTGATTAATCTTATTGCTGTTTCTGGGAACTTGTTGGCACAAAATGAATCCCACAGTTGCCAGAGCAACAGTTTCTGCACGCAAAGAGTTATTTACTTACAGTGTGAGACATGATATGGCACTGCAGAAATACCAGAACTATTTAAATGCAAAGGAAAGCTCTCCTTTTTATTTCACAAGTTACTCGCATATCCATATATACACAATATTAGTATTTGCAGTTGTGGAAACAAGATATTAAGATAAACAATCATCTTGTTCCAAAGCTTTTTAATGTTAGAATAAAAGCAGAAGCCTACTGTTAAATCTTTTAAAAGACATTAAGAAAACCACAATAAGGCTGTCCCATCACACATTAATCCCTGAATACTTCGCAAAGGATTTGTCAGTTTCAAGGATTAAAAAGTGTTAAAAAACAAATAAGCACTGTGAAACCATTTAACACCAACTCTTCCCTTCTCAGTAAAACAACTTACAACATATAAATGTTCAATGGCTTATGAAACCTACACTGAAAGGTGTGGACTTTCTATTTGATTTGCATGTAGCCTGCATTTTTCCCCAAATCGGCTTCAATCAGTCTGCACAATTCCTTCAATCACAGTCATTTGTTTGAAAGAATAAAACAACCATTGTAAATTAACATTTATTACAATGTTAAGTTAATGCTGTAAAATTCATTAGAAACTTCAGTCACCAGAGAAAAATGATACAAATCTCTTGGTGTTACTGTTTTCCAGCATCGAAATTTAAATATACAAATATATATGGGTAAGTTTCATTGAAAATTATTCCAATCCACAAGAGAAAATTGCAAGGTTACCTGGTATTAATTTTGAAAACATTGATTTATTTAATTTTCAGTTAATGATCTTAAATATTCTGTGCCAAGCTTGTTATAGCACATTCACCTTCCATGAAACAAAATCACGATGTTACAGTTCAGAGAACAGTTTGTACCAAACAAAAACCCATTACCCATATTTTTATCCTAACAATCTCTTGGGTTTAAAAACACATTCTCCCAACCTCTCCCTTCAGATGTGGTCATCATCAAGACCCATTATCTTCTTTTACAAACTCAGCAACTCAATATAAACTTAGTAGAAGTTACTTCCAAATTACTTGATCAAAGCACTAATTTTGAACATCTCTGTTACATCTGCCTTTCTCCTTGTTCCAATGAAGAGTTCCAGTTATATTATTTATTCCTTCATGGGAGGTGGATGTTGCAGTTACTGTGCATCCTTATACACTGCTGAACCGAGGGAGCAGGTAAGAGTCAACTACATTGGCACGCCTGGAGTTACATTTTGTCAGAACAGCCAAGCATGGCAGATTTCTTTCCTGAAGTTTGTTAGCATACCAGATGAGTTTTTATGATTATTCATTAATTTCATAATCGCCACTACTGACTACTTTTTTTTTTACGTAATATAAACTTCGCAAACCAAATCCAAGATTTAAATTTAAGATTTAAACTTTAAATTCCTGGGCAGTAACATATCAGATGACTTTTGCTGGGCCCAGCACATAGATGCAATCATAAGGAAGGTTTGCGAGCGTCCTTAGTTAGGAGGATAAGGAGGTTCGGCATGTCACTGAACACTCCAACAAACTTCTACGGATGTACTGTTGAAAGTATCCTGACTGGTTGCATCATGGTCTGGTATGGCAAGTTGAATGCGCAGGAACGCAAAAAGCTGCAGAGAGTAGTGGACTCAGCCTGATACATCACGGGCACATCCTCCCCACCAATGGTAGTATCTACATGTGGCACTGCCTCAAAAAGGCAACATCTATCATCAAAGATCCCCACCATCCAGGCTATGCCATCTTCTCGTAAACTACCATCGGGCACGAGATACAGAAGACTTAAGTCCCATACCATCAGGCTCAAGAACAGCTACCTCCCTTCAACCATTTGGTTTTTGAACCAATCTGCACAACCCTAATCACTATCTCAGTGTAACAACACCATGATCACTTTGTACTACAATGAACTTTGGTTTTTTTTGTTCTAATTGCATTCTTTCTTGTAAAATCTGTGCATAATTTATGTTTATGTGTTTCTTGTGAATGTTGTATATCTGATGCTATGTGCCTGTGATGCTGCTGCAAGTAAGTTTTTCATTGCACCTGTACATACATGTACTTGTGCATATGACAATAAACTCTACCTTTGACCAAACATGAGTCTATTTTGCCCCATTGTTATGGCCTTGACATCTTTTGGGTAGCTTGCATTTCAAAGGCTACAGTATGTAAAGAATTCTGTGGTCTAATAATTTGTTATAGCATATTATACCTATACTGTTGAGTTAGACTTAAATAGATGCAGTGAGATGTTTAAAACAAAACGATGCAGTTCACACAACCCAAAAAGTCACTCCATGTTTCATCATTAATCACATTTTCTCATAATCCTGCTATTTCTCCTCCCAGTACTTATCAATTTCCATTTTGAAAGTTATTAACCGAATCAAACTGTATTACCCAGTCAGAGCATTCTAAACCGCAGCCATTCATTATGTAGAAAAGCTCCTTGCATTTCTAATCTTTCATCAATTCCTTTCTGCCTTTGGAAACATTTTATGATGCATCTTCATGGAATCTCTTCAGTCTTTACTGATCTAAACTGTACCATATCTTCTCTAGTCCAGCTACATAACTGAAGTCCCTTCTTCCTGGATCCATCCCAATAAATCTCTTTTCACCCTTACCAAAATGTTCAATGACAGGATGCAAAAGCTATTAAGGACAATAATCATACTTACTTACATTAAGTACTAGAAAATATACTTCTCATTGAATTATGGTCCTCCTGAATGAGCTTCCAAAATGTAGAGCTATTGCAACAAATTAAGAGCTGGGGAGAAAGGGATACCTGTCAATGGTATGGACAATGTGATTGGGTGGTTTAGATTGTGATGCATCATAAGCAACCATGGTCTCCTTTAGTTGCTTTAGAGTTGGAAGGGGATTTTTGGAACTTGCTTTGGATTGGCTTCTCTGAGGAGTTGCATCGTCAGGCTTGAGTTTACAGTGGTACAATTGGATGAATCTATTCACACAATTTTCACATATTCACATTTTGGTTCAAACATGTCAAAGATGCTTAATAAATCAGTAGGCCTTGGGATCTATCACAGTGAAAGTTGAGAACTTACCAATACTGCTGAGGGAGCTGCTACTTTCTGAGTCAGAAGGCATTGTTGACAGCACGCTATAGGTAGATCCTGAAAAATAAATTTTAAGCGGATATTAACACACCTAAAATGCCATTGATGGGTAAATGCTTGTAACATAGGAAAATATGGAAGCTGAATAACAAGCAACAACAAATGATTAGCTAATGTTTTAGTTGTGGGCAGACTCCAAGATAAATGCTAGCAATAACACTGCTCCTCTCCTAATAACATCATGGTATCTGTAACACCCCTTTGATTGAAGAAAGATGTGGTATTCACTCAACATCCCATTCAACACTGATGGAATAACACACTTCCCTAGAAGTGCAATGAAATATCAGTCGACACCATGTTCATTTCTACGGAGTGGTACTGGAACCCATTGAACTCAACATACTAGTAGTAACAATACTCAGTAACATCTCCAGTTAAGCATAATAAAGTCACTTAACATACATTTAATAGAATATTTATTAGCTGAGTCACCTCAAGAGTCTTTGGCTATTGATTTATGTCACATTATGTCATTATTGTCAGGATTATGTCAGTTAGCCTGACTTCAGTAGTAAGTAAGATGTTAGAGTCCATTATTCAGTATGAGGTTTCGGGTACTTGAAAGCTTATAATAGGCCAAAATCAGCATAGTTTTCTAAAGGGGAGATCTTGCCTTACAAACCTGTTGGAATTCTTTGAGGAAGTAACAGGCAGGATAGACAAAGGAGAGTCTGTGGACGTTGTTTACTTGGATTTTCAGAAGGCCTTTGACAAGGTGCCGCACACGAGGCTGCTAAACAAGAGAGGTGCCTGTGGTATTACAGGAAAGGTACCGGCATGGATAGAAGATTGGCTGACTGGCAGAAGGCAAAGAGTGAGAACAAAGAGGGCCTTCTCTGGTGGGCTGCCAGTGACTAGTGGTGTTCCACAGAGGTTGGTATTGGGTCCATGACTTATCACGTTATATGTTAATGAACTGGATGAAGGAATTGATGGCTTTGTGGCCAAGTCTGCGGATGATACAAAGATAGGTGGAGGGGCAGGTTGTGTTGAGGAAGTAGGTAGTCTGCAGAAGGATTTTAGATTAGGTATCTTTATTAGTCACACGTACATCAAAACACACAGTGAAATGCATCTTTTGCGGAGAGTGTTCTGGGGGCAACCCACAAGTAAATCGCCACGCTTCCAGTGCCAACATAGCATGCCCACAACTTCCTAACCCATACGTCTTTGGAATGTGGGAGGAAACCAGAGCACCTGGAGAAAACCCACGCTGACACACGGGGAGAACGTACAAAGTCCTTACAGATGGTGGCCAGAATTGAACCCAGGTCGCTGGCACTGTAATAGCGTTACACTGAATGGGCAAAGAAGTGGCAGATGGAATACAGTGTCGCGAAGTGTACGGTCATGCACATTGGTTGAAGGAATAAAGGTGTAGACTACTTTCTAAATGGGGAGCAAATTCAGAAATAGGAGGCGCAAAGAGACTTGGGAGCTCTAGTGCAGGATTCCCTAAAGGTTAACTTGCAGGTTGAGTCAGTGGTAAGGAAGACAAGTGCAATGTAAGCATTCATTTCGAGAGTACTGGAATATAAAAGCAAAGATGTAATGCTGAGGCTTTATAAGGTGTTGGTCAGACCACATTTGGAGTATTGTCAGCAGTTTTGAGCCCCATATCGAAGGAAGGATATGCTGGCATTGGAGAGGGTCCAGAGGAGGTTTACGAGAATGATCCCAAGAATGAAAGGGTTAATGTACAAGGAGCATTTGATGGCTCTGGGATTGTACCTGCTGGAGCTTAGAAGGGTGATGGGGGGATCTCATTGGAACCTACCGAATATTGAAAGGCCTGGATAGAGTGGATGCGGAGAGGATGTTTCCAGCAGTCAGAGATCCTAGGACCAGAGAGCACAGCCTCAGAATAGAAGGATGTCCATTTAGAACAGAGATGAGGGGGAATTTCTTTTGCTAGATGGTGGTGAATCTGTGGAATTCATTGCCACAGACGGCTGTGGAGGCCAAGTCATTGTGTATATTTAAGATGGAGGTTGATAGGTTCTTGATTAGTAAGGGTGTCAGGGGTTACGGGGACAAGGCAGGAGAATGGGGTAGAGAGGGAAAAACAAATCAGCCATGATTGAATGGTGGAGCACTCGAAGGGCTGAATGGCCTAATTCTGCTCCTATGTCTTATGGTCTTATTAATTTTTGAATCAAAGATAGTGGTCATAAGCACCAAAATGAGTGGTGAGGAAAACACTAAAATAATACACTGAAACACTCATGTTTATTTCCTACAATCTTTTCCCTCAGCTTCCTCCCTTACAAATATTACTGGTGACAGAAAACTATAATATTACAAATGAAAAAAGCTGCAACTGAATACCTTTGACATTAACCATTAGCGATCATTATTCTGGCTTGTATTAAATATTTTGAATCAGCATTACAATTCCTTTTTTTTTTGAAAAGCTCATTAATCATCCAAATTGCACCATTACTTTTTACAAAGGAGATCAGTGTGACTAGTTTTGGCTGCTTGCCGGATTTTTGAATCTGTACCACCACTCTTAGAGTTGTGATTATCAAGTGCGTGGAACGGGCTGCCGGAAACAGTGGTGGAGGCGGATACGATAGGGTCTTTCAAGAAACTGTTAGATAGGTATGTGGAGCTGAATAAAATAGAGGGTTATGGGTAAACCTAGTAATTTCTAGAGTAGGGACATGTTCGGCACAGCTTTGTGGGCCGAAGGGCCTGAATTGTGCTGTAGTGTTTCTATGTTTCTAATGTGCAAAAAAAGTCTCCCATCTTTTGGCCATAGAGTTTCCAACTCATAGCAAAGTTACAAAGAGGGAATTCTGAGAGCAACTTCTCTGGAGATGAAACCATACTTATAGGCACAGAAAAAAAACATTGCTGCTATTTGCAGGATCTATTGGGGATTGTTTATCACTAAGCAATATTGTGAACTCTCCAATCTGTAGGATTCATTAAAGACGCTACGCAAATAGAAGGTATTGTTTTTGCTGTGACAACAATCACAGATGACATTATCCTTCCCTCAAAAAAAATGATTGGACTTTTTAATAAGCATAACTCCTTTCATAATATATAACCAATAAACAATGAGCTATAGCTTATTGAACAAGCACAGTGTACTCATTATAATTCTGAAAGTGTTAGTAAACTATCCTAGACCATATGAAAACCTTTCATTGCATCAAAGTATCATCTGAAAGAAAATGGTATTTACATCTTGAATATGATGTATTTTCCTTCATTAGCTAAATATACAATTCATTTATTTGTCAATTCTAAAACCTTCAAACAACATCCATCTCTAACAGCTTGCTATGTACTTGCCACACATAGATCTGGTATCATGAACTAAAAATTATCCAACAATTCTGTATAACACTACATTACAGGCATAGACTTTCTTTTGAAACTGCTCATTTCCTTCATCTAAAGAGATAAAATTCTGAGCACGATTTCCTCCACTGGCACCATTTAGTTTTAATTACCATGATTGAGTTACAATATATAAAAAAAAGAGTACCAGGTTACTCTGGAATAATATGCAAAATTTAGGACTGAACATTCCTTCTAGTACAGTGATGAAGCCTAACAGAAATGATCACAGCCTTTCCAAATGTTACCTTTAAAAATATGTGGCAATATAAATTTTAATGACACAGAAACATAAAAGCAGGGTGCGGTAGTTTGGATATCCATTGGTGTATCAGAATTCTTTATGAATCAGAGGATAAGAATTTTTTAAATTATTTATTCAGTTTCCACGATCTAGAATTGTCTTGGGCTGAGCCAGCATTTATTGACTGCTCACACATGGTGGTAAGTGACCTTCTTCAACCACTGCAATCCCTCTGGTGATGGTAACCCCATGGTATTAACAATTAGGGAGTTCTGGATTTAGACACAGAAATGATGAAGAAAGAGCTATATTTTTCTATTTATGACAGTGCGCGACTTGGAGGGGTACTTTGTTCCCATACACGCTGGTGGCCACATGGTAACAGCTCTAACATTCTCTCAGTTCTCAGGAATACCTGTAATAACATAGTCAGAGAACTTAAGTATACTCAGCAGAACATTATCAATGTCTCAATTGTGATTCAATCATGGCGTTTAAAGGCAAACTCAAAATAAAAAAAAAATCAAGGCTATTGGAAGACGACAGAGGATTAGCACTAGCTAGAGTGTTCCTGCATAAAGATAGTATAAATTCAGTAGCCAAATGACTTCCTTTAATTAAATTGCAATCCTGTAGCACCAAGGTAGTGTTGCACTGTCAGAGATGCTGTTAGACAAGCAGTTAAATCAAGGTCCATTTGACTTTCCAAAGTGGACATTGTAAATCTCCTGACACTGTTTTAATGTCCATGCTAATACTTATCCCAGATTACTTGCTTGTTATCACATTGCTATAAGGGGGAGTTTGCTCTGCACAACTTGGCTGACCCTTCCCTATTTATATTTCATAAATACTTTATTTGCTCCAAGCTACCTTGAGGCAGTCCATGGACTTATGTACTCAAATGCAGGTCAATCTTTTTATCATCAGGATTTAAACAAAATGGGCAAAATGCTTTAACTTAAATATGACCATTACAATATCTGAAATTACACTAGATTCTTGTGAAAAGATGGAGGTATGAGCAAAATTGACATAATTCAATACTTAAACTTATGAACATTCCAGATAGCTTAAGAATATCAACTTCCTATGCAGAATGCATACTGTGTCCATGGTTATCTTATGAAGATGATTTGGGCCACAATAAATCAATAGACAAGGGGTCCAAGTAAGCAGCAGCTTGAATTTACGTAGCATTCCAATACTCACATGCCTAAAACCACTTTGAATTCTTTGATTTTTTATAATGCAATTTTCTATAATGCGAGGTTTTTTTTAGGAACACAACTGTTGTGTTATAACAGAACTACCTGTACACCACATCAACTGCTTTGCCCTCATCTATTCTGCTAGTTACAATCTCAAAAAATTCAAATAAATTTGTCCTTTCATTAATCCGTGTTGACTCATTCCAATCCTGTTATTATTTTCCAGGTATAGTGTCACCACTTCCTAAAAGAATGTACAAGTACATTAAGAGCAAAGGAGTAACTCGGGAGAGAGTAGGTCTCCTTAAGAATCGGTGTAGCCATCTATGTATGGAGCCATGGAAAATTGACGAGGTCTTAAATGAATACCACTTGTCTGTATTTACTGTGGAGAAGGACATGGAAGCAAGAGAGTTCAGGGAAGAGAACAGTGTTATCCTGAAACATATTGACATTATGAGAAAGAAGGTGTTGGCAATCTATAAGCACATAGAGCTGGATAAGTCTCTAGGGCCTGACCAACTTCCTAGGATGTTGTGGAAAGCAAAGGAAGAAACAGCTGGGGCCCTGGCAGAGCTACTTGTATCTTCATTAGCCATGGGTGAGGTACTAGCAGACTGGATGATGGCTTACGTTGTGCTTTTATTTAGGAAGGGCTGCAAAGACAAGCCAGGGAACAACAGGCTTGTGAGTGGGAAAATTGTTGGAGGGGATTCTTAGAGACAGGATTTATCTGCATTTAGAAAGGCAAGGACTGACTAGGGATAGTCAGTGTAGTATTGTGTGTGGGAAATCATGCCTCACAAATTTAATTGAGTTTTTTTTTGAAGAGCTAACCAAGAGGATTGGCGAGGGCAGGGCAGTCGACATTGTCTAAGTGGATTTTAGCAGGGCCTTTGACAAGGTCCCGCATGGTGGGCTGGTCCGGAAGGTTAGAACACACTGGATCCAGGGTGAGCTAGCCAATTGTATACAAAATTGGCCTGGTGGTAGGAATCAGAGGGTTGTAGTGGAGGGCTGCTTTCCAGGGTAGAGGCCTGTGATGGTGTGCTGCAGGGATTGGTGCTAGGTCCTCATTTGTTTGTCATAGTAATGATTGAGAAGAATATAGGTGGCAAGATTAGGAAATTTGCAGATGACACCAAAACTGGTGGTATAGTGGACATTGAAGAAGGTTGCCTAAGGTTACAACAGGAGACTGATCAATGGGGAAAGTGAGCGGAGGAATGGCAGATGGAATTTAACTCGGATAAGTTTGAAGTGATGTATTTTGAGAAGTTAAACCACAGCAGGACATACATGGTGAATGACAGGGCCCTGCAGAGTGTTGCTAAACAGAGTCTGAGGGGTACAAGTACGTAGTTCCCCAAAAGTGGTGACACAGGTAGACAGGGTGGCAACGAAGGTGTCTTTCATTGGCCGTGGCATTCAGTATAAGAGTTGGGATGACATGTTACAGTTGTACAAACCATTGGTTAGACTGCACTTGGTGTATTATGTACAGTTCTGGTCAACATGCTGTAGGAAGGATGTGATTAAACTAGAAAGGGTGGAAAAAAGATTCAGGAGGATGTTGCCTGGACTAGAGGGTTTGAGTTAAAAGGAGACATTCAACAGGTTGGGACTATTTTCCCTGGAGCATGGAAAACTGAGGGGTGAATCATGAGGGGCATAGATAGGGTAGACAGTCCATCTTTAAACTAGAAAGGGTGGAAAAAAGATTCAGGAGGATGTTGCCTGGACTAGAGGGTTTGAGTTAAAAGGAGACATTCAACAGGTTGGGACTATTTTCCCTGGAGCATGGAAAACTGAGGGGAAAATCATGAGGGGCATAGATAGGGTAGACAGTCCATCTTTTTCCCAGGATAGTAGAGTCTAAAACTAGAGCACATACGTTTAAGGTGAGAGGAGAAAAATTTAAAGCAGATTTGAGGGTGAAGTTTTCCAGACAGAGGGTGGTGGGTATATGGAGCTGCCAGAGTAAGTGGTAGAGGCAGGTACAATTTAAAAGATATATGCACAGGTACATGGACAGGAAAGGTTTAGAGTGATATGGGCCAAATGCAGGCACGTGGGACTAGCTTAGATAGACATCTTGGTCGGGATGGTCAGGTTGGGCTGAAGAGACTGTTTCTGTGCTGCACAGCTCTATGACTCTAATAAATTCCAGCACTTTCCATGCAACTCATGTCGGCCTAACTAGGCTACAGTTCTCTGTTTTACCTCTCCCGCTCTTAAATAGTGGGGATATATTTAGTATCTTCAACTCAGTGCACACTGCTTTAGAATTAATGCAATTTTGAAAGGTGACAATCAGTACATTCTCTACCTCCATAGCTACAACCTTCAAACCACTAGGGTGCAGTTCATCAAATCATGGGAAATCATTGCCTTTCAGTTGCACTAATTTCTCCAATACTAGTTGTTTTACCAATGATAATTTCTTTGAGTGCACTTACTTTAGATTGGTTGTCCTCTAATATTTCTTGGAGGTTTACTGTGCTTCTTGCTTGTTTTTTCTTAAATTTAAAAAAAATGTTTAGGCCATTTCCTTGTCCTTTCTCCTGTCTGTAAGTGACCCACATTACAAGCTAGTCTTTCTCTTTATGAATATCCAATAAAAATCTTACACTCTTAATATAAGTCAGTTTATATTGCTGAATTTTAATTTCAGTTATCATAATTAATCCAAAGACATTATTTTTTAGTTTTAGGCATCCATCTAGTAAGACTTGAAGTTACCAAATGTAAGTGATATTTTCAAAATAGCAGGTGAATGGTTTCAGGCACAAGTGAATGAACGCAGTGATGACATTGAGCAATGAGAATGCAGTTGTGCAAACTGATGCATTTTATTTTTCCACCTATAAAAGAGTAAGTGAAGTTGAACCGAGTCCTTTATATATCATCTCATTGTATTAACGCATATCTCGCCAGGCATTTGTATTTGCCTGATTGTTTCTGTCATTTTGTTAATCATCTAAAAGGTAGGTGGTTTCATGAGTTCTGCTGCTTAAAACAATGAGTCCAAGATGCACTCAGGAGGTTTTGCTGCTTGATTTTTTTGACGTGGATGTTGCTTCCTTAAGCCAAGGTGTAGTTGCAAACGCTAATTTTTTTTTAAAAAACAGATTTGCAATATATTCACAGGGAAGTGGTGTCTGAGTGTGCAAGGTGAAAATACTTTGTCAAGTTTCTGTGCACAATGTTGTAAAAGTAGTACTGCAGTGGATTGTTGCATCTGCAAGTGTTCTGTTTCGTGAGCTTTAACCTCCTTTGTTTTTGCAGTGTTCCATCACGTGACTTACTGGAGTAGTAATTGTGTACTTGCCTTCTGACAGTTCTTGGCCACACAGACCCATGGGAAAGAACAGCCACTGAGATTCAGTGTGGCATACCCATGTGATGTATTCAGTGTTCAGGCGCATTGTTTTCAATGATGAAATGTGAAAGGACTTTATAAGCTGGGTCTCTTCCAATTTCAGTCCAGTACACTGGTACCCCACACCAAGTTGGATTGCTGCCAACTCATCTAATTCAGTATGTCGATAGCTACATACAGTAAACTGAAGTGTTTGTCTGACCCATAAAAACTGTGAACATTAGGCTTCAGAAAGTAACGTGACAAACGAGAAACTGAGAGCTGTTGCCTTTTTATTCAGTGCTGCATGGGGTTATAAAGGTACAGTTGATTTTGAGAATATAAAGTGAAAGATTTATATTCTTAAAAATTCAATGGTAATGGTAAAATGTGGCTGTTACTTATTGTTAATATGGATGTTGCCTGGAGGTGTACTTGGGTAAACCGAAATAAATTTTATTGAAACCTAATGATTTGAAATTGATACATTTATATGTCTATGCTGTGATCATGTCTCAGATGATTTAATAGGTTTGAACTTTATCACGTGAAGCATCACATCACGGAAGTTTATGGTACAGGTGTCCATTGTCTCATCATAATCATGCTGGTCAAAAAAAAGCGATCCAGCCTGATCCCAGGCCCTAGCTTTCAATCCATGGGTGCAGAATTCAATTGCACATTATGTGATCAGGGTTTTTACTAGTGTCATTTTTTTCAGGTAGTAAGTCTTAAATCCTATTTCATCCTCCCTAATTTAAAAGAAAATTCTCCTCAACTTCCAACTGCTATCCCATTGCTTATGGGCTTAGTGTCAAGGGAGCTAGATTCTTCCCATCTTCAATCAGGTCGTCACTTTGATATTTTTATACAGTCTCCTGTTCCAAAGAAAATACCCACATCTAATCAAGTTGGAGAAAAAAGATCGTAGATGCTGTAAATCCAAAACAATGACAGAAATTATTAATTTCTACTTCTGGTTCAGTCCTCATGATATGATGGTCTCCACATTGGAGAAACCAAATGAAAATTGGATGACTGCTTTTGTAGATCACTCTCTTCAGTCTGCAAGAAGGACCTCGAGCTTCTAGTTGCCTGTCATTTTAATGCTCCACTGATTTGTCTTTGGTCTCCTACACTACAACAATGCATAATGTAAAGGAGCATCACTTCATCTTCCATCTAAGTATGTTGCAGCACTTGGGACTCAAGCACTGCATTCAAAAGTTTTGGGTAGCCATTCCTATTATTGTTGGATATTTCACTTTCAATTTGTTTCTTTGTTACCTCTGCCTCTAACTGCAGATATTTAAAATAATGGATAATTTTTTGGTCTGCATCTTATGACACACATTCTGTCTGTTCTCTCCATCCTCCTCCTTTCTGCATTTCAAAACAGTTCCCTTTTCCAGTCCTGAAGGAACACTGACGTTGGCTCTGTTTCTTGCTCTACAGATACTGCCAGACCTGCTGAGCGCTACTGGTATTTTCTGCCGATCTTCACTCTTAACTGCAATTTTCCAATCCTGCAAATCTGCTTGCACATATCCTCTGCGCCCTGTCTAATGCAACAACATTCCTGTAATGTGATCAGAGCCATAAGCAGTACTGTAGTTGTGACATAACTGGTTTCAATTACAGTTCAAGCATAATTTCACTGGTCTTAAATTCTACTCTCTGGCTAATAAAGAAAAATACCTCAGTCCTTTTATGCACTTTATCTACCTATCCTGCTATACTTGAGGACCTGTGATTACTCCAAGATTTCTGTTCTACATTTCTCAGAATCAGACCATTTTTGCAGACCCTGGTCTTGTTTTCCCTACTGAATTCACAAGCACATTTCTACCCCTAACTATAACTTTACTATCCTCCTGTCATCTGCACTTCTATATCAAAACATCTTTATATCATATAAACCTCTTAATCATGGAAATCCAGATTATTTAAAAATAAGGGATCCAATACTAAGCCCCACAGAACCACACCGCAAGCAGTATTTCAGTCACTAAAACCTCCACTCAACAAACTTAGGATCCAGCTTTGCACATTATTCCCATTGCCTTTTTATTTTTCTGATCAGTCTGTCGTGTGGGAGCTTGTCAGAATCCTTGATAAGATACATTAAAATGGTTCCAGTTTTCAGGTTTTATGGAAAGAGTGGAAATGGAGTAGGTATTTAAGTGTTTATTTTGTTACTGCAAGCTAAAAACTCTAAAGGCTGTATGTTACATTATTTAATAAAGTATCCTTGCCCAAGTAACAATAGGAGCAATTGCTTGTTAATTTCCAATGGCCTCCCATGTTGAAACTAGCAGCCTGCTTTCTTAAGTGACAATGGTGTCTGATGGTGGCAGGGAGGTTACATGGAAACAGTTCTTTATCCCAAGACAGCTTCTTTTCTGCTTGTCAATTTCCAAAGTAACTCTTAAATGGTTTTCTAGTTCCTAAATCATGTTATAACCAATTCAGCCCACGTAATACAAATTGTGCAATCACATCAATCACATCATGGAAACGTGCGCTATAGCAGAACTACCTGTATTTGGACTTTAAGAAGCTCCTATTAGTTTCCGCTTAAAAGATTATTAAACAAAATTAGAGAGCATGATACTGTGCACAATACAATAGCATGATTGAAGACTGATTCACTGACAGAGTAGGAATAAACGGGTCATTTTTTTGATTTGAAGGTTGCAACAAGTGGGGTGCAGCAGGGATCAGTGCTGGGGTCTCAGCTGTTCACATTCTATATCAATGACTCAGCACAAGGTATCCAAGTTGTTTGCTGGTGATGCCCAGCTATGTATGCTGCAAGGTAGATGAGAAGGATTTGAGGAGGATGTCGATAAGATATTTTATTAGTCACATGTACATCGAAATACACAGTGAAATACATCTTTTTGCGTAATGTTCTGGGGGCAGCCCACAAGTGTTGCCACACTTCTGGCGTCAACATAGCATGCCCACAACTTCCTAACCTGTATGTCTTTGGAATGTGGGAGGAAACCGGAGCACCCAGAGGAAACCCACACAGACATGGGTTGAGAGAATGGGCACAGACACAATCTAGGCTGACACCACCTAGAAGGATTTTTACATTGGAATAAAATTTTGAAAAATCTGAGACCATGTGAGACAATTATAGAGCCCTGCTGAGACTGCATGTGGAATATAATGTACAGATCTGGATTCCTTACTCAAGAATATACTTGCAATAAAAATACAGCAATGTTTCCCGGCTGGAGTGTCTAGAACTAGGGGTCACTGTCATAAAATAAGGGGCTGACCTTTCAGTACAGAGGTGGGAAGAAATTTCTTCACCCAGTGGGTGGGGAATCTTTGGCTGTGGAGGGTCAGTTCCTCAGTGTATTCAAGACAGAAAAACTCATTTTTGTAAATTAAGGGAATACAGGATTTGGGGTTAGTGCAAGAAACCAAGTCTGAGGTAAAAGGACAGCCATGGCTAATTGAATAGTGCAGAAGGTACAAGGGACCAAATGACTTATTCCTGTTTCTACTTTATCATCTTATACATCAGAACTGGTCTCCGTCATCTCCTGTTTACATCTCCACCAGACGAACTAGCTGCAATTAACAAGCCTTCACCATCTTCTCTCGGCCAGAACCTCCAATTTGCAACGCATCTCCCTTAATTTCCACCCTCTCATTCTCTTTGCTGTCTCCACCCCTCACCCTTCTCTGTAACCTGAAACATGTTTGTTTCCTAACTTTTCCCAATTATGATGGAAGACCATTGACCTGAAACATTAAAGTGGTTTCCTACTCCACACATGCTGCTGGATGTGTTGAATATTTCAGGATTTTGTATTTTCATTAACACACAGAAGCAGGTTAATCTGTAAAAGGTTTGGTTGAAGGACAAGAGATAATAAATTGGGTAAACTGATTTTACTGCAGGATAACAGGCATATAATGGGAAACTGGAGGTTTTTAATCAAAACACTGAGAACATGCACATTTGGGAAATAAGGTATAGCAATGTAGTGAAAATGTAGGACTTGTGAAGTGCAGTCGGGCTTCAGTAACCAGACACTAGCAGAAAGTGGCCATTTGACACCAAGTACAATGGGTATAACATCTGTCCACACATCTCAGCTCTGATCACTACTTTGCAGGCTGCAAAGACTTTAGTTTTGTATTAACACTTCCTCCACTGAGTCAGTAGATTGTGAGCTGCAGAGATTTAAGCACAAAATCTAGGCTGACATTGTAGCATTGAAGGACTTTTATAATAATGGCAGTGTAGATTCTGATAATCTGAGATTGCAATAGATCTTGTCTTTTGCTGAGGTGTTAATCAAAGATCATCTTCCCTCTCAGGTGGTTTTAAAAAAAGATCCTATTCCACTCTTCTGATGGGCAACGGAAGAGTTGTGTTGAGATTGTGGTTAGTATTTATTCCTCAACTAACCATAATAAATGGATCATCTGCTTGAACGTTATTCATAATTGCTTGCCAGATTTCCTACATTGCAATCAAAGATATAATTCTGTGAAGCCTTTAGAACATCCTGAGCACATGGAAAACTATAAAAGTAGAAGTTTTATTTTAGAAGAGGACAAATTATGGAATTGTAAGTTAAAGAAACTGCATACTAATGCCACCTTAATCCATACTCAGAAACTGTTAAAATTAAAATTCATCTGAAACTTCAATCCATCCTGCTCTGACTATCCTATAATTCCTTGACATTTTGGCTTCAATACAGTATCACCTTTTATGGCCTTTTTTGCAGTAACCTAAAATAATAAATATTAGCAAGTTTCAAATTCCCTTACTCAAATGAAAAACCAACGGCAATAAAGTTTGTGCTGGGTGAAAAATGTTAATCCAGAAGGTAAGGAAATCTGTACTACAAAAACAAGGTGGATTTTCAAGCACAAAATGAGAAAGCTAAAAATATTTTCAGAGAAGTGAAAGTATCACATCCACAAATCTGTATTATGCAATACTCATTGGTTCTTTCAAAAAAAAACAGATCAGTCAGTTCTGTGGCACCTTAGTTTTGAATAAACTGGAGAATACAGACTAATTAATCAATGCACATTATTGTCACAGCTGTACCAAAGGACAGTTTGACCAAGTGCAAATATATTAGTCAAAATTAGTTAGGAAGGGCATCAAAGCGTAGTATTAAAATTTTGGTAATCTAAATTTTCCAAATGTTTGATATTAGTGAGAAAAAATAGAAAACAACAAGCACATGCAACTGTTAGTTTGAATTACAATGAAGTCACTTAATTCCTGATTACATTGATCATCACCTTGTATGACTTGCATCCGGTTTTGCTCTTTCCAAATGTGGAAATGGTTTGTGTCCATTCTAACAAAACAAAGGTAAGCATTATGTTCCCTTTGACCCTCTACCATTCTGTGGAAATAAGTTCCACATTCTCACCATTCTTAGGGTAACTATCTGATATTTTAATGTCTAGTTATAATCTTCATCACATGGAAATATCTTCTGTATCCATACGATCAAAACTAATCTTAAATATCTTTCAGGTTACTCTTCAGCCTTTTGTCTTTAATGTTTAAAAAAAGGAAACAGTTTGTTTATCCTTGCCTCGTGTTACGGACTCAGTGAAAGTCCCTTTAAGATAGAGAGTGTGTGTGTATGTGTGTGTGGGGCGTGCTTACGTCAATAGAAGATAAAGGATGTAATGACGTTGTTGAAGAGGTCAGAAGAAGAAGAAGGAGAGAGAGAGAAGGGAGAGAGACACCAGCCTGCTTGTTTTCTCTATCGATGGATGAGAAACAATAACTGTGTTTGCCACTGAAATCCATGTATGGAATTTGGAAGTAATCTGGTGGAGTTCACTTTGTTGCTGACCTGTAGAAGGAAACAGGTATTTATGTGTGGACGACCACGGTTTGGATGCTTTTCGGGGTGAGGAAGTCACTACCGAGTAAACACTGAAGTGTCGTTTGGGTTCCATTGTGGAACATTTGGATTTCGTATTTACTCTCTCTATGTTTCTCTACGTCTACGTCTTATCTTCAGACAACGGTGGTTGTTGAAGAAGCCCTTGCTCATGTTTCACCTTATGGCTTGCGGAACTGAACTTTAAGAACCATTCCGGAACTTGGAGTTTTGGACTTTGTCACACACACACACGACGAGTTTAATTTTGGGGTTAACGTTCGAGGTTTAACATTTTTGAATTCTAACATACTAATATTTTTACTTTTATTTTACGTATTATCATAAGTAGTGATTAATAAAATAGTTTTTAACACTGAATCATGCTCAGTGTGTTTCTTTTGTTGCTGGTTTGTGACACTCGTAGGAATGCCATCCTTGTAAATCTTCTTTGCATCCTCTCTATGCCGCTGTTTCACAACAATATAATGACCAGAAGAGTACATTGTGCTCTAAATGAGGGCCAACCAAGGTTCTATGAAGATTTAGCATAATTTCCCTAATCTTCATTTCAATCCATCTAGATATTAAGCGTTGTGCTTATCTTACTTTCTTTAAAGTCTTGCTAATTTGTGGTGTAACTTTTAGTGACTGGTACTCGAGATCCCCACCTAGACTCCCAAGTTCCAAGTAACTTCATTCTTCCTGCCAAAATGCACAACCTCCCATTTATCTGTGTTGAACTTCATCTGCCAACTATTTCCCCTACTGCTTGCTTTCTTGTAATCTGTTGCAGTCCTTCTCAATACTGATTATTCCTCCAGTTTGGTATCAATTAAATTTAGAAATTATGTTCCTGATTCCAAAGTCTATATTGTAAATGTAAATTGTGCTGCTGACTGATTCACTGGTTTATAGAGTAATGCTTCTACTGTCTCTTCCCTAGATTTTTTGTTTAAAAATGGGTGTGAATGCAATCCATCCAGATAAACTGTTTTACCCCGAGTTCAATGCCATATATCCTCTGATTTGAATGCACTCATCAAATTACTCATCATCCAATTTCATGTCCACCTACTTTTTCTCCCTAGTAAATACCAAAGTGAAATAATGATTTAATGTTTCTGCTATTTCTCTGAGGTATTCTGTTATCTCTTTACAGCTTTATTCTCATGGTTTTCTTTTTGTCATTTTCCCAACTTTATTTACAGAAATTCTTTTTGACTAAATTTCCCCAACAGCATTAGGAATATATGTTACTGTTGAAGTTTACATCCTCAGTCCATTTTGGTCCATGGCCAGAAATATCTGCTAATCCTCAGAGACATGATGAGCAAAAGAATCTATCAATAACGTCAGGTTGATCAAATCTCAGTGAAGTTGTAGATTTCTGATTCTGCTTTAAGCCCTTCCAGTCTTTGGCCACAATTGTCACTACAAGTTATCAGTTATATCTAGCATAGTTAGGGAAAAGGTAAGAGTGGATGTTGCCAATCATTAAAATTGAGTCCCAGACCAGCCGTCAATTGTGGCAGGGCTTACATACTATAATGGGCTACAAAACAAGTCAGGCAGCAGTGCCGGCAACAGTGCATCTCTTCCCAATGAGCTTAATGCATTCTGTGCACATTTTGAACAGAAGGGGAGGGGAATGTTACTACCCACCCCGACAGCCTCCAATGCACCTGAACCCACAGTCACTGTTGTGGACATAAGATCAGTCTTCCGGAGATTGAACCTGTGGAAAGCATCTGGCCTGGATGGTGTCCCTGGTTGTATTCTTAGATCCTGCGCAGGTCAGCTGGCGGGGGTATTTGCAGACATTTTTAACCTTTCCCTGCTTCAATCTGAGGTTCCCACCTACTTTAAGACCACCACTATCATTCCAGTATCCAAGAAAAAGAAGGTAACATGCCTTAATGACTACCACCTAGTGGCTCTGACATCCACTATCAAGAAGCATTTCGAGATGCTGGTCACGGCACGCATTAACTCCAGCCTCCCAGACAACCTTGACCCACTGCAATTCACCTATTGCCGAGACAGGTCTTCGGCAGATGCCATCCCCCTGGCCCTATGCTCATCCCTGGAGCATCTGGACAGCAAAGACACCTATGTTAGATTATTGTTTATTGACTACAGCTCTGCCTTCAATACCATAATTCCAAACTCCTAGACCTGGGACTCAACAACTCTTTGCAAATGGATCCTTGACTTCCTGACCAACAGACCGTAATCAGTAAGGATAGGCAGCAACACCTCTGCCACAATTATCCTCAACACTGGTGCCCCTCAAGGCTGAGTCCTCAGCCCTCTACTCTCCATACACTCATGACTGCTTGGCCAGGTTCAACTCTAACTCCATCTACAAGTTTGCAGATGATACCACCATAGTGGGCCATATCTTAAATAACAATGAGTTGGGAGTACAGGAAGGAGATAGAGAGCCTACTGACATGGTGTCATGACAACAACCTTTCCCTCAATGTCATCAAAACAAAAGAGCTGGTTATTGACTTCAGAAAGAGGGGTGGTGCACATGCTCCTGCCTACATCAACAGTGCTGAGGTCGAGAGAGTTGAGAGCTTCAAGTTCCTAGGAGTGAACATCACTGATAGCCTGTCCTGGTCCAACCATATTGACACCATGGCCAAGAAAGCTCACCGGCACCTTTACTTCCGCAAGAGGCTAAAGAAATTTGGCATGTCCCCTTTGACCCTCACCAATTTTTATTGATGCACCATAGAAAGCATTCTATCTGGATGCATCATGGCTTGGTATAGCAACTGCTCTGGCCATGACTACAGAGAGTTGAGGACACAGCTCAGCACATCATGGAAACCAGCCTCCCCTCCATGGACTCTGTCTACACTTCTCACTGCCTCGGTAAAGCAGCCAACATAATCAAAGACCCCACCCACCTCGGACATCCTCTCTTCTCCCCCCTCCCATTGGGCAGAAGATACAAAACCCTGAAAGCACGTACCACTAGGCTCAATGACAGCTTCTATCCTGCTGTTATAAGACTATTGAACGGTTCCCTAGTACGATAAGATGGACTCTTGAACTCACAATCTACTTCATTATGACCTTGCACCTTATTGTCTACTTGAACTTTCTCTGTAACTGTAACACTTTATTCTGCACTCTTATTGTTTTACTTTGTACTACCTCAATACACTGTGTAATGAATCTGTATGGACGGTATGCAAGACAGGTTTTTTTTAACTGTACCTTGGTACATGTGACAATAATAAACCAATTTACCAGTTTAATTAGGGAAAGACTGATTTTACTACATGTGATTTGCCAAAAATCTTGAAACATCTCAACAACGGTAAGCATTCAAGATTCAAGAGATTTGAGTAAAAACGTCTGCACAAAGAAAAAGGGACAGTGAAATCTGCAACATTTTGGATGATAGAAGACATGAAAAATAAAGCAATATAAAGAGAAGATTGTTAGAGACTCCAGGAGTTTACAGCAGAGACCAGGAAAGGTATCGAAAGTGCTGAAATTGAAAGAGAAATCAAGTAAAACAAAGAGAAGGTATGAGAAACATAGGGAAGCAAAATAAAAACTAATATGCTTTAAATACAACAATAGCAAGAGAATAACAGAGTAGTGCCTGTTGGGGACCAAGGCGGCAATGTATGTGGAGCTGGGGGCAAGGTTCTTTTTAACTATTTCACGGCTGTCTCTACAATGAGGGCGATGATGCCAATCTGTGAGGGTAAACTTGAAATATTAGATAGGATAAACAATGCAAAAGAGGAAGAATTAATGGGTTTAGCATCTTTAAAGGTTGGTAAGTCACCTGTCTCAGATGAAATATATCCCAGGCTGTTAAAAGCAACATAGTTCTGTGCATTTTCCCAATGCCACTTTAGTGGAGGGCTACTAACATGATGTGATTGTTTAAGAAAGGAGGAAGGGACGAATGGATAAACCAAGTACATTTTGGCCAATTAGTAGTGGGCAAATTACTAAAATCAATTTTAAGAACTCATATTATCATCCATTGGAAAGACAGGTTAATCAAGGTCAGTCAGCAGAGTTTTGGTTAACTTGGGGAGGGAGCAAAGAGGAGCTGACGAGGATGGTGCAGACAACACGGTCTACGTGGCTTTTCAGCTGGTTTTTTTGACATGGCAAGAGGTCAAAAAGTGAAAGATGATGTCATCCAAGAGTATGACAAAGTGGATCCAAAACGGGCTCAATGGAGGAAACAAAGGTTGTGGTTGTTAGGTACTTTTGTGACAAGTAGGCTGTCGCTGATGGTGGTTTCTCAGTACTTAATACTTAGTCCCTTGCTTTTCATATAATTAAGTGTACTATTTATTTTTACTTAAATGTAGGAGACACATAAAGCCTACAGAGGATATAAAAACTCACCATTTGGTTGACATTGAGGCAAAAAGATTTAGATTTCAGAACACTGAGCAGTGAAGTAGCAAATGGAATTTAATCCAGAACAGCGAGGGAAGCTACAACAAGGAAAAACATAATAAATAGGAGGATAGTAAGTGTGGTAGAACATAGAGCCCTTGGAATGTATGTGCATTGATTCTTAAAAGTTGCAGAGCTGGTCAATAAGGTGGTTAAAAGAAACAAAATCATGAGGAGCCCAGATAGGAGGAAATAGGGAGGAGCTTCTACCTTTAACAGAGATATCAAACATTTCAAGTGATTGGTACAAGGGTTACAGAAGAGAAAAACAATCATGTAGAGGGTACTAAAGGTATGGAATACCACCTGAAATGATAATGAAGGCAAAAACATCACATGACATGTGAATAGAAATTGGATATACAATTGAAGAGCCATCGCCTACAGACCTCTGGATAGTGGGATTAGGCCAGACAGTTCTTTTTCCCAAGTAGCATGAACATGGTAAGCTAAATGGCTGCCTCCTAGGTTGAAAATTTTCCATAATTTTAAAGTTCAGCAATGCAACATTGTTATTAGCAGCATTTGCCCATTTGTACTTCGGCTAGGGATATACCAAGATCGTAATGCCCAGAAAGCTACCTTTATTCATTTGTGATGAATACCTTAAAGTTTTAAATACAGTCAATTTCAAGACCACGATGTTTCCTATCTATATCAAAGGCAAAACACTTCAAACTGAAGTCATGATTCTTGAGAAATAACTAACAATTTTTCATCACAATAGCAAATTGGAGATTAGCTTTCAAATTGCATCAAATTACAAACTACCCAGCCTTAGAAATTAAGGAATTGGAATTATACCCTTTGTTTTATCACAGTGAAATGCTTGGCTCTCTTCCTCTAGATTTACACACATTTTAATCATGAGTAAGCACAGTTTAAAGTAATTTTTGCAGAACAAAATAGTTCAAGTGAACTGCTCGATAATAATGTGAAAATCAAAAAAAAACTGCAGATGTTGGAAATCTAAAATAAAAACAGAAAATGCTGGAAATACTCAGCACCCTGGCAGCATCAACTAATGTTAATTCTACTTGTTTTCCATAGATACAGCTTGACCTGCTGATTATTTCCAACATTTTCCATCTATACCTTATGTTTAATGCCACACAGTAATGCAGACAGTGAGCCATTAGAAGGACAATATTGTTTCAAAGGAATATTGCATTCATGTTAAATGAACAGTTCTGAGGAACATAACCCTGTTGTAACCTGGGTAGACCCTGTACATGGACGAACATCCGTCTATGTGCAACATACATTTTTGTTTTCAAGTTCAACTGGTTTAAAACCCTGGTGTATTAACCACCTGACTGAATACGATTCCACTTTCCATCATCTCTGACCTCAAGCTGAGCACAAGTTTTATATACAAGATCATATCTGTGCAAAATTTACATTTTGCAAAATTTACATTTACATGTGTACAAAATATTAAGAGGAATAGACAGACAGCCAGCACCACTTTCCCAGGGCACCAATGCTCAATACAAGAGGGCATGGCTTTAAAGTAATGGGTGGGAAGTTCAAGGGAGATATCAGAGGAAGGTTTTTTTTACCCAGACAGTGGTTGGGGCATGGAATGCGCTGCCTGGGGTGGTGGTGGAGGAGAGTATATTGGTCAAATTCAAGAGATTGCTAGATAAGCATATGGAGGAATTTAAAATAGAGGGATATGTGGGAGGTAGGGGTTAGATAGTCTTAGGCGAAGTTTAAAGGTCGGCACAACATTGTGGGCCGAAGGGCCTGTATTGTGCTGTATTATTCTATGATCTATGAAGTAAAGTTGATTAGCTTTTAAAAATCAGAAAATCTAGACTTGATTAGCTCACCTAAACTTTGGAAAACTGAGGAAATAAGGCTAATATTAATCAACCAAAAGTAAAAGTACTCAAGTCACACCAAATATGTATCAACATAAAGATAACAAGAGAGTAATGTAAAAAACATATGCTTTACCAAATAGTGCCAGCATTTTTACACAGCTGAAACACACTCCCCAAGGGCAACAAATAAATACCTCACTTCATTTAAAGTTTGTTTTAAAGGATTCAATCTCATTCTAGTAATATGTTAACAAATGCACTAACATCAAAAGAATTTGATCTTTATTGTTTATATAAAGAGAAACTTGGCTCAGGAAGACTGGTTATTTTTGACTGCAGAACAGTTTGCGGGCAATTTTGATAACAGTGGCAATGGCAAGACAGCACAAGAAATTAAAGCTGACTTTATTATTATTTTGACGCCGACACTTTGTTATGCTTATCTTTGATATTTTTACCAATGTCTGGCTGGAAATGCATCTTTCATTTTCCATCTAGTTTATGTGATATTTTATGGGCTTTAATAGTTCAAAGCAGGAACGATCCAAGAAGCACAGCATTATAAAATAAAAACAGTTGAATCTTGGTACAAATTCCAATCACTTGTTTAATTATAAAATTTGACAGCCAGTGGCCCATTGTATACAATACTGATCTAATGTACAACAGCAGCCGGATAACAAGTCTGTTGAACAGATATTCAGAGCATCCAGCCATATCCTAAGAAACCCCTCTCTATACAATAGTTGTTAAAAAAAAACTTTCCAATGCTTTTCAAGAAGCATTAATGCTATTTAATGCTATTATAACAGAAGTTCGTGCTGGTGTTATAAAAATGGTAAGACAAAATCTTAGAACTCTTGGAGCATTCAAAGCTTTGTGTATACAGGACTGCAATTATGACAACTGGAAGTACGCCAAATACTATGGAAGGCCATGGTGCAAGGAAGCAATAAGGCTGCTTGTTAGTTTAGTAAAATTATTTTTCTACCAAAACATAATCATAAAGCTTTTTGTTTTAAAAATCAACATAGATTGCCCTTATTTAACAAAAATTCTTGGATTTTTAATTGCAATAGAAATTATAAAATGAGTAGTTAACCAAGTTTAATGGGCTTCAAATCAAATTTAAAAGGTTAATTGCAGCCAAAGCCTATACAACTTAAGTGGGCAAACAAAATCCTGTTCTAAATGACTGTGTGTGGATATGTAAATGAGAAGTCAAGGGCAGGAATCACAAGTAACCTGGTTGACTTTTCCTGTACTTGGTCCTGGAACACTGAAGCCAGCAGTAATGACAGATATGGCTTTGACGGGTTAAGTTGGCAACATAATTTTGTCCAGATTTTATGACATCACCAAATGAATATCCACAATTTTACTAACTACTCAGAATCAAAACTAACAATGGCTTAGACCATCATACTAGCATCAGCTATTCTGATAGCCAAGGTTATTATCCATTATATATTGATGTTTGAAAACGAGACACTAGCTGGGCTTAGTAATAATGACATGTAAACTACCAGATTATCATAAAAATGCATCTGGTTCATGAATGAACTTCAGATTTTCTGTGAACCTTACCCAGTCCGGCCTATACGTAAGTGCAGACCCACCATTTAGTTGACTCTTAACTGCCCTCTGGAACAGCCGAGCAAGCTATTCAGTCACACCATTACTACTATGTTCAAACAGAGAACAAATAAAACTGTCAAGTGCTCTATCCATTCTTCTGACCACTAAATCCGAACACTAATCATTCCCAGTGTAGGCGACCTTGCAAAATCCTCTTCAAACATTTGGGGATCGATGTCCAAGTTGGGATAACTGTCCCACAGACTAATCAAGCTCACAGAATCAAGCATATGACATGCCAGACTCCTACATTACAATTCCTGGGTACATCGGCAGGATAGACCAACCAGGAGTGGCAACATAATTGTATACAAGCAGAACCAGAGTAGCTTGGAGGATCCTCAACATTCACTTCAGACCCCATAAAGTCTTATGCTATCAGGTCGATTGAACATGGGAAAGGAAATCTCCTTCCGATTACCTTACACTGTCCTTCCTCAGCTGAAGAATCAGACCTCTCCCACACTGAACAACACTTCTAAAAAGCACTTAAAGTAACAAGAGCACAGAATATACTCTGCATGTAGGACTTCAATGTCCATTGCCAAGAGTGGCTTGACAGCACCATCGCAGACTGAGCCTAAAGCAAGTTAGTGCCAGTCTTGGTCTGCGACAGGTATAAGTGAACCAATTGGAATAAACATATTTAACCTTGTCCTAACCAATCTACTTGTGGCAGGTGAGTCTTTCCATGATGGCATCAACATACTGAGAACACCTTCCATTGTGATGTGCAGCACTACGAAAGAGTTAGATGAGATAGACTCGGAATAAACTTTGCAGCTCAAATCTGGGCAACAACACCTTGCTGTGGACAATCAGCAGCAGCACAACTATAAACCATACTTTGTAACTACGTGGCCTGGCAGTCCTACCACACCTAGACAAGAATGGTGGCGGACAATTAAACAACTAATAGGAGAAGGCAGCTCAAAGATCATGCACATCCTAAATCAACACAGGGCCCAATATTTGAGTGCTAAAGAAAAGGCTGAAGCATTTACAACATATACAGCCAGAAGAGCCAAACAGATGATCCATCACAGTTTTCTTCTGAGCTCCCCACTTAGACAGAAGCCGCCTTCCGCCAATTTGACTCACACCTTGTGGTATCAAGAAACAGCTAAGAGCATTGGTACAGCATAGACTATGGGATCAGATAACATCCCTGATTTACGAACGAGTCACACCTCTAGCCAAGCTGATCCAATATTGTTACAACTCTGGCAGATAGCCCAAAAATGTGAAAATTTGACCTGATATGTCTTGTTCACATAAAGCAGAACAAATCCAATCTGGTTAATTATTGCTTAGTCTGCTCTTAGTCATCAGTTGTGATGGAAGCTGTCATCAACAGTGTCATTTATTCATTAATAATCTATTCATCAAAGCCCATTTGGGGCTGTTGGGATCACTTGGCTTCAGACCTGATCACATCCTTGATCCAAACATAGACTAAAGAGCTGAATTCCAGAGCTGAACTGCCCTTGATATCAAGACAGCAGTTGACCTGGTGTGACATTAAGGAGCCCCGGTAAAACTGTTCATGGGCATCAAGAGGAAAACAGTCCAGTGGTTGGTATCTTAACTTGCACAAAGGAATATGGTTGTGTTTGTCAGAAGTCAATCAGGCCAGCCCAAGGACATCACTGCAGCAATTCGTCAAGGACGCAACCATCTTCAGCTGCTTCATCAGTGACCTTCCTGCCACCCTAAAGTCAGCAGTGGACAGGCTCGCAGAGATTACAATGTTCAATTCCATTCACAACTCCTCAGCAAACGAAGTGGTCTCTGCCTATATGAAGCAAGACCTAGACGGCATCCATTTAAATGTAATAAGAAACATTTCTGCCACAGAAATGGTGCACATTGATCATCTCATACAATATCTTTATCTATTTCTAAATTAATGGGCCGAATCCCAGGATCTCAAAAGGAACTGGCTACAGAGATAAAAGATGCATTGGTTACAAACTCCCAAAATTCTGAGCTTCTGGAAGGGTCCCAGAGTATTGGAAAACCTCAAATGTCATGCCCCTTTCCAAGAAGGAACAGAAACAAAAAGCAAGAGACAAAAGATCAGTTAACATGCCATGTGTCTTTGGGAAATGCTGTAATCCATTATAAAGGAAATATAACCAAAAGTACATTCAGATAATCAAGAACCAATCCAAATCAGCATGCACTTATTAAAGTGACATGGTGCTTGACAACATTATTAGGTTTTTTCTTGAGTATATAATGGGCAAGCTGGATAAAAGGGAAACAGTAAATGTTGCGCTTAGATTTCCAGAAATTATTTGATAAGTGGCATAGAGGAGGTTTACTGTACCCACAAAGCCACAATTTCTTAGTGTATGTACATGGATAGAGAATTGATTAACAGAAATCGGTTGGATAAATGGGTTATTGTCAAGATGCAAATAATGGGGTGACACAGGAGTCAGTGATGAGGACACAACTATTTACAAATTACTTGGAATATCAGCATGTATTGCAGCCAATTTAATGATCCAACGTGGAAAAGGAAGCTGGAAGGACATTGCAAAGTGTCTGCAAGGGGATATAGGTTAGATGAGTGGGCAAAAATCTAGCAAGTGGATTGAACGTGGGGAAATACAAAGTTACCCACCTTGGTAGGAAGAATAAAAAAAGCAGATTATTTAAATGAAGAGAAACTAAAAATGCTATAATACTGAGGGACTGAGTTCCTTCATTAATTAAACAATGTAAATAGAATATTGACCTTCATTGAAGTGGTTGGAGTGTATAGAAGTAGAGAAGCCTTGCTACAACTGACAGGATGCTTTCTTTCATAAGGGAGTATAGAACTAGGAAGCAGTTTCAGAATAAGAGTTTGCCTATTTAAGGCAGGAATGAGGAGGAATTTCTTCTTATAGAGAGTCATGCATCTTTGGAATTCTCTACCAGAGTGGTGGAGACTGAATTATTAAATATATTCAAACATGAATAAGAAGCAAAGTGCAAACCACTCAACCACTTGAGCCTGCTCCACCAGTCAATATCATTGTCGATGCAATTGTAACCTTTCCTCTGCATTCTCACCTACCCCAGTAACCTCCATGCTCATCAACCTACCTGTCTTAATAATATTCAAAGACTCTGCTTCCACTGCCTTTTGAGGCATAGGGTTCCAAAGACTCAGGATGCTTAGAAAAAAATTGCCTCATCTGTCTTACATGGACAATACTTTATTGTTACCCTCTAGTTCTATATCTTCCCACAAGAGGAAACTTGCTCTCCACATTTATCCTGTCAAGCTCCCTCAGGATCTTATATTACAAAATAGTTAAAGTTTTCACATAATAACCTATCAACAGCATTTTTGCTGTCTACAGACACTGCCTGCCCTGTGTATTTCAAAACTTTATATGTTTAATTAAATTTCCAGCATCCACAGTATTTTGCTTACATGTAATGTTATTTAGATTGTAATTCAGTAAAATTCTATTCCTAGGTAATAAACACAACCAAAATCCAAAAATGTTTCCAAATTGCTTGCTATATTTCATATTAGGGACCCCCTTTCCATTATTTATTTCGCTACAGTTTCACAAAGGTGAAAGTTCATTACCAACATCTAATAATCTAAACATTTCAGTTTGGCACTGAGGAAATGCTCCACTTTTAGATGAAAGAGAGACCTGGAGGCGCTCACAGATGCATCCATGGCACTACTTAAAAGAAGGCAGTAGAGTTTGTATATCCAGGCCAACATTTATTCCTCAAGCAACAACAAAGACAGATTAAACATCATATTCCTGCTTGTGGGATCCTGTGCACAGATTGGGTGGCACGTTTGTCCATATTGCAATAGCAATTGTGCTTCAGAACTAATGATGACTGTGAAGTGATACGTGACATCAGATATTAATAAATATACAAACTTAGTTCTTCATTGTAGCAGACCATGAAGGCCCCAGTGGATTTACCCATGTATTGCAAAAGAAAACTTAGTCTTCCAAATATCAGTTTTTTTTAAAACTCATTCCACAACCCCTCTCAAATTCTATCAAATTGTAATTTCAGAAAAAAAGCAACACAAATCTGAAAGTACTCACCAAACTGTTATTAATTTCATTCAGCTGTTTAATTAGTTTCACCATTGTCAAGACAAACAAAGCTAAGTGTTTTCTTTTATCCAGTGTAAAAATAGCACCAAATCTCAACTTTTTTTTAATATTTGAAATATTGCCTCGACAAGAACTGGTGCTCTAAAAGGACAAGAGCTTTTTTTTTCCCTCCCTCTCAAGTAACACTTGGGAAGTCGAAAATGAACTCCGTAAAATCTGGTAGACTAAATGTGAAAAGTGACAATGGAGGCTTCCTAATTAGAATATCTACTGGTTCACTAATGCTCTAGAGAAGGAAACAAGATCACAGAAATTTACTCTGAATCTGAAGCAACTTCACAAGCTACACAGTTGTATAGTTTAAAACCAAAACACAGCTTTGTCATGTGCTCTATAGAACGGTCATTAAGTGATTCTCTCTCCGCATTTGCCGCTTGATTATTTTCTGCAGATTCTATTTTTAATAGAGCATTGCCAAAGTCGGCTACCCTCTGGGAGAAAAAAATATAAACAACGAATTTGGATTGATATCCTTAAACTTGAAATTATGTGTATTTAAATATACTGACATCAGAAGACAGAATTGTCATTTTTTGTCAACTGCAGATCATTTATAGGTAACTTATTGTGCAGCTTAATGTTTAAAACTTACTGTAGTCAAAATTAATATTCAAAACAACCAGTAACAGAGTACTTACCAACACAATCCTCAGCCATGTTTCTTTTACAACATTCTGCTTGGTCTAGAATGATTCAGCTTGCAACTTTCGAATTTCTTAATACAACAGTAGTTCCATTCATGCTTCTTCCTATAATGGAATCAAATAACTTTGTTACAGAAAATCTGCTAACCAAACAAAGAAAAAGAAACTATTTCACTACTTTAGTTTGATGGCTAATGTTAGTTTTATCGAGTGATTTACAATAATCAGACACAGGAGTTTGAAATTTGTTATAACAGGACTCATCACAAGATCTAACATGTAAGAATAGTTAATGACTTCCAAAACAATAAATGATGCAATGGCTTTGGGGGTTTAATGCAAGAGTCAACATATGTAAGAATAAGTAATGAATTCCAAAGCAGCAAATGATGTTGCAGTGTAATGACAATTTACCTTTTTTTGCCATAAGTGTTAATAGGAAAGGAGGATGATGATATCATGAGCTCCTATGTAAAAGTTATCCTTAGCAATTATGAGCATCCTTGTGAACATTAAAACGGTGCAACAAACCTGGGCATGTAATGTAACAATCATCTGCAACAAACTGCAAGCAGGAAGGCCACCACACCGAGGACTACAAAAGAGACCAAGTGCTACAATCTGTAAAGTGCTTGTACTTGCGCAACAACTTCTATCCTCCTTCCACTCCCAATCCCTCCCCCCCACCCCGGCCAAGGAATACAAACACATCCCCTCTTCCTGTGGAGATTCCAGCAGAAAATGAGAATGGGAGAAGTGAGGGAAGCCTGACCACCTCAAGCTTCCAAATCCCAGCTGTCAATCCCCAGCCTCTTCCCCAGGAGATGGAGTCAATGGAAGAGGGGTGCACAGAAGAACAAGAAGGGAAATCGCAGGAAGCGGAGAGGAAAGAAACACAGAAAGCACCATCCAAAAGGCAATGGGCCTCACATGACAAAGTAAGTGGAAAGACCGACATCCCAGAGAGATGTCAGCAACTTCTGCTCATCCGAGGACGATGCCTCAACGGAGGCTCGACGATACAGGTAGAGGAAGCAACAAAATGGAAAGGACACAGAGGAGGAAAAACCCCAGATAGGAACCTGCTAAGGAAGCAACCAGCCCATTGCAGCCCAGCTCCAGGACCCCAGGAGCAGTGCAGTGCCTGTTGCACCACAGCTCCGGGACACCAGAGCAGTATTGCACCTGATGCACCCCAGCACCAGGAGACCGAGAATACAAACTTTGACCAGACACAGCCAGATTCAAAAAACAGGCTGATCTCCCTCAGCAACCCTACCAGCTTCACCACAGGGTAAACTACTCCCTGCAGGAGATCAGTGCCAGAACCCAAGCCTAAAAACAGAGCAGCAGTATGTGAAAACTATGGTCATGCAAGTTCAGGACAATTGACTATAAAACTTAAAAATATAAACTATGGATGTGCAGTATTGCCACCTTGGAATACCTTGCAAAGGTCAAGGCTGATGTGATGTTTCTGCAAGAGCGTGGCATACCACACCTCTGCAATTATCACATCAGCTTTGACCTTGGCTGTAATGGTCACAATGATTGTTGATATAGTCAGTGGGCAATGAACGTCACACTTCTAGCCTGGGTATCATAGAGAAACACAGCAGAGAAACAGATAACCCAGTCCACTGAGTCCATGCTGACAATCAACCACACAGCCACACCAATCCCTTTTTTAAAAAAAATTCTTTAGTTCCTTAATTATAGGCCAGTGAGCCTGATGTCAGTCATGGGTAAATTATCGGAAGGTATTCTAAGGGACAGGCTATATAAGTATTTGAATAGACAGGGCCCGAATAGGGAGAGTCAAAATGGCTTTGTGCGTGGCAGGTCATGTCTAACCAATCTTATAGAGTTTTTCTGAGGAAGTTACCAAGAAGGTTGATGAGGGAAAGGTGGTGGATGTTCTCTACCATGGACTTTAGCAAGGCCTTTGACAAAGTACCGCATGAGAGGCTGGTCCAGAATGTTAAGTCGCTTGGCATTCAGGATGAAGTAGCCAATTGGATTAAACACTGGCTTAGCAGGAGAAGCCAGAGAGTGGTAGTAGATAGTCGTCTCTCTGACTGAAGGCCTGTGACTAGTGGTGTGGCACAAGGATCGGTGCTGGGTTCATTTTGTTTATCATCTATATTAATGATTTAGATGATAACGTGGTAAACTGGATCAGCAAATTTGCAGATGACACCAAGATTGGGGGCATAGCGGACAGCAAGGAAGGCTATCAAAGCTTGCAGTATGATCTTGACCAGCTAGGAAAATGGGCTGAAAAATGGTAGATGGAATTTAATGCAGACAAGTGTGAGGTGTTGCACTTTGGGAGGACAAACCAGAGTAAGACTTTCGCAGTGAATGGTAGGGCTCTGAGATGTGCAGTAGAACAAAGGGACCTGGGAATACAGATCCATAGTTCCTTGAAAGTAGCATCACAGGTAGATAGGGTTGTAAAGAGAGCTTTTGGCACTTTGGCCTTCATAAATCAGGGCACTGAGTACAGGAGTTGGTACGTTCTGTTGAGGTTGTGCAATACATTGGCGAGGCCAAATTTGGAGTATTATGTGTAGTTCTGGTCAGCTACCTGTAGGAATGATATCAATAAGTTTAAAGAGTGCAAAGAAAATTTATAAGGATGTTGCCAGGACTTGGGAACATGAGTTACAGGGAAAGGTTGAATAGGTTAGGACTTTATTCCCTGGAGTGCAGGAGAATGAGGGGAGATCTTATAGAGGTGTACAGAATTATGAGCGGTATAGATAGGGTGAATGCATGCAGACCTTTCCCCCCCATGGTTGGGTGAGACTAGAACTAGAGGACATAGGTTTAGGGTGAAAGCTGAAATATATAAGGGGAATCTGAGGGGAAGCTTCTTCATTCAGAGGGTGGAGCGAGTGTCAAACGAGCTGCCAGCGCAAGTGATAGATGCGGGTTCAATTGTAACATTTAAGAGACGTTTGGATAGGTACATGGATGGGAGGGGGTTGGAGGGATATGGTCTGGGTGCAGGTAGATGGGACAAGGCAGAAGATCAGGTCGGCATGGACTAGATGGGCAGAAGGGCCTGCTTCTGTGCTGTAGTACTCTATGACTCTATAATGTTTTTAGGGTTGGTACTTGATGTGCAACTTTCACGTCCCTCTGCCTGCTTTCTGTCAGGTCCACATTCTAATCAACTTTCCCCAGGTTCTATCACTCCTCTACACACTAGGGGCAAGTTACAGCAGCCAATTAACCCACTAACACACATATCTTTGGCATCTGGGAGGAAACCCAGAGAATCAGCAGAAGAATTTGCAAACTCCACATAGACAACACCCAGTGTCTATGGCTCTATAAGGCAGTGACCCTACGAGCTGTACCACTGGCGCGGGGAGGCAACTTCTCAATCACTGAGGTCAAAGAGGTGGTTGGTGGGCATCTCCTCACAGCAGATGTTATTTACAGAAGTACTTTACTTCGGCTAATCACTTTGTACACCTCGTACCTGCAGAACGAGTGGCTGGCTGTCCTCCAGCAGCTCCTAGCAAATGCTGACAGGTGACTTGAACTACATCCTCTATGTAGCTGGACAATCAGGCAGGACTGACAGCAATCAGAACAGCGCCTCCAGACTCCTGACGGGAACAGTAAGAGATGCCAAGCTGTGTGACTTCTTCAGCAACCCGAAAGCTGGAGCAGAGCAGGAATTTACCTGGTTGAAAGTGAATGCTGCCTCCTGGCATATTTCAGGCTGCAGATGTACACTCTAAGCAACATAGTAAAGCATGGTGCAGACAATTCAAAGATTTTGTTGGGAAGGATTGCAATCTAAGGTCCTGCCACCACTGGACACTGAAGGACTGGGTCCTGTGTAACAGGCCGCAAGCACTCAAAGGGTACATTGTTCAAAGGAGGCCCCATGAGTGGCATTTGTGCCTTTTACATAGAATGTATTAACTGGATGACATTATGAATATATTGACTTCACAACTATATGAATGTATAGACTGGACAACACCATAAATAAAGAGAAAGCAATGTACTGATCTGCATTTCTTGTATGTATTTATGATTAAAAGTTTATTTTTGAAATTAAAATGACACTGCTACCAGAGCAGAGTTGGAACCTGGACCAAGGACGGTAAAGAAGGGATGAATATCACTGGTGTTTCTTCTGATATTAATGGTTCCAATGACCCATTGAAGCAAATGCTTAAAACTAATCAGAAGGCAGTCGAATTTCAACAATTCTGCAGTGGCTCAGTGACTCATTCTGAGTCAGAGCATATTAATTCAAGCTTAAAACATTGGCTGACAAGCCAGTGACTATGTGCTGCATTGGAAGTGCCATCTTTCAGATATGTTAAGTTTAGGGCCTTCCTGCATTCTCAAGTAGATTCATGACATCATTTCTTAGAAGTGCAGGGAAATTATCCCCCATGCCCTTCTCAATATTTAATTCTGATTATCACTTCACTGCTATTTATGGACATAATGTGTGGAAACTGGCTGCCATATTTTTTGCATTGCAGCTGTGAATGCATTTTGAGAAGTTCTTCATTGGCTGCAAAGTGCCCTTGGGCATACTGAAAGATTAGTGAGAGGTTCTACAGAAGGGGAAGACCTTCTTTTCAACACCTGGATAACATTCATCAATAAAAGCATGGGATCTTCCATTTATCCATACAATTTGCTTTCTCAGCAAGAGTGACAATGGAAAGTTTTAGTTCATGATGAAATACATAACTTGGATAAGAAGCAAATTCCAAATTGAATACATGGAAATCACATAAGTGGAGTTCTTAAATGGACTAAGTGGAAACTTGAGTCCTTACAGCCCACGTCAAAGCTGAATCATCAGTCAGGGCATTGAGTAAAGGGGTTGGGACATTATGTTGCAGTTGCATGAGTCGGTGGTGGGGCCACATTTGGAGTACTGTGTACAGTTTTGGTCATCCTGTTATAGAAAAGACATGGTTAGACTGGAAAGAGTGTACAGAAGATTTATGAGGATGTTGCCAGGACTAGAGGGCCTGAGTTATAGGGAGAGGTTGGCCAGGCTAGGTCTTTATTCCTTGGAACATAGGAGAATGAGGGGTGACCTTATATAAGTGTTTAAAATTTTGAGAGGCATAGATAAAGTGGATGGTAACAATCTTTTCCTCAGGGTAGGGCAGTCCAAAACTAGGGGGCAACTTTTTCCATGCAGAAGGCAGTGAGTATATGGAACGAGCTGCCAGAGGAAATGGTTGAAGCAAATACAATAGTATCATTTACGCAGCACTTGGATAGATACATGGAGGGGCGGGGCTTGGAGGGACATGGGGCGAACGCAGGAAACTGGGACTAGATGGGTGGGCACCGTTATCGGCATGGACTCGTTGGGCTGAAGGGCCTGTATTTGTGCTGTATTGCTCTATTACTCTATAATAACAAGCACAAAAATATTCTTCTTTGTTTACAAGAGAAATTCTGCTTTTACCAGCTAAAAGTACTGTGCAAACATGCCCAGTATTACAAAATTGCAAATTCTCCATCTAAGCTCTTGTGGCTATTCATAACTGACCTAACCTTTTTATGGTAGTCTCTGAAGACCTGGCTCAAAGCATCAACATCAACTGCCTTTGCAGTTGTAGGCAGAAGACAAAACTACTGCAATGTACATGTAATAAAATAACAAAATACAATGTAACGGTCTTGAACTGAAACTGAGCCGAGGTTGAGGTGATGAGTAGAAATAGTTCAATTTAATGCAAACCCCATCTTCATGGGATAATAAACACTTGGGAGCAAATGTTGCTCTTTAAAATAAGTACAGTTTGCTCCATGTTGAAAGAAATTCAGTTATTTCCTATGACACAGGAGGTGGCCATGTGGCCCATCAACTCTATGCCAGCTTTCAGAGCAATGCTATTATCCCCATGGTCTTGGGTATAATGTACAAATACTATACAGACAGCACCAAAGGTTAGGATCAAACCTAGGTTACTAGAGCTCTGAGACAGCCACACTACCTGCAGTGTCACTGCGTTGCCTTATGTTTGAAGCTTGCAATGTCATAAATACAGAATAAATGGGCTTTAGACCTGCTATTTCTTCATATCATTGGTACGCAAAGGTGTTAAATCTTACTTGATCTGTTCAAATAATATCTGCCCGTAGTCTCTCTGTGGCACTTGCATTAACCTCAGGAAGTTATGTGGTGCAGTTCGAGATTCACCACAGTCCGCTTCCTCCAGAAAGAGCGTTAAGTAGGTGTACACACAAGACCATAACAGTTCTGAGCTGGGCTGACATCCTTCCAGTTCCTAGTAAAACTCTTAACCAAAAACCACACAAAAAAAAATGTATTTCCTTATTTTAATAGTACTTCAGTGATTTCTAAATTAATTGCAACACCATGAAATGAGATAAGATAAACAACTTCTGCTTTTCACAAAATTATTCATCCAAAAAGATGCTACGAAAACAGAGGCTGAATTGAGTGCAGTATTCTGTTTCAGTCATATCCCTGGCCGTTGGTTGCCAAGACCCACTGGTTTTCAGTGTACCCTGGATCTTTCTTCATGCCCCAGTTTCAAGTTCCCATAACCTAATCATAGGTAAATTATTTTTCCCTTATCTAAAGAACCTTTTGATTATCCAACTTATGATGTGGAATTATCAAAGTATTTAAATCTCTAGATCTTGCTGCATTTTCAGCCACAATATACATTTTGGATTTTGGCATCAGGGGCATTTCTTCCAATGTATTGCATTCCCTAGTTTCTTTGTGAACATCCATACACAAGCTTAAGGTAAATGAATAGCTTTTGCTGAAAGATTTTCTATTTTTGATTCATTGTTCAAATACATCTGTGCTAAAATTTATATTCAGTGGAACAGGATAACAATGCAGCAATAAAATGTTACCTTTTTGTGATAGGGACTAACCTCCTTTCCTCTGATCACGGCAGTTGTGCTGAAATTGTAAAACTTGCAGAAGTTTCTTTGATTAATAAAATCTGATGTCCTCGTTATCTTGTGGTATTGCAGAAAATAGAAGTAACTAAGAAAATATATATTTTGTCAAACTGACAAATTACTGCTTTAAATAAAACCAAACGAGCCAGCTGCAGCCAAAATATTAAACAAGCTGTGCATGATAATGCTGTGTTTTATATAGCCTTCTGAAAATCTTGACGGTAAAGCCAAGCTCTTTGAACAAACAATTATATTAACTTAAATGAAAATAAAAGTACTGCTGATGGTGGAAATCTGAAATAAAAGAATAAAATGCTGGAAACATTCAACAGGTCAGGCAGTTTCTATGGGAAGAGAAACAGGGTTAACATTTCAGATTGAAGATCCTTTATCAGAAAGGAAAGAGAAAACAAGATAATTTTAAATTGAAGAAAAGGTGGGGGAAGGATGGATAGGACAACCTGTAATAGAGTGAGGCCAGGGTTGCTGTGGGGATAAATTGGAGAGGTCATCCAGTCAATGGATTAATAGGCAGGTAGAGAGAAAGAAAATTAAACAAAAAACTATGAGATGAAGTCAGTTAGAGAGAGAGAGAAAATTCAAACAAAGGAACTCTTAAAAAGGTGCAAACTGCAGGGCCGAAGGACGTGCCCAGCAGGTAGGGCTGTGCTAATGAGAGAAAAACTGAGCCAATATCTGTCTGACGATCTGTTGTTTCCAGATATGGGCAACAGTTAATCATAATCCAGGAAGTGCCAGTAATAGTTTTCAGCAATGTTTAAGGGTCAGTGATTGTTGAAATCAGGAAATTAACTTGGCTTTCAAGAGATTAGCCCAAGCTTGCGTCACTTGGGAAAATAAAATGGGCAAAACTGCATATATAAAAGCATTCTCCAAGTCCCACATCATCCTTACATGGATATTTATCAGAGTCCTATCAACTCATTAGCATGCCTGCTAAATACCACTCATTTTGAGGTGGTTCAAGGAACACCACCACTACCTTCTTTAAAGGCAATAAATGTGATCCAAGCAGCCTCTTGCACAAAAGCAAATACAAAGGTGAAAGTTAGGTTTTTACTAAGTAGTAACAACTCTATTGTTTTACTTCTCCTGTAATGATGCACATATCACTTGTGGAACCACCATAGCACATTTAACGTAGAAAGCTGATAATGCAAAAATTGGTAGAGAAATTAAGATGGGCCAGGAGATAATAAACCATCATCTCAGTCAAACAGAATGCCATTTGAGATTCTAGTAAGGTCACTTCATGTGGTAGCAACTGTATTAACCTTATGGGAGAGATTCAAATAATTTTGCGGACATGATAAGCATTGATGTGCACGACAGTATGCGTTTTTGGGGCATACAGAAAGTAAACATTTTCCCATATTTGAAAATATTTTTGGGGCTGTCAAGATTAAAAGCTGTGTAACCAGGTTTAAACTGAGCACGACTCTTTGCTCAATTGTTTGAATAAAATTAAGTGAATGCAAATATATATAAGACAGGGTCCACTTTTTATTTAGGAAAGCTTGTGTAGTTGACACAGAATTATTCTTCTTTATTCTGCTACTCTGGGTGTGATAAAAGTAAAATTATCCTGTCCTTAAAACATTCTTTCCCATTACTACCCATATGTTGGCAAAAGAAAATACCATTTGTGTAATTATTGCATACGTTGGTAATTTCACCTTTTTGTTACTGCAAATCAAAGCCAGAACTCAGCAGCAAGAGCAACGGCACGAAAATATTTTTTGTTGAATACAACATTATAGTCAAATCCGCAAACAATTAACACCATCTTGCCACACTATACATGATGTGGGTATTTGCTCACATATGCTTGACTGCAATTTTTAAAAATGCATTTGTTCTCTACCATTCTCCTCAAGACTGCAGTGATTGTGTTAGCAAATGGCTGGCATACGGTGACATTACTAATCCCGGCCAGGAGGGAGATGATTGGATAATCTCCATGTCAGTCATGCCTTGAAAGAGAGCCCCACCTCATCGGTTTTCGCATTGATAGCAATAGTCCCATTACACACAAAGTGATCACCAATTTAAATAACTCTGGCCAAACAGCAAGGATCTTAGACTTCTGGAGGTTTGATCCACCTTCTTTCTCCTCTTGGAAACTGGATTACATAAGTACTAATGGTACTCAGTCTTACGAGTTTCATGGTTCAATTGCACTGAGAATGTTGGATAATTGTTATGTGATGCCAAGTGTTAAACCATGATGTCTGCATCCTGCTATGGCAGCTAAACTGAAGTAACACTGATTATATTCAGCTGTTCAGCAATTCAACAATAGTTTGACTTGGTGCATACAGAACAGGGACCGCTGTGGGCAAGCACGAACACTGCAGCTAAGGAAATGCTGTGAAAATAAATTTTTTTTGTCAGTTTCTGCTAGATCGAGAATAGCTCAATCAGCTTGTTGATACAATTAGCCAAAAAATAGCCTAAATCAAATTCAGGAATTTTACACTACCTTTGTTCAACCACAGATCTCCAATATGTGACTCCTACATCTAGTCACTATAAATGTAAACATGTCATATTTTTTCTTTTTAAACTTTTATTTCAGAACAGTACCCAATATGCTTTTAAAAGAATAACCTGAAGACCCATTTAATGCAAGTAGACATCTCATACCTCTGTAGGTACCTTCCTAATGTAGCAAATACATTGGCCTATGGCTGCGCTTTGGTCAAAAGATGACAATTGCCCTGGGTGTTTTCAGTTAATTATCGAAAAGAAATTGCATGCAAGAAAACTAAAATATTTATGAGCAACAATAGCTTGTGAATACCTCAATCAAGATAACAGCATGGTCAAACTAGTATACAAGTGAATATATATATATTCACAAAATTAGACTTCATCAAAATCTGATTAAACACTTCTGGATACAAATTCTGATAAAAGCAGATTGGAAAATTAAGCAATTGACATAGCAAATTTCAAAATAAAACTTTATACTTTGCAATTAAATTGGAATTATTCAGGTCAGGAGACTACCCTTTGGCAGATTGTGTCATGTGTCAATTTTTAATAGCTATCCAATTAACTCCACTTCCTTGCTCTTTTCCCATAGTACTGAAAAATATAATTCCAATTCCATTTTGAAAGTTCCTTCCAACTGTGCTTCAGGCATCACTTTTGGAAATATATCATACAGTAACAATTTCTTGCGCAACTATCATTTTCCTCATTTCTCTGGCTTTTCTGCCAATTAGATCTATTCCTTTTGGTCATCAATATTTCTGCCAAAAAGAACACTTTATTCCTCTCTACTTTAGCAGAACCATCACAATTTTGAACACACGAGTTACTAACAGTAAGAACAGCCCAGGCTTCCCTAATTGTTCCACACTGGTGAAGCCTTCATCCCTAGCACCATTCATGTCATTCTCCCCAAGTTTTGACATCCTTCCCAAAATGGCTGTAATTGGGTATAACACTTTAGTTCTCCATTACCCCCTACCTTCCCATGGGAACTGGGGATAAGCAATAAATGTAGGCCTTGCCTGCAATGTCCACATCACAAGGCCACACATTACATATATATATAAAAAAAATCACCATAGCTTTTATAGGCATGTGTTTTGAGTGTTGACAGTATACACTGGGTATAAAAACTAGTTGCCATGGTAATATGCAAGATGCTCAGGGATGTGAAGCTGCCATCAGGGTACACAAATGGTACGTTGTGTCAGCTGCAATGAACAAGATTTTATTGTAGCACTAGAACTGCAGAAATTACATTGAGAGTAATTAGGCTGCTTGCCATGGTTACCATTGCCTCCAGATGACATTGAGAACAAGTGCACAATGGCTTCATTTCTTCTCTCAGTACCAGTGCAGTAGAGCAATGCCAGTCAAGTTATCTGAACTACAGGGAATAAAATTTTAGTTACCACATTGTTAGATAATAAAAAGTTCTTTTTGGCAGAAATATTGATGACCAAAAGGAATAGATCTAATTGGCAGAAAAGCCAGAGAAATGAGGAAAATGATAGTTGGGTAAGAAATTGTTACTGTATGATATATTTCCAAAAGTGATGCCTGAAGCACAGTTGAAAGGAACTTTCAAAATGGAATTGGAATTATATTTTTCAGTACTATTGGTACCATCATCCATAAGATTTAACATTACCATAACTTTGATCATGGATTTGGAATTTCAAGATTTAAACAAAATTAGAATACCAAAATCCTTAACTCATTCAATATTGTAATTGTTCAATTTTTGAATTAATGAAAGTAAATAGAAACTTCTATTTTTCTTTTGTTTTTCCTCATACACTAAATACACATAAGTTCAGTTCTCGAGTACTGTACAATTTCCCTATAGCCCACTCAACACTTGAGTGTACCTTGGTAAATGAAGTTTAGAAAAAAGTCTGTTCCTTATCTGTCCCCATTGCTTCAGTGGTGGAACCAGTTGTTCCACTATAGCTGAGAAACTCTGTTAAGCGAAAGAAACTACAACCTTAGCAAGTAATTTACAAACTGGTATAAAATTACAACATTGCAATGGGGCGTGTGAAACTTGAACTATTGTAGATTTAGCAAAGCCCTCATTTTATATATATTTTAACACAGCATAACAGAACCACCCAAACAGAACTTACCAAAAAGAATTAATGATCAAATACATTCAGCCGCAAGTAAATTTTGCCAGGGCTAGGCTGCAATTAAGTCAGACTGAAAGAATCTGTATTTGGCTTTCTGGTTCTAATAAATATACCAATTCCTCACATCCATTGCTGAAACTCTGAAAGAATCAGAAGTTTTTAATATTAAACTTTCAACATACTTCCAACTTTTCAGAAATAAAGATAACCCTGCTGATACATACCAGTAGCCAAACTGATTGACATCAGATATTAAACATGCCAGGAAGCTGAACTTCAATCTCTGGCATTAAATGGAAATTTCTGGAAAACCTCAGCAGATCAGGCAGCATCTGCTGAGAGTTTCCAATATTTTCTGTTCTTATTTCAGATTTCCAGCAACTGCAGTTTCTGGATTTTCTATTTTGTGGCATGCATGTTGTTGTTTGAATAGGGGAAAAAATACTCTATTAAAAAAATTCATTAGAACTACTTGCTATTGACTGATTCACTAATATAAATTTTGTGTATGATATATTTCAAATAAAAATGCAAGTAATTAATTTAATAAACAAGAAAATATTTCTATATCAACATTTCACCAATTTAGCTTTATATCTGTCCTGTCCCTGGGGCCTTAGTACTGAAGATGCCTTGACTGTAAAAGGGACATAACATACTAAGGCCAAGGACGTGATGTAGTCCCATTTGACAAAAGTTTCACAGGTACAAGTATTAAATTCATGATCATATTTTTTTCTTGAAGTATTGAAGTTTCAACTTTGCATATGCATTAGAGATTGCCTGTTTCAGAACTTGCAATCAGGGAAGATTTTCAATATTCATGTCAATTATACCGACACAAAAATCAAACATCCAAAGAACAGAAAGTACATTCTTGGTTTCAGTGAGGGAAAATTTTAAAAGCATTCAAAAATGCAACAGGATTCTACACATCTTCCTGCATTGAAAATCTGATTGCAACTTGAAGGGTAACTTCTGAACAAGTGCAACTGTAGGAAACTTCTACATAAGATTCTGCAAATCAAAGGCAGGGCCATTATGGATAATAATGTTTGGATAAAGGTCTATAGATGATTTGTAAAGATCAAAAGTGGTATCACATCTACTCATAATTCACATACAAACTTATGTGATATACTGAACAGCTTGATTTGACTTGTGCCACAGTTTCATCTGTAACTGGTACAAAAGCATAGGAAACATGGGCATTGTCAAAAAATACAGTAAACCCACTATATGCACTTTAAGAAAGACTTTCACAATACACTGGAGGACAGCCCTTTTGTAAATGGACAGGCAAACTGAAGGTTTTCTCATGCCCACCCCATCTCCAAATGAAACATTTCTCCAATTACCTTCGCATCATGAGCTTTAAGAAAATACACAATATTTCATATTTCAGAATAATAGAACATAGAACAAAGAACAGTACAGCACAATACAGACCCTTTGGCCCATAATGTTGTGCTGACCTTTAAACCTCACCTAAGACTATCTAACCCCTTCCTCCCACATAACCCTCTATTTAAAATTCCTCCATATGCTTATCTAGTAATCTCTTGAATTTGACCAATGTACCTATCTCCACCACCACCCCAGGCAGCACATTCCATGCCCCAACCACTCTCTGGGTAAAAAAAACCTTCCTCTGATATCTCCCTTGAACTTCCCACCCATTACTTTAAAGCCATGCCCTCTTGTATTGAGCATTGGTGCCCTGGGAAAGAGGTGCTGGCTGTCCACTCTATCTATTCCTCTTAATAAAACATAATCATCAATTCCTTATAAATGTAATTTCTTCCCACCCTACTTACAAACCATATAAAGTGGCAAGGGCAAGGACTGGGAAATTTTTAGGATCCAGCAGCAATAGACAAAAAAGCTCATATGGAGGAAGAAAATTGATATCGAGAGAAAAGTTGGTGTAATATCAAAACATAAAATGAGAATGTCTATGGATATATAAATAGGAAGGCAGTGTGGGACCTCTAGAGAACAAGGCTGGTGAATTAATAACAGGAACAAAGAAACGGCAAATATGTTAAATCAAGTTTTAGCATCAGTTTTCATCATGGAGGACACTGCAAATAGTCCTAAGAAAACAGATGAGTTAATTTCAAATAACATGGAGGAACATGTACAAACCAATCATGAGGGATAAAGTACTAGAGAAACTCAGGGAGCTAAAGACAGACAAGACACAATGGACTGCACCCAAGGGTTTTAAAGGAAGCTGACGCAGAGATAGGTGCCCATTAGTTAAAAATTTTCAAAATCCCTAAATTCCAGGAGGATACCAAAAGATTGGAAAACAGACAATGTGACTCCCTTGTTTAAATAGGGAAGACGACAAGAGGTGGGAAACTACAGGCTAGTTAGTTTAACATCTATTTTTTAGCAAGATGATGGAGTTAAAAATCCAAAGAGAAAATAACTAATCATTTAGGAAAGCTGAATATAATCAAAGCTAGTCAACATGATTTTATGAAAGGCAAATCATGTTTGACAAATTTACATGAATTCTGTGAGGATGTTACAGGGAGAGTTTGATAGAGGGAAAACCACAGATGTAGCGTACTTGGATTTCTAAAAGACATTTGACAAGATGTCACACAAGAGGCTAGTGCAGATAGTGAGAGCCCAAGGTATTGGAGGAAACATGTTAGCATGGATTAAACAATAGCTGTCACAAAGAAAACAACAAATTGGAATACACAGGTCCTTTTCAGGCTCAAGGGATACAACTATGGAATACCCCAGGGGTCAGTTCTTCTCAATCATTTACTATTTACATTAGTGACCTGGAGGAGGAAACAAAATAAGGTTTCCAAGATTGCCCAAGACGTGAAAATAGATGGAAGAGAGTGTTGTAATGAGGCACTGTGACTGTAATGTAATATAGACGATTTGAGTGACTGGGTGAAAATCTGGCAAATTGAGTTTAATATGGGGAAATGCGAAGTCATTGAGAGGAATCAAAGACAGATTACCTAAACAGAGAGAGAATGCAAATGAGTAAAGTTCAGAGACAGCTAGGCATTCTGATGCACGAATTACAAAAAGTTAGCAGGCAGATCCAACAAGTAGTTAAGACGACAAATGTCAAGGAATGGGAGTTTAAGAAGTGAGAGGTTTTGTTACCATTGTATAAGGTGTTGGTGAGACTACACCTGGAATACTGCACACAATTTTGGTCTCCTTACCTAAGAAAGGATATAATAGCATTGGAGGCGGTCTAAAGGAGATACCACAGGCTAATTTCATGGAGTGAGAAGGCAGACCTATCAAGAGAGGCTGGACAGTTTGGGTCGATATTCATTGGAGTTTAGAAGAAGGAGGGGTGACCTTATTCAAACATACAAGATTCTGAGGGAGCTTGCAAGGGAAGATATTGAAATGTTTTCAGTAGAGGGAGAGTCAAGAACAAGGAGACATGGCTACAAAATAAGGGGCCAGTCATTTAAAACAGAAGTGTATAGAAATTCCTTCTCTCATATAGTAGCAAATGTCTGGTATTCTCTGCCACTGAAGGTGGTGGTCAGGCCAGATATATTTAAGGTGGAGACAGATAAATATCTGAAAGATTGAGGAATTGAGGGTTATGGGTAACTGGCACAGAAGAGGAGTCAAAGTCAGCATAGATCAAGAAATTGAATGGCAGGACAGGTTGAGAGGCCTGGTGGCCTACTCCTGTGTTCCAGTTCACTTCATGCTATATGCATAAAATATGCTTATCTAGCTCTCCTTAGAATGCATCTATACTATTCTACTCAAGTCATCTTGTGGCATACTCCATACTTCAGATTGCATAAGGTCCAATTTGCTACAAAGTACCTTAAAAATAGCTTGTTTGCCAGCTCAGTGTTTAGAGTTCTTGAACTGTAGCTGTAAAGGAATGCAATTTCTTTACTTGAAACTTATATCCAAATTGCCACGCCATCTTCTTCATAATTTTTTTTATGCGTCGGTCTTACTGCAATCTAAATGGATATCAGACTTCTGCTTTACTTCTCTCTGCTGATCTCTCCAACAATATACAATTGCTGGATGATCTGCGCTCAAGAATCCATCCATTTTGCACCCAGTTAATAGAAACTAAGGATTGAGATGATTTTACAAGTGCACCATCTTCCTGTAATATGCATATGTTCCACAAAAAATATTCCCAAACTGAAGTCAAAACACTGCAGAATGGATCTGAGAGGTCCATGTTAGCTTATGACTGCTTTACTAGCTGTTCCTGATTGCCAACTGTTAACCTTGCCTTAGTGATAGGTTATGCTTCTGCCTTTGTCAATGGGTTTCAGGTTTGTTCCACACCAAACATCACATAAGTTAGAATGCCACTTCAGAGTAAGTTGCACGTAGAAGATACAGTCTTTCAGATGAGACAACGGTGAGCCTACAATTGTAGTCGAATGTAAAAGATCCCAAGGCACAACTCAAAGAAAAAAGTTTTCCAGTACATGGTCCTATTTATCCTTTAAACATCACGTATGACTGATATGGTCATTCATTTCTCTTATTTTTATGGGGCTGTCTGCTGCATTGCCAATAATATTACATAGACTATATTTCCACAGCTTGATAAATGGATCTTGATAAAGGAATATGAGATGAGTGTAGTAAAGCGGTGCTGAGATAAAAACTCAGCTGTAAGTTCAACTCAATGGCCTACTCCTGTTACTATTTCTTATGCTACTCATTAATTTGTTTTTCTTTCAATTCCTTAAAATCAATAATTACTGTGTTTTCCAGGGCCGAATAACATTGGAGCAAGTGTGAAATTTGGAGATGTTGCAGAAGTGTTATGTAGCGATTGCCTATATCAGTTTACAAGCACTCAAAAGGATGGTGAGGAAGATGAGGTACCCCTTTATAACATTAATTATGGGATAATTCAGTAAGTAACAGTACTCTAATAATATTGAACTATAATAAGAAATTGTTAAAAAAAGTAACAGGCAAGGACAATTAAAGAAAATTTAAAGTATAGCCTTTCACTTAAGTGCCTGACTGAGGAACATTTATGTCACGTGCTTCTCAGGAACAGGCCCAATGTCTGAAGGTACTTGTAACATATAAAGCATGTTCAGTTTAAAAAAGGTCTGAAGGCATGACATTAATCAAAAGCAAATTGTGAATTCTGTAAAAGTGAATTTCCGCTACCCGAACTGCCGTAACGCGAAGGTACAGTTACCTGCAAACATGGATTTCACCTTTCCCCATGTCAGTTACAGGGAAACCTGTGACATCTAGCAGTGAAGAGGCCAAGTAGCTGGTCATAATGAAGAGTTCTCAAAGACAGTAAACAAGGAAATGAAAAGCACAACTATTGACTAACTTTCTAAAACACTTTATACTGTGCAGAATGAAGAGTGCAAGATGATTAATGTAGAAACTGAAAATGGAATTTTTTAAAAATGATTAACTATTTTTATGTTTTGCTCCGTAAAATAACCTGATAAATTGACAATCCTTGCATTTAAGATTTATGTATTAAGACCAGAGAGGTTGTAAAGGGCTAATTGTGGTTTAGTGCACCATTAAAAAACTCATACTTTCAACAAAATGCACTACTTTCAGGAATTTTTTTAAAGAATATTTCTTGCCTGACTTCTGAAGATCATGGTGACAAAGGATGCAAACTGACACCCTCCAGAGGCATCACTGGCAGCATTGTCTGAATTTCCATGTTAACTACACATGCCTGCACTAGTAGTTGACCAGTTTCATAATGTATTAACAGCAAACACTGCCAGTTCATCATTATCTCACTGATAAACCCAGACATTGATTTGGGCAGAGTCATGTAATTCAGCAGCCATGGAAAACTATAACTGTTATTAATCTACAATCAGAACTGCCAGTCTCTGCTCAATAGCATCACCCACACCCAAATCAGAAGATTACAAGTTCAGCCTCCACAAATTGCATTCAGTCAGTGCAACCTAACCCGACACCTGAGTGCAGCAAGTGACCCACCAGAGTTAATGTCTTTCAGATGACATATTAATCTTGGTATCCAATTGTCTTTATGGATCAATGTCGAAAGATCCCATCGCCCATTCAAAAATTTTACAGAATATTCTCAATGACCTGGTCAAACATTTATCATTCAACCAAGAATGATCAGCTAATCCAGTGCTATTTTCTTCCATCCTTTAAGTGACAAGTTTCAAAAGCACCTCACCTCCAATACTACATAAATCTTAAGTTAGACTTCAATCCTGGCAAAAATTTATGGTCTACCAGTCCGCAATTCTTGCTCTCCTATATGCATCTGACACATGGCATACTTACAGCAAGCACCTCATGACACCAGAAAGGTACCACAAATGCTGTCTCAGCAAAATCCTCCAAAATCCACTGGAATGACAAGCAAACCACTACAAGCATCTTTTCCCAGGCATTGCTAAGATTCTGGATGTAGAACAAGAGAATTTAAAATTGCCTAGATTTCTCTTTCAAATGCAAAACACAAGAACCTTTTATTTCTACAAATAAAGAACCATATGTGAACACATATATAAATTAACCTTTACCATTCTTAAGTTTTGAACTGTTAAAATTTCAAATTGCCTTAATACAAATTTAAAACTCAGAATGCAAGTCTCATGGTTTTGTTAATATCTGCTAATATAGTAAGTCATACTTGATTAATGTTTCAATTAAAAAATGAAATAAGGTTGCTTTTTCACAACAAAACTTAAAAATTAATGCTAATTGCAATTAGTGGGTCTTATGCACATATCTAGGCTTAAATGAGTAAGAATGGCAGATTTCTTCCCTGAAGGACATTAGAAATTGGTGGGCTTTTATAACAATCCAGCAATTTCTGAAACTAGCTTTTTACTTAAATTCCAGATTTAAATTATTTTAAATTCACAAGCTACCATAGTGTGATTCAAACTTGTGACTCTGGGTCAATGGTTCAAAAATTACTGAGCTAGCATCAGAATTAATCACTATACCACCCAATAATAACTTCATTTACAAGGCTTGGCAGTCCAATCTGTATATAATGTTTTACTCATCATTTAGTCTACTTATTATTAATTTCCATTGATAAGAAGGATTTAGTTACAAAGCAGCAAGGGGGATATCCAGATACTCTGCTCAAATTTCTCACCATACCAAAACACTGAATAACCAAAAACAAAATTTCTTTACTTCAAGTTCTCTACACACATTGTGCAGATCTTGAGATGATGGCAGCAAATAAACCTGACTCTCCCCCCATATTCTTTCATTTTGCTTTTATAGATTTTTTACATTCTATTTTTTTCCCATCTTTCTTCCCCCACTCACACACTTCATGGAAGAATGATAAAACCAAATAATGAAGGGAGTGAATGACAATGGAAAAAATACTTGACCAAAAAATATAAAACCAATAGAGCAGATCAGCAATTGCACACATCTCAATAAACGTGTGCCAAAATCAGAGCAGACCTAAATGAAAAATTCCATCACCTTCAGCTAAAAGTTGTTTTTGCTAACGTCTAGCTGTGAACAGGGTAGTTTTCTGATGCCAGTGCATTAAAAAAAGGCACAAAGGAGGGAAATCTCCCATTCTATAAGATGATAGATTGAAAGATTTGCAATTATAGCATACTCAGAAACATCCAAGGCAACTTTAATTGGAATAACTATGTAATCAGTGCAGATGGAAAGATTTAGTATTTGAATTAATGCATTCAGGTGGAATTCAGCAAACAAGATATTTATTTAACATTCAGTAGACAGCAATTACTGCACTAGTCTCATTGATGTAATTTGGTAAATCAAGCTTCGGAAAAAATGTGATGCAGATAATGTACTATTTTGGAAAACTAGAATTTTTAATATATATGTAATCGTGACATAGATAATTCCACAATCAAACAGGAAAAAAAACAGATATAGATTTTAAAATATGTATGTTACAGTCCAACTGTGCAACAGGGGGATTTTCTATCCAACTCCACGAATGCTGCAACACATTAAGTTACATTGACCATAATGTTTAATTGCTAGCCTACACTGACTCAACTGATTTCAAGTGGCATGGGTGCCAACAATGAGCCTTTGCATAGAGATGCTACATTTACCTATTACTCCCGAAGGTAGGGGGAAATAAAGAGATTTACCATGATTCCTGTTTTCAATTGCTACTGACTCTGCACTTGTGGAAAGCGCACATCTGTGGATTTTGCAAGAACAAGATTCGACTTGGCTGAGATGGCCTGCGTGACTGGCTTGCCTGCTGACCTCACAAATGAAAGAACGGCCATTTGGCAAAACTATAAGATGACTGCCAGTGACTGCAGAATTTGTACCGCAATAGTGAGCGAGCTGAAATAAAAATCTATGGATAGACAGAAAATCATCATATTAGCATAGAACAACTAAATTAATGCATATGTTTCTCAACAGGAATAAAAGACATGGAAAATATTACCTTTGAATGAGTAGATTTATCATTCATGTAAAAAGTGGAGAAAAAAATGCAAATTTTTAAAGAGACAGAGGGAAAAAACTGAGAAAACAAAATTCCATTTGTTGGCACAACTGGAAATCAGAGGCATCCTCTGGTTTGTTAGTTTATTTTTCTTCCTCTTTGTATCGGTTTCTCTGCTGGGGGGGGGGGGGGAAATAGAATTTAATTGACGCTTTAGTCTTTGTTATTAGCAAATCAGCCTCTTTTAGGATTTTTAATGTTGTACAGAAAAAAAATACATTATAATCAAAAATAACTTAACAGTACATCACTTTAAACAAAATAATGTACACCTCTTCAAACCATGCCACACAAAATTACATATTTGCTGGTAGAATCTGATGCATTGATGGTCCAGAAACTGGACTGGGTTTATAATGATAACAATTCATATCTATGTGACACCACAAACATGGGATGTTTTTCCCAGAGTGCTTCATTGAGGGAGACAGAGGGGCAGAATAATAAAACTACCGTCAGACCAATGTGCAGTCATACTTCAGCTGATACCACATGCTTTAATGTTAAAATATCAGAGGCATAACTATAATATTTGCCAAACATAAATAGATCAATTCATTCCAACAAAAATCTACTTCAACTGTTTGAAGTGTAGGACAAATTGGGTATCATCAATGACATTCTTACTTGCAAGTCATCTCTTCCATTGAAACCCACAACCTCTTCTAAAGATTGTTACATTCTTTGCAAAAGTTGCTAAATATTTTACTGAACACAAGTTTAATTGTCCTGTGTTCATGAGGTGTGTAGTGATATCATGCCAAAGAATAAGATATTAGTTAAATGTCAACCCATGACCAAGAAATAGCTCTGGGCTTTTTAGTAATATAAAAAAAGACAAAAATATATACATGAAAAAAACACAAAATAAATATTAAAAAACCATCAATATTTGCTTTGAGAATATCAAAAGGACATGTAAACGATATTTGATACCATACAACTTTATATGAAACTGCTTATTAATCTCACTACCTTTAAACCTCTTTAAAGTTTTAAGATATATGATAGAATCATTGCATCATAGATCTTACAGCATTGAAAGAGGTCCTTTTGATCCACATCTTCCATGCTGACTCTGATGCCGATCTACCACTCAATCCATTTGCCCTTATCAAGCCCATAACCCTCAATACCTTTCCTATCCAAGTACCTGTCCAAATGCTGCTTAAATATTGACATTGTATCTGCCTCCACACCTCCTCCTCCCTCCTCCTCTGGCAGCTCATTCCAGATATTCACCACACTCTATAAAAGTTACTCCTCAGATCGCCAATGAGAAAAAAAATCAGAATTATCACTGACTTATGTGGCCTGAAATTTGTTTATTTCGTCACAGCAGTACAGTGCAAAGACATAAAATTACTATAAATTACAAAAATAAACAAATAGTGCAAAAACAAAAAGAATAACGAGGTAGTGTTAATGGACCGTTCAGAAATATGATGGTGGAGGGGAAGAGGGTGTTCCTGAATTGTTGAGTGTGGGTCTTTGGGCTCCTGTACCTCCTTTCCAATGGTAATGAGAGGAGGGTATGTCCCAGACGGTGAAGATCCTTAGTGATAGATGCCACCACTTATAAATGAAAATGTTATTTCACAAGTTATTTGCACAAAATGAGTATCCACTGCTAAATGTTGACTGGTGTTCAAAAAAATTCAAGTAACTTGTGATTAAATTTAATCAAATTGAACAGTTCAGAAAAAGGGAAAATGTCACAACTGGTCTTCAATGGCCAAAGTTACTTATCAAAAAAAGGTTTCCCAATAATTCAAAAAGTTCACTGCAAACTAAAAAAAACTCCAAATACTTTAATCAAGATATAAATTCAACATAATTTTTTAAAATTAGAACATTTTGTATTTTGGAAACATCCCTTATAATTAATACTTGCATCTCACTGATTATTCCAACTGATAATTAAGATCATCAATGAAGAGAAATGAACGGTCTTCAGAAATTAAAGTGCTTTATTTAAGGCATTTAAGTTTTTATTTTAAAATTAAGCAATTTGAGAAACCTAGCAGTAACGTGTTGGCTTCACGTTGGAACAGGATCTGGAAAAGCAGTTGAACCTGATCATTCCTGAGAGTAGAACAGGGAAGGAAAGGGTGAGTTATACTAGTTCACACCTAAGCCAGAAAATGCACTCTCTTATAATGCAGAAAAAAGTGAATTTTGCAACCCTTCAAGCCAACAGAAAGTCCTTTGTACAATAAAAGCAGTGGATGCTCTTTGACCTGACTCCAGCAAACTACTTGGGTAAATGTCCACAGTCTTATTTAATCGAGAAGCATATTAACTCTTTCTTGTTCTTCACTTTTGTAAATTATCACTTAAGTGGAGTAGAGCACAGACAGTGCAATCAAAGTTCCATATTCCAAAATCCCCCAAAGCAGCAGTTCTATTCTGGGATTGGGAGGTAGTGGCAGCAGTGGCAACCATCTCCAATCCCAATTCTCCTTACACCTCTCCCGTCACTCCTTAATGTACCCACACTGAGGGTAGAGAGGGTTGAATATCAAAGATTTCGTAGATCCATGAAATTTTAGGTCTTTGGGGTGGTTTTGGGGATTCCCAAATCATTAAAAAAGGAACACCCTGTGACATTATCAGGCATTCATAATGAGGGTTATGTATTTACCAAGTTCTGAACAAGTGGGGCTTTATTCAAAAGGGGTTGGGAGCCTCTGATCTATGGATGGTATACTGGACATGGTAAACTGTAAGTAATGAATAGTTTTCAAGAGAAAAGCAGAGTGAAAAGTTGGGGGGGGGGGAGAAAGAGGGGCAGAATCATACAGAAGAAAAGCAATGAAATAAGGGAGTTTTTCAAAAAAAAAATCAAAATTGTAACTCAGTAGACAAGGTCAATCAGTTGTTTTAAATTAAAATCATTTAGTATTTAGTCCATCATACCCTGACCAGTATTTTGAAACAGTTAATTAATCCCACTATCCCTTCCCCATAGCCCTCTGAAGTTTTTCACTTTACAAGTACACCAACTACACTCAGAAGCAAAAATACACCATTCACTCATCTTCTGAAATGTTGAGATTGCAGTCTAGTATTTACAAAACTGATATATAATGTTGTAAACCATTTGTTTTAATAACTGCAACACACTTATGTCCTTTCAGAATCCATAAACTACCTACTAGTTTTACCATATGATGAATCCGGTTACAATAGGCAGAATTTTTGCCTCTTCTGCACTGTATTATAACAATGAAACATCTTAGATTCAAATATTACTGAATTTCAAACAGTTAAATTCCAAACCGCATTAGGCACTGCAAGTTGCGACAGAACAAGAAAAGTCTAACAGTGCAAGCCTTCTGTTTCAGTTAAGTATGTGCAAATCTTTCAGAAATGGACACTAATAAAAGATAATGGCTGAACAAGATGATCCTTTAAGCCTCACCTTTAATTTCCAGTTCATAGAAGTCGGGGGGCTCTAAATTTCCCACACAATCCAAATTGTAATTGCCAAAGACAACATCAATAAGTCTTGGATCAAAGCAGAAATGGTTGGCGATCTGAACTTCAATTTTGAAGAATACAGTCACAGGTAAAATAAAAATGCTCAATGCATTCCCTATCTGGTTGTAAACCACTTCAACATGGATTCTCTTTTCATTTTTAATCCTCTTGCCCTGCTGAAGGAGTTGACTCATTGGTAGGATTTGATTCCATGGAGCCAGCCACCCTCTGGAACTCTGTCAAACTCCACCTTAGTTATAGGTAAACCTTAACAGCTGTTACAGGACTATTCAACAAAGGAGCAACTCCTCTGCTACTGTAATCATACTTTAATTTGCTTTATCCAAGAGAGATTTTTCATAATGCTTCTAAAATGAAATAATTTGAACTGTAATTACTTATGTAGACAAATGAAGCAGTCATTCTACAAAATTCAACAGTGAGATCAATGACCAGTTAATCTAACTGGAACATGCAGAGGATCTCGGTTTACCATCTCAACTGAAGAATGCTGTACTTCATTAATGTAGCTTTCCCCGCAACGCAGCAAGTGAATGTCAGCCTCAATTACAAGTTAAACACATATTTCTGATTCAAGGTTCAACTGCTAATTAATTAAACCAAATACTTCCTATGTATACATTCTGAAAATACTGCCAGCTTTTAGGTGCAGGCCCCAACATAGTTTCAAAGCATTTTCTATCTCAGCTTATGAGCAGGACAACCAATAAAGTTTTCAGTCCAAGACTGGAATCTGAACAAAGAAGGTTTATTCAGTTTCATTTGAAGAACTGTGTTAAGAAAATGTCTTGAATTTATGTAATGACCTTCACTACCGCAGGACATCCCAAAGCAGTTTACAGAGAAAAATGAAGTCAATGTTTTTCACACAAGAAACACAGCAAACAATCTTCACTGTCTTAGAAAGAGGAATGTTACAAAGTCCGACTAACATTTTAGTGATATTTAATTAGGGGAATAATCTCCCATCTCTGCTTTGAAGCAGTAAAGTAGAATCTGTCAAGTGCAACAGAGGGAGCAGATATGGCCTTTTCTTTAATCATCTTATTCAAAGGCCCACAAGTGACAGAGCATTACTTCTTTGGGATTCAACTGGAGTGTCAGTTTTAGATACTGTGCTCAGGTTGAGATAATTGGACTTACTCAGAGGCGAGGGTGCTACCCACTCAAACATCATCATGGATAACAAGTTACAAAAGGAGAGAAAAAGAGTAGACAACTTTGGTGGCTGATAACTTGTTAGAAATCTTCAAGATTAGGAAGGGTTATTGGATAACATTGTTTCTAGTGATTGGCAATAAGAGGAAAAGCAAGAAACATTAAAATGCGTTTAAGTTGTTACAGATATCAGTGCAAATGTAGAATTCATCACCAATAAGCTTATGAAGAAAAATTTCTGAAAATGCTTTTAAATAAAAACCAAGTTGTTGCTTACAAAAATTAACATAAACATGTATAACAGTGTGTACAACATGTAGCCCACAGGATCCAACTCACTTAAACAACTATTTTCCTGCTTTTAACAGCAAGTCCCACCCCCATAAGTATTTCGATAGCCTGATTTTGACATCTTATACTTAGATGACAAAACCAGAATTTCTAATATTTGCAAATGTCTTTACACACAATGATAAATATTCAACCACTAAAAATTAATAAAAATGCAAAACCTAAATCAAATAAAGTTAAACACGAGTTGAATTTAATTCATCAAATTATCTGAAACTTGCCTCTCTCCCTCACAGCCATTCCTCTCCATTGAAATGAATGGAGTCAATGAAACTGAATCAAGTCTACCACTGATTTAGCAGGCAGATTTCCCAGCATTATTAATGGGAAATGATAGAATGTTGGCACTTCATCACTGGATTCCATGAGGAGGCCACAGTCAGAGCTCAGTTAGAATGACAGTAGCAAGACCTTAGAGGAAATTGTGGACTTCTGCACTTATGAGTGACACTCAGGAGCAATTTGATTTATCAATCTCGCCCAGCCCATCACAGAAAAAGATTACACACCACTTGTGTATAGAGAATAATCAGGACTGTAAGATTTTAACTTAGTTGCCTTAGGGAACAAAATAACAAAGACATAATAAGCAAAATGGTTGTTTCACGTCTGTCACAGTCCACAACTAAATTGCATTTAATGTGTGCATTTCATAGATATGTCAATAGAAAAAAAAGTATCAAATTAGCTTGTGCGTTCCTCATAAGAAACAAAAAGTTTGAACATAATTACAGATTGTGACATTTTATTCAAACTGTAAATACAGCTGTTATAGAATTTATACCATAAAACACAAATATCAGATTACATTAAAAAATTCAAATCAACATTTACAACCAACATTAGAACTGAGTGAAAAGCCTGCGACAGCCTACAGGCTGGGGGTGGAATGTGAAGCAGTGTGTTTGTACAAAACCTTGCTAATTGAACTTAGCTGCAGGATTGCAATCAATGGATTTTAATAGTTTCATTATATAAATAATTTCTTGAATATCCTTATTAAAACTGATTTATCAAAACTGACAATGGTGATACCAAAAACATCAATAATTGTTTTATGTCAGATTTTATTACAAAATAAATTATCTGGCTATACAGGAGCATAAAATACACCAGGATTGTGTCCTGTTTCAAAATTCTCTACTCCCTTCTATCACTGAAGAGTCAAATGAATCAATGTAATGCAAATGATTTGCAATCAGTGGGCAAGCATCTAACAGGGATGAGATCAAGCTGCGGCCTTCCCCCCCCCAAGCTCCGATTGCTGGATGTCCCAACTTCTCATCAGTAACAGTGTGATAGGAAGGATGTGAATAAAAATACACTGGTCATATTTTCCAGCAGTTGTGAACCTGAGGTAACATGATGCACTGTCATCAGTGCCGTATTGAGTTAAATACACATAGCCAAAAAAGAAAAGGTGGATGAAAAAATTTCAGTGGCATTGGCATTATTTCAATGCAGAGCAGAGGGGTTTATTAGTGGTGTCCTGATCAACAACGACCCCTCAAACAACATTTTTCACATTTCCCTTTGGATACAGATCAGTTTGTATGTTAAATGTGTGCTATGACCTTGATTACAGTGCAAAATGCATAAATGCTGGACTCAACATTGAATTCTACACCTTCAGGTAACTTGAAGTCTCTGTCTGTACCAATGATCTAACTATGATATTGGCTCAGCTTGTTTGTTTTTACCTTATTTTTTTCCCCTCTGGAAGTGGAGTATGTGCCCAGCCTGGCCTGCCAGGCACGTCTTCCTGCTCTGCATTTTGCAACTGCTACATTCCTATGTCAATGTTCTCAGTCTTTAATTGCTCCCATTCACTCATCAACAGATAACTTTGTTTACTAGTTTATCCCCATGGTTACCCCAGTTTTACCCTATCAGAGACATCCCCCCTCCCCCACTTTCCCTGCAGCTTACTGAGTTTCATTTCTCTCCTTCACAGTTGTAAAAAGCCATCAACCTGAAAAGTTAACTGTTTGTTTTCCCACAGATGCAACCTGACATGCTGTTAACCTCATATGTTTCTTTAACATAGGAACTGTTCAGGGAGCATTGTACTTGGCTCTCTCAGACTGGACAGACCTGACCTACTGGAAGTGTACACACTATGCTTCTAGCCGGCACCATGTCAGAATCCATGAGGAAGGGCAAGATCACCCTCATCTACAAACAGAAAGGGGAGAGGGAGGACATCAGAAACTGGTGTCCCATATCACTGCTGAATGCGGATTACAAGTTTCTGTCTAAAGCCATCGTCAATTGAGTCCAGCCTGCTCTCGGACAGGCAAACCACTCAGACTAAAACCGTCCCATACCAAGCAGGAAAATCTGTGATAGCCATGCACTACTCAGGGATATTATCACCTACGTGCTAGCAGGAAGGCGGACATGTGCCTGATCATCTTGGACCAGGAGACTGCCTTTGATATAGAAGTACATGATGGATGTGCTCTCCAAAATGGGCTTTAGGGAGGGAATCAGGAATTGGATACAACTGCTCTGGACAGACGTCAATAGCACAGCCCAAATCAACAAATAGAAAACAGAAATCTTCCCCATCAAATCTCAGCCAGGCAAGGCTGCCCACTCACCTCTGTTTTGTTTGCTTGTTTTATCAAGCTTTTGTGCTGAGTCCATCAGGAAGAACACAGGCATTATAGGGGTGATGATGCCTGGCAGTGGGGGGCACTCAGATCAAAGTTCTCTATACACGGATGATATTACTGTCTTCTGCTCGAATCCACTGCCAGCCTGCAGATTGATCAGCATCTACAACTAGTTTGAACTGGCCTTGGGGGCCAGAGCCAATTGTAACAAGAACGAGGCCACATTCTTTAACAAGTGGCCTGAATGACCCTCTGTGCCCCTCAACATCAAGTCAGATGACCTGAAGGTGCTGGGATTCTGCTTCCGAGGAGCCTGGACGTGCCAAGAATTGTTTGGAGCCAAGGTGAAATAGAAATTGGAAATGTGGGAGCAGTTCTCCCTCAAGATGGTGGGAAAGAACCTGGTCATCAGTAAGAGCTGCTCTTAGTGTTGCTGTACATGGCACAGCTGTGGCCCATACCCCACTACTGCACCATGGTAATCACTGGAGCCATCTTCCTTTTCACCTGGAGATCCAGAATGGATTGTGTCCATCAGGTCATGATTTTCAAGTCTCCAGAGAAAAGGGATATAGAAGCATACTCAACATAGCCGTCATCCTTACGACCATCTTTGAGTGTGGCTGTATCAAGCTATGCATAAAGACGAGAACACAAACGCGAAGTATCACTTCACGCTGAGGTTTTACCTGTCCTTTTTGCAACGGATGTGCCTGATCTAGTTGCTGCGCAATGCTTTATTCAACTGGGCCTTGCCACAGTACCTGCCCTTCAAAGAAAAGTTTCTGTAGAAAAATACCTTTTCTTCACCAGTCCATCAGGCAGTGGTCAACACGGAATGTCTTGGAAGCCCTGCCCGAGGACGTGGGGGATCCTGTGGGATGGTTTGTGTGAGCTGACTACGAAAGTGATTTGGCAGAATGCCTCATCATTAGAACTCACAAACACGCACCAAGACCTGACTTGACTGGCAGTGAGATCAGCTCTCCCTGTCAGAACCTTCCTGCACATTTGGATTCTCAGTCCCACCACACACTGTCCTTGAAATGGCTATGGTGAGGATGAGACAAATATCCAGCTCCTCGCAAACTCTGCATTTGCCAAGAAGGTCTGGGAAAGAATGCAATGGTCATTGTCTCGATTCACTCCAAGCAGCTGCATAACAGAGGACTCTGATCTACAGGTTGTTCCCAGCAACACATACTGAGACAAACATCAATTGCTGCTGTTAGATCATAAGCTCGTTAAAAAGGTGCAGTTGGTCCGCCAAAAACTTATTGGTCTTCACATAAAAGGAAACATTCTAAAGTGCAGGAGTACATGCTGCGGGACACACTGAATCTTGGAGCAGCCACCAAACCTCAGTTGAGAAGAACCACAATCTAGGGTTCTGCCACCCCTGGACATTGATGAGCTGGGCCCTGTGTAACAGCCTCTCTAATGCTTCATAGGTTTATTATTTACAGAGGAAAACACACAAGGATTCTTGCATTGTAGGAGAATGTACTGAATTGATGGCACAGCAAGTATAGAGAAAGACGTGTTCAAATGCTTTTACTATAATATATTATATAAAGTATTTTTGAAATAAAAATAGTTCTGATCACTATTACATTGCTGTTTTTGGGAATTTACTGTGCGCTAAGTGGATGCTACAGTTATTATATCACAAGTGACTACACTTTAATTATGAAAAGATGCTTCATAGCTCCTACTTTTGCCATTAATTTAGGATCTTGAGGAAGCAACAGAATCAAAGAGAAAAAAAACTCTGCATCCTCAGGAAGATAAAGTGAGAACATTTCTTCAATTTCCCCTCAACTCCAAACTAACATCCACTCTTTTTACCACCCTGATTCTGCATCCATAACTTTCCACCATAATCCACATTCTTCCAGAATTTTCCCCAGATGTTTCTGACAGGATAACAGAATCGATAGTAAATAAACATCACTCTAGTTGTTATAAATATTCTCATGTTCCTCAACGAGAGAACCATTTACTCAATTTTTATTACTCGGAACACCTCAACTAAATCATCCTTTAATCTCAATGCCAAGGAATAGGTCGTTTACTAAATCCTACATGTTAATTGTCACCTTGTAAATGACTGTATGATGAGAAATTGTAAAATGTACTCTTTACAAGCAACTAGCAAAATTTAAAAACAGAAAATGAAATCTGATCAGCAAATTATCAATTACTTGAATACAAATGTAAAATTAATGTCTTAGTTTTACTTGCATTCACATATTGACAGGAAAACATGTTCCTTACTGCAATGTCTCACAACCAGCCACAAATGAAATATCATCCTCCTCTCTCATCTTTGCTGGCAGCTGCAGCCTCACCTTTGTAAACAAAAGCATTCAAACAGAAAGGTACACAATCGTACATGCAAATTTCTCTCTTTCATCCAAAGAAAGATTTTCACATAGACATCTAAGCAAAGACACAACAGCACTACGCTCACACAATGTTGTGTAGGGACAGATACACAGACTCAGTTTGCACATGAAACACAACTGGATGTGCACACACAGATTTACAGTTATATTCAGAAACGGATACAAAACCTTTTCACTCAAATGCAGGATAGTGCAAAGCTCCTGTACTCACACATAAACTTGCTCACACATAAGGAAATGCAAGAACTCTTGCACAGGTACACACAACTACAGAGGAAGGGGCAAAGTAGTACACACTTTCACATCCTGGCAGGTTCAGTCATGTGCAGTCAAGTGCATAGCTTCACTGAAGCACAAGTACAGAATCACCCATATACACTGTCTGACAGTGAGACTATCATAGACAAAATATATCATTCTTATAAAGGTGGAGCATACTTCCACAATTTCAAACCTTTATTCAGAATTTCAAAGGCAGACACATATCATTCTCAGTTAAATTAGCACTGTAAATTTCATTCTCATTTCAGTATCTTTCAAGTAAACAAGAGCATTGCTAAACCAAGAGGCAAAAATTATCTCAGCCTCTCAGAGGTGGACACAAGCAAAGGCAAATATATATATGAATTGCAAAGTTTATTCTCATAAATCAGAACAGCTCAGTCAGAATGATCATTGTACTGTTCCGTTCTGCACAGACAAACTCTCATTGAGCTGTGCACTGATGTAAATGTAACCAGCTCCTCTAATGCTAAAACGTACATCACTCTCATGCAGAAAGTCACACATAAACATACACAAAGTCAGGCACCAATGGAGACAAATCAAAGGCAAACATCCTCATAAGACAAGTGCGGTCTCAAAAATCAGACTAGTGTACAACTACACAAACCCACAGACAAGCTTGTGTTGTCATACAAATACAAAATTTCAAGTGGATTCAATTACAACTAGATTCCTCCCTTGCATAAGCATGTATAACACAAGAATGCAGAATTTCTCAGGCCAACAGTCATCAGCATCTCACTCCAAAACATCCACTATCCCTTTACCTCCACAGATACTGCCAGACCTGCTGAGTTCCTCCAGCAGTTTGCTCTTTTACCCCCAAGAAAGATCATGCATATTCCTGCTCTTATGCAGCCACACACATGCACCAGATGAGTGGTACATCAGGGGAGAGGGGAGTGAGAAATTGGAGTGGGAGCTAAATGCATTGAGATAGGTGAATTATGGAAACCAGTGGGGACAAATGGGGTTGGGGCAGCGGATGGTTGGGGGCAGGTGAAAGTAGAGAGAGACATATGGGTAAGGAGAGTGATGCGTGAGAAAGGGTACAAGGGAATAAAGTGAGAGTAGGGCATAAGTAGGCTGCTTCAAGCAAGCAGAGTAGGCTAAGCAGGGTATTGTATAGGGGGGATGCTATGGGAAGATGTGGGGGATAGCATAGCCCAGGGAGGGGAACTGCTGCGGGTGGGGGGGGGGAAGTGGGAGGAAGAGGGGGAGGAAGAGGAAGAGGGGGAGGAGGGGGAGGAGGAGGGGGAGTGGGAGGAGGAGGGGGAGTGGGAGGAGGAGGGGGAGGGGGAGGGGGAGGGGAGGAGGGGGAGGGGGACGAGGGGGAGGGGGACGAGGGGGAGGGGGAGGGGGACGAGGGGGAGGGGGACGAGGGGGAGGGGGAGGGGGACGAGGGGGAGGGGGACGAGGGGGAGGGGGAGGGGGAGGGGGACGAGGGGGAGGGGGAGGGGGAGGGGGACGAGGGGGAGGGGACGAGGGGGAGGGGAGGAGGGGGAGGGGAGGAGGGGGAGGGGAGGAGGGGGAGGGGGAGGAGGGGGAGGAGGGGGAGGGGGAGGAGGGGGAGGAGGGGGAGGAGGGGGAGGAGGGGGAGGGGGAGGAGGGGGAGGGGGAGGAGGGGGAGGAGGGGGAGGGGGGAGGGGGAGGAGGAGGAGGGGGAGGAGGAGGGGGAGGAGCCAGATCGAGGGGTGGGGATGGGGCAACTGTTGGATGGGTGGAGTTGATGACTCGAGAGGGTCCATGGCGGGGTGCTGGATATAATGAACTAGGGGGGTGGTGGGCTGGGGTGTGATCTGCGGGAGGTGATGCGTTGGGGGCTGATGCTTTAGGGGTAGACCTGCGGGAGATGATGTGTGGGGGGGGGTGATGTGTTGGGGGGTGTTTTGTAGGAAGTAGACCTGCGGGAGATGATGTGTTCGGGGGGGGGGTGATGCGTTGAGGAGTAGACTTGCGGGAGATGATGTGTTCGGGGGGGGGGGTGATGCGTTGAGGAGTAGACTTGCGGGAGACGATGTGTAGGGAGCTGATGTGTAGGAGGGGTGATGCGTTGGGGGCTGTTGGGTTGCAGGTAGACCTGCAGAAGATGATGTGTGGGGGGGGGGGGTTGTGTTGGGGGCAGACCTGCGGGAGACAATGTGTAGGGGGATAATGCATTGGGGGGGGGGTGATGTGTTGGAATTGATCTGCAGCAGGTGCTGTGCAGGGGGCAGCGATGCGCCTCGGCAGCATGGGGACACACAGCACCCACCCACCCTGCCCCCGGGCGGGCCGCTGCCACCCCGGACACTCCCCGCTCCACTCTCTCCCTCTCTTACCTCAACGCTCCCCAGCGGCCCGACCCGCACCGATCCTCTGTTATCTGCTCCGCAGTGAAGTCGGATGGCGGGGAGCCGGCGCTGCTCGGTACCGGTACCAGAGGCCGCTCCTCGGCCCCATTCCCGCTCCGAGGGCGCGCTGTTTCTCTCCGCTCGGCCACTGCGTGACGCCAACTCCAGGCGCTCGGTGCGCATGCGCGACGGCCAAGACGGGCAAGACCGAGGGCAGCTCCCCACTGCGCGTGCGCCGGTAACGCTCTGCTCTTTGCGCGGACGATCCGAGCCTCCCCGGGAGAACACACTGCGCAGGCGCTACTGGTCGTCTGCCCGCCGGGGGAGACGGCAACGCACCCCGGCTTTTTGCTGCGCATGCGCGCCTGTTTTAATCCGCCGTTGCCGCGCATGCGCGCCGATGCGGTCGGCAAGGGGCTGAGAGGCGACGGTCTCGGAGCCGGCGGGATAAACTCTGTGAAGATTGAAGAGTAAGAGTTCAACTTGTAATGATAATTATGCTTATTCCCTGTCTCCCGGTGCTGATGGACCTTACGTATGCGGTTTCTGGCTCATTTTTCGGGATTATATCACCAAAACCTGCGAAAACTGGGTTAAAATAGGGTCTGGTTGGCCCATCTGCAAGCAAGTTTGTCTTTGCCTGATCAATCTTAGCTGAGGATCAGCACACCTGAGAGTACAGTCTCATTCATAATTCTTTGCTCTGAAGAACCAAGTGGTATGCCAAGCCAGAGTCCTCACATAGTAATTGTTATCAAACAAAAAAATTATTTTACATCCTGCCATTTACTGCATCGCTACTTGGGAATTATTTGACTGTGGCTTTTATCCCAATTCAAAATCACCACATTTGTTTTTATAAGCAAGAAACGATCTTCTGGAGGAACTCAGCGGGTGGAACAGCAACTGGGGGGAGGGGGGAGAATTTTTGACGTTTCGGGTCGAAAGCCTGCATCAGGACCAAAACATCGACAATTCCTTTCCTCCCACAGATGCTGCTCGACCTGCTGAGTTCCTCCAGCAGATTGTTGCTCCAGATTCCGGCATCTGCGGTCTCTTGTGTCTCCTCTGTTAATTTTATATTATGGGTAATACAGCAGTCAGTAGTAATAAGATTTTTCATACTGGAAAAAAGATATCTATATTGTGCCTTGCCTGTTCCTCTGAGGGCCCCAAATTGCTTTCCAGCCAAATTAAGTACTCGTTGTAGTTTGATCACTTTTTTAATGTAGGAAATACTGAAGCCAATTTGCACTATGACTGCAATATGCTAATGAATGTAACCGTTTCACTAAAATACTGTGGATGCTGAAAATCTAACATGAGAATGTAAGAAATAATACCATTTAGCCCCTAGAGACTACTACACCAGTAATAAAGGCCAACATAGCATTTTAATTTCCAATTGCTAGCTGGACATGCATGTTAGCCTTCAATAGCTCAAAGGGAACCCAAGTCCCATTGGAGATCAATGTGTCCCAATCTCTCACCATATATAATATACTTTAGGTTTATTTTTTCTGTCAGAGTGAATGACTTCACAATTATTCACAATGAACTACCTCTTCCATATTGCTTCCTCCTCACTCAATCTTGAAGCCTCTTTACATCCTCATCACTACTCAGATTCCCACTTACAAGCAGAAAATGCTGGAAATAGCCAGCAGGTTAGGTAAAACCAATGGAGAGAATACAGAATTAATATTTCAGCTTAATGACCTTTGAATAGAGTCTGATTTATTAATATTGAGTGTTGGATTAATAGTAGACAGAAAGCCAGTATAGCTCCATGATCTTCTTTAAAATAATGCTGAGGAAGCCTTGGTTTAGCATAAGAAACAGAAGCAGTTAATACCACTTGACCCTACCTGCCTGCTCTGCCATTCAATAAAATCATGATTAATCTTTTTACATCAACAGTACTTTCCTGCACTAACCCCATAAGCCTGATCTGTTTAATCTTTTCTCATGGAATAATTCCATCCTGATTCACCCCAGGATTCAATGGGGTGAACAGTGACCCTTCGTAGATTCTCCCATAAGAGGAAACATCTTGTTAAGACCCTTCAGGGTCTTGTATGTTTCAATCAAGTCCCACTCATTCTTCTAAACACTGGCAGATACCAGCCTAGCCTGTCCAACCTTTCCTCAGAAGACAACCTGCCCACTCCAGGTATTAGTCTGATTAAACCCTCTCTGAAATGCATTTAACTCATTAACACCCTGAGAAAAGGAGATCAATATGAAACAAAGTGCTCCAGATGTGGTCTCAGCAATGCGCTACATAACGGAAATATAACCTCCCTACTTTTGTATTCAAGGGGAATGGTTAGCTTTCCTATTACTTGCTATTGCTGCACATTTGCTTTTTGTGAATCATACACTAAAACACTGAGATCCCTTTGCATCTCAATGCTCTGCAATCTCTCATCATTTAGATAACTAACAAATTCATATTTTTCCACATGATAGTAATGAAGAATTTCACATTTTCCCACATTACACCCCATTTGCCAGATCTTTGACTAGTCAGTTAACTGATCTATATTCCCATTGTGTCCTTCTGATGTCTCTTCACAACTTACTTTCCTGCCTATCTTTGTGTCATCTGCAACTATGGCAACTATACCATAATGGTCTGTTCATTAAAGTTATTTATATAAACTGTAAAAAGTTGAACCTTTGATGTCACATCTTGATAAATGTATTCTGGAAATCAAATCCAGTTCTAATTATAGAACTGAATCCTGGCATCAAGCAGACAACACAACCTTCTGGACACTTGTTCTTTGCTGTGAACAATGTCAATTCCACTGGCTGTACTGCCCCTTCTATCACTTCATTCTTGTTTGCTGCCCCCACTTGAATGTTTCCTGTACTACAAATACCACGGTTTGTTAATGATCCACCCCGCTGACCACACTATCATCCAAACAAGCTGAAAGAACCTCATACCCATTGGACAATCATAAAAGCTGAGGCTGCTGCATTCCTGTCCTCCGAGCCTCCTTTCTTGCCTTATAAAGTGGAATGCACTAATGTGTTCCTCATATCGTTCTCATATTCTCCTTGAATAAAAGTAGCATCCATTTAATTGATGATACCAGATACAGCATAATATAAATAAATGGTCATTATCTAGGAAATACAAATAATTTCATTGTGCTGTCAGTCTACATGCTCACATTACATGAAGAATTATTGAATGGCTGTTGGAAAACCAGGTGTACTCTCTGCAAACCTGACATGTAGCTCCACTAATAAACTCCAAACTGCAGAATGCCACAAATTCATGCCTCAACCATAATTGTTGTTATGTCCTTGAGCAATGTTGTGGCTGCTTAGATTGGTCATTGTGGAATATCTGTATGGCTCCACCCCATTCATCCATAGTGCAGAGAAGAGTAATCATAAAATGGGGCAAAGCGGAGACCATGGTGCATCACCAGTACAGGAGCAGAAGAAGAAGCTGGAGGAAGTAGGTGTGTGGTCTAGGATGTTAGTTTTATAAGCATTCATTGTGAGCTACTTATAACAATGTTCAGCTTCGCCTAAGAATTCGAGGCAGCTCTTCCTAGAAATGACTTCCATACATTTTACTTTACTATTTTAATAGCTGTCATCTGATACCATCCAACCAACATCAGCTTTGTTGATCTCAGTGGCTGTGCAAATTGGACTCAATACCGAGTGCAACAGGTCGAGCAAGCTCAGACTGCAAGGGGAGAGAGGAGCAATTAGCGAAGGCTGGAAAACAATTCAACAGGGGGAGAATAATCTTAGAGGGGTGGCAATGATGTTACAAAATGATCCAATCCTAGCCAATATTTATCTTTGAACCAGAATCACTAAAATACATGACTTTATCTCATTGTTTTATCTGGGATATTGCAGTCTTCAACAGTGATTCACTTCTTCATCTGAAAAGTGTTCTGGAATACCCTTAGGTCAAGGAATATGCTCAATGCAATGGGTGCATGTTATTTCATTTCTTCTCAACTGGGGTAATTGCAATTGAAATAATTTCAATGGGAGGAGTGGTTGACCAGGAAATAAACTCAGTGGGGAATTTCCACGCATTTGTTTTTCTAGAGTTGCATTAGAGAAAGTTCCAAATGACATTAGCATGGGGAGGAGGCGAAGGTGGAATGGGGTGGTTGGTAGATGTTGAAAAGTATAGAGAACTCAAACTCAAGAGAAGATGATGAGCAATGACTCTCACGTTTATTTTATCCATCAATAGGAGTGTGCAGGCATGTTTGCAATTCAATCACCACAAAGGTTTGTGGCACTCCAATCCGGTCAAGACAACCTTGCTCTAATAATTCAGGAAGCAGTAAAATTCATGTTTTTCTGCAAATCCTGAAGACAATTTAAACAAAAAGGCATCAATCAAGGGTCAGTAACTCACTTGTATCCAGTGAAAAGAGAGACCCTGTACTTAAAATAAAATGCCAAAGTAATTGCCTTCAGACTAATGGATCTCATACCCCACTTATGAATAGTCCTTAACACTCATTTGGCAGTGGGAAAATTGAAGGACAGACATCAGGCTGTTTCTGTGTGGAAATTTCCACTGACTCACTAGTTTAGTATTCAGTAGCAGGAACTGCTGGGAGATCTAACTAATGTAACTTAACATTTCAAAGCCGTGTCACACTGTTACTCACAAGTACTGCAGGTGGATCTGGAATTCTTTTCTGGCTTCAAATTTCCCAGGCTCTCTTCCAGTATACCCAGCAAACTAGTACTTGCTAAAGACCTTATGCACCCATGTAGATGGGAATATTTTGTTGGGCTTCCTTCTGTACAGTGCTGACTTTCACCCGGCCCTACTGCTGTCTTAGTGCCTTTAAGACAAGCAGTATTAATGCAACATGTACTTGAAAACAATATAGTTTATCTCTGAAAATCTGAAACAAAAGCAGAAAATGCTGAAAACAGCAGGTCAGGCAACATCAATGGAAGGAGAAACATGGCTGACTTTTCAGATTGAAGACTTAAGAGGAGTTTTATTTATGTGTTCCCTTTTAATTGGTGGGGTTACAACAAATAAACAATTAAATCTTGGCTTGTGCATAAAATGGATAGCATCAGTGAATATATTTTGAGTGAGGGCAAAGATCATGAACTACACCAAATTACTGCATGATAGAACACACATTAGTTCCACATGCATAATTTTAATTGTACAGAGGCTTATAAGCCCAAACATTTCTCACTCACTGAATGGTAGATCTGTTTGAACACATGTACAAGATAAATAAATAAGGAAAAATTACCAATGGCCCATTCAATATTTTATCCAGATGCAGAACATCGACAATTTAAACCCTGAAGCAAACATAAAACAGCAAGAAAGTTGAAAGTGTTGAATAAAAACATTATAATATTTGGAAAGCTGTGCACTAGTAACTATCTGTTGTCACGTAGAATTTCATAATATCCAAAAATATGAAATAGTGTGTTCTATCAATGTTAATAATAATTTCAAGAGTTGCCAGTTTAAAAACAAAAGGTGAAACATGAGCAAGGGCTTCTTCAACAACCACCGTTGTCTGAAGATAAGATGTAGATGTAGAAAAACATAGAGAGAGTACATACGAAATCCAAATGTTCCACGATGGAACCCAAACGACACTCCAGTGTTTACTCGGTAGTGACTTCCTCACCCCGAAAAGCATCCGAACCGTGGTCGTCCACACACAAATACCTGTTTCCTTCTACAGGTCAGCATTACAGAACTAGCTGATTTAATGAAGATTCTCCTCAGTTTCCATGTTTCTAAAAAGATAAAGGACGCACTTGTCAGTGCTAGAAAATACATAGTGAGGAAGCAGCTTTTATTTTCCACTTGGGCTTTTGCCTTTCAACCTTCTCCTGCATTTTCCTTTACATATACACATGAAGAAATATATATTCATAATTTGTGTCCAGATTCTTAATGTATAAAATTGCACCATTTTTATAGCCACTTAAAAAAACACATAGGTCACATCTGCATACAATCCACTGCTTCTGTGTTAGTAATAATTATTCTTCAAATTATTTGAATTTTTTTGTTGCATACACTTAAATATTTTTCTTGACTAATAGTGTGCTTTGTATGAATAGAAATTTTCAATGGAACTGTTTTGTGCTTTCAATGTAAAACCATAGTGCATAGTCCAATTCCTTTTCCTTACTTTCCCAGTTCTGATGAAGGATCATCAACCTTAAACTTAAGCTCTGTTTCTCTTTCCACGGATGCTGCCTAACTGGCTGAATATCTCCAGCATTTTCTGTTTTGATTTGATTTCCTAAATCTGCAGTTTTTTTAATTGTACAATTCAACAGTCCTATTTTTAAGTTATCTTTCTTGGGTTAGGCCACCTTTTTTTTGTTTCTTCTGTCAGATCCCAAATTATTGTTTCTGTGCAAAAAATTCTATTCTAGTACTTTTCACCAGGATGGTGCATTGGTATAATACGAAGATGCAAATTGATGAACATGAGTTTGCAGCATGATGTCAGTCACAACAGGTCTAGAAACTGCTGTAACTTCAAGGCATTTACCAAGGATGTTGATCAGACCTCATGAATTTGTTGCTCCAGGTGCCATTCCTATCTTTGCCTTCTTAGTCATAAATAATTGAAAAGAATAAGGAAGGAGAAAATCTCAAAATAAGGGCAAGAAAATGGTGAGAATAAGAAACAAAAATATGTTTTTTACAGAAGCCCAATTTTATCAATGAAATGATTCGGAAATTATCTGATAGTTTTGACTGCAGCAGGCATTAAAACTATTCATAATGTAGTTAGTGCACCATCTTGTGGCACTCCTCAAAGCTCCAGGAACATTGTGTAATGTCGAGGTACTAATTGTAGATTTTCCTGATGGATATATCAATAAATGTGTTTCTATCAGTGGGGCTGCAAACAATCTTGGAATATGGGAACTGGTTAATGAGTGGTAAGAGATAAAGTGCTATTCATGGGCTTGTCTCTGCTTGGAATTACTGAGAGAGCTAGGCCAGCTTGATCCAGGAAATGGCTATGAACATGAGAAATTAAAAAAGATGTGCTTTAGAAAATAAGATTCATCAGGTCTGTGAAAAGAAATCTTTTCTCTGTATTTTCAGACACTAAGTTACTGTCTTGATTAATACTTAATTTGTTTCAATCTATAACCTATATAGCACTTGAGAACACTTCCTGTAATAACTCATTCATATTTCATAAGTTGAAATGATCACTGTTAGCTTAAGTATAAAACATTCATTAAATTTAGAAATTTTTCATTTGTTTTCCCTTAAATACTTGTAGTGATTGTATTGTTTGCAAAACGAAGATTTATATTTAGCCACAAAGCAAGAAATTATAAGGCAACATTGTAAAAAAATGTCTTAAATGTGATCCCAATTAATCCTTGTTCTTTATCTTTGGTTCTTGGCTTAGATGTAGTTAGTTTAAAACTTCTTTAACGTATGTAGAAAAGTTCATAAAATCAGGAATTGCATTTCCAAAAGGAAAAGAGATTATAGGCATTATGTTGCTGAACTTGTACCAATCAGATAAATACAGACAGATATGTGTCATTTAGATGCAACTTTTTCCTGAGATTAAAGGAGGTAGATTTGGGTCCTCGAATTCGGGGGTAGATATCATGTCAGAAAGGTAAAATTATACAAGAGTAAAGAGAATAGTATCTGTAAAAAAAGATTTTCATCACGTTGATGTCTCAGAAAGAACCTTGCAGGGAAAAGGCATAGCTACCAGTTCCTCTTTGCCCATTCTCAGAGGTGAGTATGTACACATTCTGGAAGCACTGCTAGATACAGTAGGTAGACTTTACACAACTCTGCAGATTGGCTATTTAATATTGTCAACTTCTCTGTTATGTAATGAGAATAATGCTAAATTAATCTCACTAATTTATGCCACTTTTAGTGAAGAGTTAGGGTGAAAATTGTGTATTAATTTGGCTCTTTCAGTTAATACTTTTATCAGTGTATTTATTGTTATTACAACTCTATACCATCCTGTTAAAATGGTGTTTTTAATTAAAGCAGTAAAGTGGAATATTGGCTTCAACATCGAGTACATTGGATACAATGGGGATATTTCTTTCACTTAACCCTGTTTTCCAAGTCTACCCAATCCAGATTATTCCCACACATCCACAGTGCTCTGTACAGGATGAGCTTGAACATTCACTACTCTCCTTCCAGCAAGCAGGTGACCTAGTTTGGCCAGTGCCTCCATGCGAACGGTGACTTAGATCTGGATATCCTTCCAGGAGAACAGTCCTCTGGTACTGAAATTATCAATAGTCCAGTTCTACCTATGTGACAACTCAGAAGAGCCATCCCTGCATTTATCCTTGCAGAATTGCTGCTCAAGGAGATATCGTAACTGCATTGGCATTTACAAGGCAGTGTCCTAGGACTCACCATTGTCAGCTGGTTCATCAATAACGTTCACTCCATTTCCATTTTATTTGCATTTCATCAGATGTGGAGGAACAGAGAGATCTTGAGGTCCAATTCCATAGATCCCTCAAAGTTGCCATGCAAGTTGATAGGGTGGTTAAGAAGGTGTGTGATGTGCTGCCCTTCATTAGTTGGGGGATTCTGTTCAAGAGGCATGAGATAATGTTGCAGCTCTATAAAACTGTGGTTAGATCACATTTAGAGTATTGTATTCAGTTCTGGTCACCTCACTATAGGAAGGACGTGGAAGCTTTGGAGAGGGTGCAGAGGAGATTTACCAGGATGCTGCCTGGATTAGAGAACATGGCTCAAGAGGAAAGGTTGAGCAAACTAGGGCTTTTCTCTTTAGAGCGATGCAGGATGAGAGGCAACTTGATAGAGGTGTATAAGATTATGAAGGACATAGATAGAGTGGACAGCCAGCACCTTTTCCCCAGGTTGGCAGTGGTCAATACCAGAGGACATCAGTTTAAGGTTAGAGGAGGAAAGTTTCGGGGAGAGGACAGGTTTTTTGCACAGAGAGTGGTGGGTGCCTGGAACGCACTGCCGAGGGTGGTGTAGAAGCTGATACAATAGGAACATTTAAAAGACTCTTAGATAGGCACATGGATGTAAGAAAAATGGAGGTTTATGCGCTGTTTAGGAGGGAAGGGTTAGATTGATCATGGAGTAGGCGTTTATATAGGTTGGCACAACATTGTGAGCCGAAGGGCCCGTACTGCGCTGTACTGTTCTATGTTCTATGATGAAACAGCCTGCCATATGCAGCAAAGCATGGACAACATTCTGGCTTGATCTGATTGGTGGCAAGTAACATTTGTGCTACATATGCCCAGCAATGAGCATCTCCAACACAAGGAAGTGTAACCAGTTTTTGTTGACATTCAGTGACATTCCTTAGGCAGTTCTAGCACCATTGGCATATTGGTCACAACTGACTATAAACTTACTTGGAAGCAGTTACATGTATACATTTCATAAACAAATAAAGTAAAATGCCAGCTGCCTTCCTAATGAGGTAAAGCTGCCCAAGGCAGATCTTTACAAACTATTTAGGAAATAGTTTCTGGATTGGTAAACCCAGCTGGGTTGAACCATGTTAGATGCCCATCTCCTCCCTGCTCTGATATTGCCTCCATAGGAATTCCCATCTGGTTTGCTGCAACTGGAATTTCTTCCAAAAAGGCAACTTCCAAAAATGAGATGGCAAAATAAAAATAAGAAAGATAAAGAAAATCTAGAGCAAATTCCAGTCCACCATAAAAGCAGCAAGGTCAGAACTCCACTGAACTAAACATCCAAGGAATTAGACTCTGAACATCTGGGAAATTGGAGACAAGCTTTTGCATTCTATATGTGATAAACTGTAAGATGTATCTTAAATGCTGGAATCCAAACGCTATAGGTTTCATGGTTGAATGGCACACCGCTACAGAAAAACTCATTTTCACATTATCATGTTGCTCCTTTTACTAATCTGATGCTCAGTAGATAGCCCTTCATGATTGTTTGTTGTTCAAGCAAATGACCAAGATTAGAGTCGTGCAACAATGGGCTCAGCACTATGGAAATATCAAAATTCATGCCGGCTCTGAAGAGAGCGATCCCATTGTTCTATTCCCTCTCCTTATTTCCCTATACCCCAGCAACGTTCTCAGCACACATGCATCTTTGATTCCTTTTGCTGTTAACCTGTGCGAATGGATAATTTAGAGTACATTCTTAACCCATCACCTTGTCTTTAGGATGTGGAAGGAAACCACAGTACCCAGAGGAGACCCACATGGTCATGGAGAAAACATGCAAACCTTGGACAGACAGCACTCGAGCTTAGGATCAAACATGAGACAACAGCATTAACTGCCGTGCCACTGTGATCTCAAGAAATTAAGGTGACAACCTAAGTAATACTCAAGGTAAACATTACTCAAAAAATCCTGTTCGAGCTTGAGTACAAAACTTTGAGCAATTGGTTTGGTATAATAATAATTCTGAATGTTGATCTATTGCTTTACATGTTCTATTTCAAATTGTCACCATTATGGCTAAAGTCAAAGTCGAGTTTATTGTCATATGCACAAGTACATGTATGCACAGGTGCAATGAAAATCTTACTTGCAGCAGCATCACAATAATGTTATTGTTCCTAATTGTTTTATTTATTGAATTAAAGTTGACCTGTGCATTTTTAAAATTGGTCATCACCTAGAAAAGAACAAGATCTCACTGTAAAGCAAAAGCAAAGTACTTCAGAAGCTGATAAATAGAAATTGCTGGAAACACTCAGCAAGTCAGGTAGCATTTGTGGACGGTGAAACAGTTAACATCTCAGGCTAATTTTTTCAAGTGAGTGTACTGCAGCATGTTGATTGAGCTATGAAACCACAAGCTGCAGTTCTGGATCATGGATCCAGAGATTTCAGCTTTTGAATTCCATCATGACAGCTAGGGAATTTAAATTCATATAATTAAGTAAATCAGCACTGGCAGTCCTGATGCAGGGCCTCAACTCGAAATCTCGACTATCCCTTCCCCTCCACAGATGCTACCTGACCTGCTGAGTATATCCAGCAGTTGTGTTTTGCTCCAGATTCCAACATCTGCAGTCTCTTGTGTAACCATGAAACAACTAGATTGTCATTCAGAAGTGACAATCTGGTTCACTAAAGTCCTTTAGGAAGGAAATCTGCTGTCCTCAATAGATCTGGCCTAAATGTGACTCCTGATCCACCAATGTGGTTAACTCTTAACCACTCCCTCATTACAGGGGCAATTCGAGATGCATGATAAACACTGGCAATGTGAGCAACATATAAATCCCATGAATAATTAAATAAATAAACCTGCTGGGGATTTCCAGTGTTTTCTGATTTTTGTTACAAAATCTCAATGATGTCCACTTTATAACTCTGCTTACTACAGTGACATGATATTCCTTTTCCACTGCATCCTAAAAGTGCTGGCATTGATAAAGATCATATTATAGGAGGAGCCATTCTCCATAAAATGAACTGAATTCACGGTATGTTTTATCAATGAGGAAATCAGAATTACCAAAGAATAATATAACAAAGAAAGGGGCCAGTTGGCTGATAATGTTTCTTTCAAAGAGCAGCTTAATTTGTCCCATTTCCCAATCATTATTGACAGCCCTATAAAAGTATCCCCTCAAGTCTTTATCCAACTGCCTTTTGCAAGTTGTCATTGAATCTACTTCACCATTCGTATAGGCAAAGCATTCCAAACCCGCCACATCCCATGTTGTCTCTGAACCTTTTACCAGTTATCTTAAATCTCTCTGACTGAAAAGTCTTCTGCTGCTGGAAACAATTTCTCTTTAACTACTTACCAAAACAATCTTTGGTACCTGTTGTCCTTTGAAGAGAACTACTCAGCTTCCCTATTCGCTACTCTTTCTAAAGACTTGGCATATTTGCTAAAATGTGATGGCCAGAATTGCTCACAGGTAAGACCAAATCAGTATGTTGTAAAGGTTTACTATGACTTCCTTGCTGTTATACTCAATGCCTCTATTTGCAAAGCTAATATGCTCCCATAATTGCGATAAGCTTGGAACTATTCTGGAACCCACAGTTCCATTTTCATTCTGAGTGTTCCATGAATTTAAGTCATATAAGATAACAATAGAGTTTGCTTTGTTTTAACCTGTGGATTTATTTTGACCACCTCTTGCACTACCACGGACTTGTCTTTGATTGTGTCTTTGTTTTTTTTTTTGCACTGTCTTTTTGCACAGTCTTTTTTTCATTGTTTGGTATAATTTTATGTATATTGATATTCTGTGTGTTGTCTGTACCTATGTGCCTGTGTGCTGCTGCAAGTAAGTTTTTAATTGCACTGTACCTCAATGTACTTGTACACATGACAATAAATTCTACTTGACTTTTGTTGTTCTCTGTACCGAACTACATTCTCACCTGAAAGATAAAATTAATCTGATGCTTGTTGCTAAGGCTGAGTCCAGTAGTGCCTACAACAGTCATCTCATTGTTTCTCAGCTAAGTGGTTAGAGTCTGGATTTGGTGGAATATGGCTATCCTATTGCACCTTGTACAACCTGATATAATTAAATGCATTATGCTGAACACCTTTACTTCTACGTTGAATCTGAGCAAAGTTGAAGCTTCCTGTGCATTGCAAGCCAACACTGTAACGTGCATTCACAACAGGATGGAACCCTTTGATTCACTGGATCAGTCTGTTATTAATCTATTGCTAAATTCCTTGGTTTTGCTTGAGTGAGATTTCAATCTCATGAGGAAATTGAAACATTAACTTTGAAATGAATTATTGAACATGGATTGTTGACAACTGAGGCAGAAATAAAATCATTTCAAAGGGAATTGGACAACAGCTTGGAAGAAGAATATAAAGAGATACAGAGAAAGAGCAAGGAAATTGGATTGGAGGGAACTACCAATTCCAGAGGAAGCAATAGTACAGACACATTGACTCAAATGGTTTCATGTGTCTTTTGTGACCCAATTCTTTGATTCTAGGTAAAAACTAAATGTAATCTTGAACATCATGCTACCATTGATCTTACCTTGATTAAATAAATATTGATGTCTATTCTGAACTGGATTAACCTTAAAGTCACCTCATGCACAGAGCAGGTTTTTATTTACATGAAATTGAGATTAAGCAGTGCAAAAGTAAAGATAAATTTGAAGTGAATAGAACTGAAAGTGTTCAGATCTAAAATAAGTAAAATTTGCTTCTTGTTCACGGATGTTTTTTCAGCCAGAATTGTGCTTTCTTGAAGCTTGTATAACAGCCTTAACAAATTAAAAAGCAGACTGTGATACAATGATCAAGGTTTATGTATTCCAAGAAACAACTTTGTTGGAAATTAAAAATAGTGCAGGTTTTAAATTTGACCTCAATGGTTCCATGATAATATATTAGAATACCACTGCACTTCAGCAGACTGTATGAAATTACTATCCATAAGTGCTACTTGATATAATTTCGTCTGTTCTATTCTTTGTTGAACTGAAAAGACAAAAGACCACCATGACCGATGCAGGGTTTTGACCTGAAATGTCAACAATTCCTTTCCCCCCAGAAATGCTGCTTGACTTGCTGAGTTCCTCCAGCAGATTGTTTGTTGAAAGGATGACTGCCTTTTTTTTAATTTAAAGTAAATCTAAATGTATGACCAATTTATGAAGGGATTTATTTGATATTGCATTCTCTTTTCTCAGAAGGTGTAACTGGTGACAGACATAAATAAAACCAGCCTCTCCTGTAGTAATTGGCTTGTCTCATTCATTGGCATTTACCATGATTCAGAGTTACATTAGCAAGATGCAGCTCTGAGTAAAGTATCATTGTGATCAAACGAGGTATTTACCTATTTTTATTTGTGATAAAATTGTGAACAATCTTAAAATTCCTTCCTGTGTGATTATTTAATACACTTTCCTGGGCAGCTGTAACTAAGACAAACATTTCCCTTATGGAAAACATTTCAATTTTTTGATTTTCAACTTTCAGAACTTAATTGTCATCCCTGCAAATAAAAGCATTTATCTACTCTAATTTAACTTGGAATTCATACATAGAAAAATGAAGTTATATTTTATTTTTTACAAACACTGAAAAAGCAAATTACAGAGAATAAATCAGTTTTCCTCTTAACTGTGAAGTGAGCATGCGTACTGAATTTTATAGCTAGTACTCAAAGCTCCATCAAGCATGTCCCTCATCATGGTTTAAGCTTCTTTGCACAAAATATTTGCTGTTATTTGCATACATGACAACTATCACCGCAGTTCAAAGAAATTCATTGTGTTTGAAGCGTTGCAATTCTGAGAAATGTGTTAGGATAATGTATCAATACCACTCTTTCATCTTTCACATGAAGGAATAATGTAATTCCAATGGGTGATCACAATTGACAGACTTATACTGTACCTCTAACATTGAAAAATGCCTAAGGTGGCTTCATCGAAGAATCAGGCAAAAATTAGCACAGCTAAAGAAGGAGATATGATGGGTGACTGAAAGCTTGCATAAAGAGGTAGATTTTAAGGGGCATCATAAAGGAAGGAGGAAGGTGGAGAATCGAGAGCAATCTTCAGAGTTTAAATGATTTAAATTGAAGCTGCCAATGTGTGGCAATAGGAGTGGGGGAGATAAGCAAGATCAGGGATGAGGGGCATGTGTATGTCACAGGAATAGGGAGGGATTTGAATCTGGAGTTATGAATCACAATATCCATAAGTATGGCCAGGTATAAGTCAAGATGCATGGAGGTGACATATGAGCATGGCTTGTTTGGGGTTAGGACAGGTTGTGTTTATGGAATGTGGAAGATGAGAAGGTAAGTAGTAAAGCTTTGATGCTGAGAGGTAACAAAACGTGGATGACAATTTCAACAGCAGATAAGCTGAATTGGGGGTCAGGCAGAGATAGATATAGGCTGGCTGTGTGAAGGAGATTATATTTATTTGGATTCCCAGCTTCAGGGTCAGGTAGGATATCAAGATTGTGAATAGACAGGCTGACAGTGGCCATGGAATGACATTGGAGAAAGAGTTGGTTGTATGTCTTTTTGTTTATTCTGTATAAACCTGACCATTTTTCTGGATACCTTATAATGTGTACCAAACATTCAGAGCAGGTATGAATAACCTCAAAGATGTGTGCTTAGCCCACTGCTCTACTCTCTCTACACTCATGACTGTGTGGCTAGGCACAGCTCAAATGCCATCTATAAATTTGCCAATGACACCACTGTTGTTAGCAGAATCTCAGATGGCGATAAGGAGGCATACAGGGGTGAGATAGATCGGCTGGTTGAGTGGTGTCGCAACAACAACCTCGCACTCAACATCAGCAAGGCCAAGGAATTGATTGTGGACTTCAGGGAGGGGAAGTCAGGAGAACACATAGCAGTGTTCATTGAGGGGTCAGCGGGGGAAACGGTCAGCAGCTTCAGATGGGCATTAACGTCTCAGAGGATCTATCTTGGGCCCAACACATTGATGCAATCATGAAGAAAGCACGCCAGCGGCTCTACTTCATTAGGAGTTTGAGGAGATTTGGTAAGTCACCAAAAGCTCTTGCAAATTTATACAGATATACAGTGGAGATCATTCTGACTGGTCACGTCACTGCACTATTTATTTATTTTTGTCACTTATAGTGATTTTTATGTCTTTATGTCTTGCAGTGTACTACTGCCACAAAACAACAAATTTCACAACATATGTCAGTGATAATGAACCTGATTCTGATTTCACAGATGACTATTGAAACTATTTATATCTGCATATTCTCATGTTCAGTCACTATTTCAGAGATGTGAAATAAGGAGAGCTGATTGAACATTGTTAATTGCCATACCAACGCCATTGTTTCCTGACACATCGTTATGCACTGTCTAACTTTATGAGCTCAATAAAACCATTCGCTGGAAAATCCCATTTTCTTTAAAGGTCCCAGGTGATGTAAAGAAACAAAAGATCAAAAACAATCTCAAAAATTAAAAGGCCGTCTTTCCTTGAAAGGGGAATGAGGCTAACTGTTCGACAGTGAACAGTGTGTCGTAGAGCACAGAAATAGGAAGAGTTTCTTTACCTAGAAGATTGTGAATCTTTGGAATTCTCTGCCCTAGATAATTGTGGAGACTGGGTCACTGAATCTGAGACCGATTTTTGGATGATAGTTAAATTGGTAAATTTATTGTCACAGGTACCAAGGTACCATGAGAAACTTTGTTTTGCATGCCATCCATTATGAGGATAGGGCAGAAAAGTGGAGCTGAGGCCAATGATTAGATCAGCCATGATCTTATGAAATGATGGAGCAGGTTCATAGGTCTCGATTGCTGACCACTGCTCCTGCATCTTAGGTTTGTGTGTTCTTGAATGGTTAACTCTATCAGCTGGCATTAGGGTCAGGAGGGGAAGCTGATCAGGCAGCAGTTTGGTAGCAATATTTCCTATGGTGCAAAGTATCATAGAATCATTACAGTGCAGAAGGCCATTCGACCCACTGAGCCAATCCAGGCCCCTGCATTCAAATCACCTCTCCTCTTCTTTGCTCTCTCCTCTTGCTCTGTAAATTATTCTCTCACAAGTGCCTACCTGATTTCTATTTGAAGTTTCTGATTGATTCTGTTTCTGTCTCTGGTACAGGCAGAGAATTCCAGGCCACAGTTACTCTCAGAGTGAAAAACCTTTCCCTCACAACCACCTTTTGCCCCCACATTTAAACCTCTGTGTCCTGGTCCCACCTTTCCTCTGTTTACTGTATCTTAGCCATGGATCAAGTACTTTATGGCATTTATTTCTTTGCATTTTACTGATCACAAATGTACAATAACTCCACTATTTGATTTTGCGTTAATTGTCTATCTATAATGTAGTATATCAAACCTCACGCTAACAATTTATTTATCAGACATTGATTTTCTGCCCTTTTAATTCCGAATGTCTATTTCATGCTGGCCAGGAAGCTTAAGTTGAAGTTTATTGTTGTCATAGGCATACATACACGGTATAAATGCCATGAAAATTAGCTTTCTGCAGCAGCAGTACAGAACATTACAAACATGACAAACATAAGTTAGTATAAACAAATTAACGTAATATTAACATTAATCAATTAACATGGATTTCATCATGCGTTTTAAAAGATCTGTAACAATTTTTGTGACGTTTCCCATTACGCGAACCAAGTAAAATGAGCTGAGGTAATAATTTGTTTTAATATGGAATTCAAAACATTTTGGGAACTCTCACGCGCTCTCTGGGAATGGAATGACAGTTTGAAAAGTGTACATATTATTGAAATGTCCAACTTACACCCTAATTAAGACCTCGTATACCAAAAAGAAAAATGCAAAGGGTAGTTACCATCGACATCAGAAGTTGTTGGATCTATTCTGTAAAATAAAAGTTCAAAAACTTTTGATAAGAAACATGCTCAAGCAAAAAGTTGTACAGGGTTTGTCATTTTTTGGCCAGATATGCTCGTTTCAGTAACTTTGCTCTTTACTGTGGCTGAACTAAAGTGATCGCTTTGATTTACGTTCACTTTCAAATCTCGGCAGGTAAAATTAAACAGCGTGCTCTCTGGAGAGCAGTTGCGAGACTGTGAGAACCGACACGAAATAATTTGCATTCTGTCCCGGCAACAGGTGGCCAATTCTGCAGAATGGCAACAAAGTGAAACGGGGAAGCAAGCGGGGTTGCCCTCGGCGTTCGGGCATTGGGCTGAGTGTGTGTAAAAAAGGAAGCGGTTAATTGCATAGAACCAGAAAGAGCCAACCACAACAACACAAATTGGGCACCGCTCTGATCGCAGCCCCAGGGACAGTCTGCGCTTGTGCGCCTGCGCCTCCTAGACCTGTCAGTCAATCCTGCCCACAGCGCAGTAAAGTGGGGTGAGCGCCCGGCAGATCTCATTTAAAAATCGCGCAGGAAAGGGTAACAGCACTTTGACCGTACGTCGATTTATGTATTAAAATTAAAAAATACAAACAGACTTGATGGGGGCAAATTGAATGCCGGGGATGCAGCGTTTAAGGAGAGGTGGGTGTCCCTGACTCCCCTGCGAGGCAGCCGATGGGCGATGCCATCCGGGCTCAGCTCCCGTGCAGCGCTCACGGCAACCGCTCGCAGACGCGACGCAGCGCAGAGGGTCTGTCCTTTACTGGGTACCGCTCAAAGTCATCCCGCTGCTTTCCATCATATGCACGCTCTCACCTGCTGCTTTATCTCCTTATTTCTTTCAAGGAATCGTTATCTGTCAGAGGCATCCGTACAATTGAATGCCCCAGCAGACCAAACCAAAGAGCGGAGAATGAACATGTCAGTGATTTCTCTGCAGGAATATGAGTTTGAGAAACATTTCGATGAAAGGGGAGCCATAGCATGGATGCAGGAAAACTGGTGAGTGAATGCAGTGCACTGCAGGTGTGTAAAGCCACAGCACTCCAAGGATGCACCGCTTCTTTTAATATCAGACCGGTTCCGACCCATGAACAGTTGGGAAATAGATCGAAAATCTGGTACGGGTTTCGTTTTATCAATAGGATGGGATCTGTCTGCTTCTGAAGAGCACTGGGTGGGAGACTCGTGAAACTAGTTGTATTTTTGCAATTTAAAATGCGTCCCTTGCAATCAAAGTCGCGGTCTGTGACCTAATTTTATTTGACAGTGTGCAATAATCGGGTGTAACCTTGTCTATCAGTGTAATAGGGTTGCAGGTAAACAGACTGGAATGGGGTGGATACGTTCAATATAATGCGGATTGTATCTAAGTAAGATACTGTAAGGCATTTATTGTAGCAATGCCCAGTCTGTGTAGTGATACTGATTGCTCACTGAGTATTATTCAGCAACCACAGATTTGAGAATACAAGAGCATCGATTACCAACTTCCACTGTGTCTGTAGACCTGCCAGACACATGAAAATAATATGTTACTTGGCCATAATTATCTCAAACGATAGCTTACGTATCTGGAATCATTTTCAGACAGCATAGTATATACCAACATTATGGCACATTAAATAATATGAAGAATATTTGCTGTCTTTTAATCGGGCCAGGCTGGTGTGGCAAATGGGGTTCACTGACAATCCTGTATTTACAAGAGACCAGAGTGGTAACAGTGGTGCACAATCCTTTGTCTACTGTACAGCTACTTTGCAACAACATCAAACGTTGACATAAATTGCATTACTTTGTAATGAAACTATAAAAAATTGTGATATTAGTTTAAATACGGTGCATCCTTCATCTTCCATTCATTCATCACATTAGAAACAGCAAAATATATACCTGCAGATAAACAATATTACTCTCCTTAGCTCTTGTAATTAAATTTATTTATGGGCAAGATTTGAGGAGTGATGAAGTGACTGTCTGGGTTGCTGCAGAAGACAGATAAGTGGCCCTGATCTTATAATTCGTGTGAAGTTATCACAAACATGGAGGATAAATATACAGGTGGATTTTTAAAAGTCCATGCATTCTCTGTACCTCACACACTTAGGAAATAATTGCAAAACAAGACTGGCAACTTTTCTTTCAAAATCAGTGACAACAGAAATATTGATGGAAGACTTCCTTTAACTTGAGTTCTGCAAAGTTTGGTTGACAGTGGAACTGAGTTCTCATAACATTAAAGAAAAGTAAATGTTAATCACTTGGTAATAAAAATGTGATGCAGTGGGAATAGATCTGTCGTAGAATTATTGTTGCAAAAGGGTCAATGTATTGCAGGTTTGTATAAAATTATGCCTTGTAGAAACCATGGTAACTGAAGCAACAAACACCACAGTAGTTCAGCTGGTAGAGCTGCTGAAGGGACCCAGGTTCAATTCTGACCTCCGGCGCTGTCCGTGAGGAGTTTGACACTTCTCCCTGTGACTGCATGGGTTGCCTCTGGGTGCTCCGGTTTTCAAAGATGTGCCATCCAAAGATTCCACATTCCAAAGACATGCAAGTTAGGAGATTAATTGGCCACTGTAGATTGTCCCCAATGTGTAAGTGAGTTGTACAATCTGGGGGAGCTGATGGTAATGTGAGAAGAATTTAAAAAATAAGATCCATGTAGGATTAGTGTAAATAGGTACAGAAGAGACTGCAGCTGCAGGAATCTGGAGCAAAATAAAACAAACTGCTGGAAGAACTCAGCAGGTCAGGCAGCATCTGTCGAGGGCAATGGGCAACGTTTCGGGTCAGATAAAGGGTCTCGACCCAAAATGTCAAGAGTCCATTTCCGTCTACAAATGTTGCCTGATCTGCTGAGTTCCTCCTACAGACTGTTCTTGCTCTAGTGTAAATAGGTGCTTGATGGTTGGTATAGACTCTGTAAGCCAAAGGGCCTGTTTCTGTGTTCTATTACTCTATAATGATGATACACTTGAGTATTATTAAGCCCATTGCTAAATAATGCATCAATATTACCAACTAGCTGCATAAAGTTTCAGTTAGAGTAAGATAATTTGGAAGTTGAGTTTCTTGTCATATGCAAGTACACGTGTGCACAGGTGCAATGAAAAATTTACTTGTAGCAGCATCACAGGCACAGAGCATCAGATATACAACATTCAAAAGAAAAACATAAATTAACGACAAAAATTTTACAAAATTATACAAGAAAAAACACAATTGGAACAGAAATAAACAAAGTCCCTTGTAGTGCAAAGTGGTCATAGTGTTGCTTTTTTGAGCTAGTGATTAAGGTTGTGCAAGATGGTTCAAAAACCAAATGGTTGAGGAGAAGCCTTAATTGCAGCTCTGAGGAGGAGATGTGTTCTAGGCTCTGAACGCAGTAAAAACATTTTATTTCATTTTACAGCACCCAAATGCAGAAGGAGATCAAACTGCCTCCTCAAACCCGTGATGGCTGCAGTTTTTATGCCTGCTAAACTTAAGGAGACCATCTAATTGAGGGCTGGACACCAAATAAATTGCTGATGATCCTAGACATCTGTTACAGATACACAGCAAACAAGACATGCTCAGCAGGCCTGGTGGGACCTGGGAGGAAACAGATGAAGTTTAGACCCTTTCTTGGGACCTGTTTTACCATGGACCCATTGGCAGTTTCCAGCACTCTTTTGTTTTCAGTTGTAGGCCTCAGCAGGTTGAGCAGCATTTGTTCCTTTCCCCCAACAGATGCTGCTTGACCCCCTGAGACCCTCCAGCAGATTGTTTGTTGCTTAAAATTATTATGTTCCATATCCCATTTTAGTTTTTAGACAAGCTTTAAGGACAACAATAAAAACATACAGCCTTCAACTTGACACTTTGAAAGTCGACACTCCAGTCTTGTAAGCCCCTTTTGGCGGGTTTTTGATCTCTGATGTGGCTCAAGTGCTATGTTAGAGCATGAAGCAGAGGCACAGGAGCCACTTGAGTCTTCTCTGTCATTCAGTGAGGTTACGGCTGATCTAATCTTGATGTCAATTCCATTTTCTATTCTTCTGCTAATAATGCTGACTCCCATGTAATCCAAAAATGTTGTGTTTCTCAACCTTGAAGCTATATAATGAATCAGCCTCCACAGATGTCTGGGTTGGAGAATTCCAAAGATCTTGAACTCTCAGAGAGAAGAAATTTTTCCTCATCTCTTTCTTGAGTGGATGACCCCCATTCACTGAAACTGTGCCCCATCGATCCTGGGCAAAACACAAACTGCTGGAGGACTTCAGTGGGTCACGCAGCAGCTGTAGCAGGCAGCATGAGCCTCTCTTGTGTCCCCATAGTTCCATGTTATACATATTGTTCATCATAGATGCAATCACAAGGAAGGCGCGCCAGTGTCTTTACTTTCTTAGCAGGTTAAGGAGGTTCAGCTTGTCACTGAACACTCTAGCAAACTTCTACAGATGTACTGTTGAAAGTATCCTGACTGGTTGCATCATGGTCTGGCACAGCAATTTGAATGCGCAGGAACGTAAAACCTGCAGAGAGTAGTGGACTCAGCCCAGTATATCATGGGCACATCCCACCCTATCATCGGTGGTATCTACAGGAGGCACTGCCTCAAGAAGGCGACATCCATCACCAAAGATCCCCACCATCCGGGCCACGCCATCTTCTCGCAGCTACCATCAGGCAGGAGGTACAGAAGCCTGAAGTCCCACACTACCAGGTATAAGAACAGCTACTTCCCTTCAACCAAATGGCTCGAACCAACTGGTACAACCCCTAATCCCTACAGTTTAGCAACATTACAATCACTTTGTACAAAAATGACCTTTGGTTTTTTTTTGTTCTCATCGTGTTTTTTTCTTGTAAAAATTGTGTATCATTTATGTTTATATTTTTCTTGTGAATGCTCCTTACATGATGCTATGTGCCTGTGATGCTGCTGCAAGTAAATTTTTCATTGCACCTGTGCATACATGTACTTGTGCTTGTGACAATAAACTCAACTTTGCCTTTGAAGAGGAATACCTCTCCACATCCACCTTGTCAAGCCCCCTAAGAATCTTGTATGTTTCAACAAAATGGGTTCTCATTCTTCTGGTGTAGGCCCAACTTGCTCAACCTTTCTTCAAATCCTTTTTTCAGTGCCTTCATGCATAGAATAAACTTAGTGATCCTTTACTGAAAACCGTTCATGGTCCTCTTGGTATGGTCTCACCCTGTAAAGCAGGACTGTCTAGGCAGACCCATTGTTTCAGCCTGCTCCTTGCTGCACCAAACTTATTCTTCCTTCCTTGATTCCATCATTTCTCCCCATTCTGGTTTCTTCCTACTTACTTCCATGACACTTAAGATGCCCTCTGCCAAGTTCCTGGTCTCAACCAATGAATCTTTAACGTGGATGTAAATTCTCTCTATCCATCCCACAGCAGGATGGTCTGAGAGCCCTCTGCTTCTTCCTTGAATAAAGGTCCAACCACTTCCCCCTCACCAACACACTTATCCATCTGGCGGAACTCATTCTCACATTCTCCTTCAACTCTTGTCGTTTTCTCCAGATCAGAGGTTTAGCAGTGGGAATTCACATGGGCCAATGCTCTGCTTGTCTTTTTGTGAGATACATGGAACAGTTCTTGTTTCAGTCCTACTTGGGGCCCCTTCCTTCATTTCTTTCTTTAGAACATTGCTAACTGTGTTGCTGCACTTGTACAGAACTCAAAAATTTGATTACTTTTGCTGCCCACTTCTACCCTGCTGTCACTTTCACCTGGTCCATTCCAGTCTCTTCCCTTCCCTATCTGGCTTTCTTTGTCTCCATCTCAAGGGATAAGTTAGTGACCAACAACCATTACAAGCCCATTGACTCTCACAGTTGTCTTGACCATACAGTTCATCCTGCCTCCTGAAAAGACTCCGTTCCCCTCTCCCAGTTCCTCCAGCTCCGTTTTATGTGTTCCAGTGATGAAAATTTCCTTACAAGTGCCTCCTGAGATATCTTTGTTTTCACAAACCATGGTTTCCTCTGTACCATAGTTGACTGCATCTCATTATTTCCCATATGTCTGCTCTCACCCCCTCCTCCTGGACAGAGCAAAGACAAAGTTCGTCACCTTCCACCCCACCAACCTCTGAACCTCACAGATTATCTTCTACAATTCCATAACTGTCAATGAGAATCCGTTACCAGAAGCATCTTCCCCTCCCCTTTCCACATTCCGAAGAGACTCTTCCCTTCACAATTCCTTGGTTTTCTTCAGTATCAGAGAGTCTTAGAGGATGGAAACAAGCCCTTTGGTCCACCAGTCTGAATGAACCATCAAGCACCCATTTACACTAATCTCATTTTTATTCTCTCCTCATTCCCATTGGCTCTCCCCAGGTTCTTCCACTCATCTACACTTACAGTGGCCAATTGACCTAACAACCTGCATGTGCTTTGGGACGTGGGAGGAAACTGGAGCACCTGGGGGAAACCCATGGAGAAGGTGCAAACTCCACACAGGTCGCACCAGAGACAGGGTTGAACCCTGGTCACTGGGGTTGTGTGGCAGTGCCCCTGTATCCCTACCAACCACTCCCTTGCTTCTGACACTTTCCATGCGATCACCGGAGATGCAGCACTTGCTATGTTACCTCGTTTCTTCCCACCATCCAGGGACCCAAACAATCCTTCCAGGTAAAGCAGCAACTCACTTGCATTTCTTCCAGTCTAGTCTATTGCATTCAGTGTTCACAATGTGTTCGCCTCTACATTGGCGAAACCACAGATTAGTTTGTAGAGCACCTGCGTTCAGTTTGCAGGGATGACCTCAGCTTCCCATTGCCTGCCACTTTAATTCTCCATCCCACTCCCACTCTGACCTTTCTGTCTGTGGCCTCTGACGCTGTTATAGCATGGCTGAACATAAGCTTGAGGAACAACACCTCTTCTTCCATCTGGACATGTTTCAGCCTTCCAGACTAATATCAAATTCTACAAGGATACATAAGTGACTGCAGATGCTGGAAGCTGGAGCAAAAAAACAAGCTGCTGGAGAAAGTCAGTGGATCAGGCAGCATCTGTAGAGGGAACTGGACAGTCGAGGTTTCAGGTCGAGACCCTTCATCTGGACTGATGAAGGGTCTCAACCTGAAACACCGACAGTCCATTTCCCTTTGCAGATGCTGCCTGACCTACTGAGTTCCTTCAGCAGTTTGTTTTTGCATTAAATTCTACAGCTTTAGGTAACTAACTTTCTCCAGTTTTACTTCATCCAGCTGTGATGTTCAGTTTATCTCTCTCCATAGCATGCTCTAAACTGCTGGACATATCCTAAAGCCATACAGTTCACAGCTTCCATGTTTCTTTGTTTGGGTTCTCTCCCTTTAACTTCCTTCATTTGACAGCTTTTATGTTCCTTTGTTTACGTTCTCTTCTCTTTTTCTCTCAAACTTCCCTCAATAATGTATTAGTTGGATGACTTCAGGTATAGCTCATCCCATTACAGCCCAGGCCTCACCCTATCAGAAATTCCTTTGTCCTGTCTGTCTTTCCCTACAACTTAAAAATAGCTTGTTCTCTGTCCTTCCCAGTTCTGGTAAAGGGTCATCGACCTGAGACATTACCAACTCACAGATGCTGCCTGATCTGCTGAGTGTTTCTGGCATTTTCTGTTTTTCAGATTTCCAGCATCTGCATTTTTTTTATTTTTCACTCTGTAAAGCTGGAGCATAATTTTATACTCAATCCCACTTGTGATAAAGTCTCACATTACATTTCTTTTATAACTTACTTGCTGTAATTGCATGTTAATTTTTAGTATTTCATGTGCAAGGACCCCCAGATCCCTCTGTACCACTGCATTCTGAAGTGTTTATTTCAACCATAACCACTTTTCCATTTCTCCTGCCAGGGTGGATAACTTCACATCTCACTTAATCTGCCAATTTGTTGTGAACTCTTTAAGCTTTATGTATCCCATTGCAGACTCTTTGTGTCTTCTAACAACTTTCTTTCCCACCTATCTTTGTATTGTTGGCAAATTTGGCTACAATAGACTTATGCCAGCCATCTAAGACATTAATATAGATTATAAGTAGTTAAGACTCCAGCACTGATCTCTGTGTCATCCCACTAGTTATAGCTTGCCAACCTGAAAGTGATCCATTTATTACAACTCTTCATTTCCTGTTAGTTAGCCAGTCCCCTGTTCATGCTAATATATTAATTCCCAAGTCCTGAACTTCTACCTTGTGCTTTAAGGTAGCACCTTTCTGAAATCTAAACATGCACCATCTGGTGGTTCTCCCTATTGCGTAACTTTGAATTTTTGTTGTTACAGAGGAGTGTTCTTTGTAATGGTGCCAGGTTTTCTTCAACATTTTGTTTTAGTCATTTTTTGGGTTCCAGGCATTCCAGCAGTATTCCCCTCCCTAATTGCCCTTGAGAAGGTGGCAGTGATCTGCTGCACTCTCTCTGGTGTAGGTACTCACACAGTGCTGTTGCGGAGGGAATTCCAGGATTTCAGCCTGGGGTTGAAGAGGGAGCAGTGATGTAATTCCAAGTCACGATGACATACAACTTGGATGGGAGACTGCTTGTACCAGTCATCTGAGTAATTAATATAGATTATGAGCATTTGAGGTCCTTGCACTAGTCTCCATGACACACACTGGTTGCAGTTTGCCAACTTTGTGCCGGTTGCCCTTGTTCTTCTTGGCTGTAAAGATTGAAGGTTTGTGAGTTGCTGTCAGAGTAGTCTATGTGGGTAATTGCAGTGTATTTTGTAGATGGTACAGAATGAATTTTTAGGAGGTAAATGGGTACCTGGTTCGTCTTGGAGACACAGAAGACTGCAGATGCTGGAATCTGGAGCAACACACAAAAAGCTGGAGGAACTCTGTGGGCCAGGCAGCATCTATGGACATGGACATGGAAATGGACAGTCAATGTTTGAGGTCAAGACCCTTCATCTGGATTGGGGAGGGGACCAGTCCAGATGAAGGGTCTCAACCTGAAACGTCGACTGTCTGGTTCCCTCCTTAGATACTGCCTGACCCACTGAGTTTTTTCAGCTTTTTGAATAGTCCTGGATTTTGTTGAGCTTCTCAAGAATTGTTGGAGCTGTACACATCCAGGAAAGTGGAGAGCATTCCGTCACACTCCTGACAAGCCTCGTGGATGGTGGAGTGACTTTGGGGTGTTAGGAGGTAAGTCACTTGCTGCATGATACCAGTCTGTGACCTGTTGTTGTAGCTGCAGTATTTATATGGCAGGCCAAGTTGGGTCACTGATCAGTGGTGACCCAACAACATTGATATTTGATGGGTATGGGTACAGAGCACTGGTAATGCCATTAAATATCAGAGATGGGTAATTAGACTCTCCCTTGTTGGGGGTGGTCATTGTCTGGCACACCTGTGATGAGAATGTTGCTCGCCATTTATCTATCCATGCCTGAATGTCGTTAGGTCTTGCTGCATGCAGGCATGGGCTGCTTCATTTGCTGACCAGTTGCTAATGGAACTGATGTGCAATCATCAGTGAACGTCTCCACTTCTGACCTTGTGATGGAAAGAAGGTCATTGATGAAGCCAGATGTTCCCTTGAATTCCTGCACTGATGTCCAGAAGCCAGGATGATCAGCTTCCAACAACCACACACATCTTCCTTTGTGTGGGATATGCCTCAATTATGGGAGTTTTTTTCTCCTTGATGCCCATTGACCAGTTTTACCAGGGCTTCTTGATGCCACACTCATTCAAATGCTATCTTGACATCAAGTACACTCCCTCTCATCTTACCTTCCTGGACCATGTTTGGACTCAGGCTGTGATGAGGTCTGGAATCAAATGATCTGGTTAAACACAAATTGGGTTCAGGGAGCAGGTTAATGGTGACTAAGTGTAATTTAATAGCACTGTTGTCGACTGCTCCCAACACTTTGCTGATGATTTCACAGTTAATTAAAAAAATTAAAGATAGTATCAAACTTAAAGAAAAAGCAAAAGATTGTGCAGACATGAACATGTCAGAGTATTGGGCAGGATATTTTTAAAAAGATTAATAAAGGAGGAAAAATTAGAATATGAAACAAAACTGGATAGAAATACGAAAACAGCAAGAGTGTCTATAGATATTTAAGAAGAAAAGAGCATTGGTAAATTGGTTTATTATTGTCACATGTACCGAGGTACAGTGAAAAACTTTGTTTTGCATGCCATCTATACAGATCATTTCATTATAACAGTTCATCGAGGTAGTACAAGGGAAGGCTATAACAGAATGTAGAATAAAGTTTTACAGTTACAGAGAAAGTGCAGTTCAGGCAGACAATAAGGTGCAAGGCCATGACAAGGTAGATTGTTGAGGTCGAGAGTCCATTTTACCATACTAGGGAACCATTCAAAAGTCTTAAAACAATGGGATAGAAGCTGTCCTTGAGCCTGGTGGTACGTGCTTTCAGGCTTTTGTATCTTCCGCCCAATGGGAGGGGGGAGAAGAGGGAATGTCTAGGGTGGGTGGGGTCTTTCAATATGTTGGCTACTTTACAGAGGCAGCGAGCAGTGTAGACAGAGTCCACAGAGGGAAGTCCAGTTTCCATAATGTAAATTGGTCTATTATTGTCACATGGACTGAGGTACAGTGAAAAACTTGTCTTGCATACTGTTCATACAAATCAATTCATTACAACAGTGCGTTGAGGTAGTACAAGGTAAAACAATAACAGAGTGTAGAATAAAGTGTTATAGTTACAGAGAAAGTGCAGTTCAGGCAGACAACAACGTGCAAGGCCGTAACAAGGTAGAATGTGAGGTCAAGAGTCTATTTTATTGTACTAGGAGACCATTCAATAGTCTTATAATAGTGGGATAGAAGCTGTCCTCGAGCGTGGTAGTATGTGCATGGGTCCTGTAGGAAGTGAGTCTGGGGAATTAATAATGAAGAATAAAGAAAAGAAGGTGAATACAACAAGTATTTTGCATCAGTCTTCACTTTGCCCTATTCCTGCCACATGTTACCTTTTTTTACAACCCAGCTGGATCAGTCAGTAGAGCATGAGACTTATAAATCTCTGGGCCACGTGTTCAAGCCCTACGTTGGGTGCAACTTTTTTTATTCAGGCACTTAACTAGGCAAGGCACAGAGGGTATAGTCCTAATGTGGACAAATGGGATTAGTGTAAATGGGCAAAAAGATTGGCATAAACATGGTGGGCCGAAAGGCCTGTTTCTGTGCTGTACCGCACTATGGCTCCATGACAAGTGATAGCCCAGAAGTTGCTGTGTTGTGAATCACGAGGGAGGAACTCAGAAAATTCTCTTAGCCTGAGGACACATACCACCAGGCTTAAGGACATTTCTATCCCATTGTGATAAGACTATTGAACAGTTCCCTTAAACAATGAGATGGACTCTTGACCTCACAATCTACCTTGTTATGACTTTGCACCTTATCGTTCACCTGCAATGCACTTCCCTGTAGCTGTGACACTTTACTCTGTATTCTGTTATTGTTCTTACCCTGTACTATCTCAATGCACTGTGTAATGATCTGTATGAACAGTATGCAAGACAAGTTTTTCATTGTACCTCGGTACAAGTGACAATAATGAACCAATACCAAATTCACAATTACTGTGGCAGTGGGAGTGAGCAAATAGTTGGAGCTGTGGGCTGGCAAGTTCCTACGTCCTGATGGACTTCATCCCATTGTGTTACAAAAAGGTGGTTAGTGTGACAGTTGATGCAATGATTTTAATTTTCCCAAATTCTTAGATTCAGGGAGGGTTCTGTTAGATTAGAAAATAGCAAACATAACTCCTTTATTCAATAAAGGAGAGAGAAAGCAGGAAACTGCAGGCCAGTCAGCTTTGTCATAGGGCAAATGTTAGATACTATTGAAGACAGTATAGCAGGCTACTGTGAAACATTCAAGGTAATCAGGTAAAATCAACATGGTTTAGGGAAAGCAAATTCAGGTTTGACCAATTTATTGGGGGTCTTTGAAGCAGCAACATTTATTGTGGATGAAGAGGTACCAGTAGTTGTGCGATATTTAGATATCTAGAAAGTATTTGATAAAGTGCTGCATCTAAGGTTATTTCAAACAATAAAAGCTCATGATAGTAACATATTGGCACGGATAGAAGATTAGCTGGTGAGCGAAAAGCAGAGAAGTTTTGGTGGTTTTGGTTGGCAAGATGTAATGAGTCATGTGCCATAGGGATCTGAGATGGGGCCTCCAGCTTTTACAGCTTGTATAAATGACTTGAATAAAGGGATGATAGTCATGGTTGTTAAACCTGATGATAACACAAAAGTAGGTAGGAGAGTAAGTTGTGAAAAGAGCAAAAGGAGACTACCACGATAATTTAAGTGAGTGGGCCAAGTTTTGGCAAATGGACTAAAATATGGGGAATTGTGAAATTATCCAATTTGGCAGAAAATTAAAAAGATCCGTGTATCTAAATGGTGAGAGATTGAAGAAGTGGATGTGAAGAGGATGTTTCCTTTTGTGAGATTATTGAGAATAAAGGCACTGTTTAATAATAAGAGGCTGCCCACTTAGGATGGATATGAGGCAAATTTTTCCTCTCAGACCATCAATGAGTGTTTGAAACACTCTTCCTCAAAGGCCGGTGGAAGCAAAGGCTTTGGGTATTTTTAGTGCAGAAGTAGATAGGTTCCTGATGAACAAAGTAGTGAATGATTATCAGAGCAGGTCGGAGTATGGTGTTGGAACATAAGAACATAAGAAATAGGAGCAGGAGAAGGCCATCCAGCCTGTCGAGCCTGCTCCGCCATTCAATAAGATCATGACTGATCTGGCCATGGATTCAGATCCACCTGCCTTCTCCCCCTAACCCTTAATTCCCCTACTATGCAAAAATCTAACTGTGTCTGAAATATACTTAACATGGTAGCTCCACTGCTTCCCTGGGCAGAGAATTCCACAGATTCACTACTCTCTGGGAAAAGCAGTTTCTCCTCATCTCCATCCTAAATCTATTCCCTTGAATCTTGAGGTTATGTCCCCTGTTTCTAGTCTCTAGTTGGGGTTACAATCCGGTTAGCTGTGGCCTTGCTAAATGGCAAAGTGGCCTACTACTGCCTCTAGCTGGTGTGTTTGTATGTGTGAACTGAGCGGGCATTGGATTGGATTTGTTCTGCCCTTTGTGAACAGGGCATACCTCGGCTATTTTCCACATGGTTAGGTAGATGCCAGTGTTGCAACTGGAACGGCTTCACCAAAGGTGAATCTAGTCCTGGACTGCAGGACTTCAGTACTGCAGCTGGGATGTTGTCTCTATCCCATGCTCTCAACCATTCCTTGATATGACTTGAATGGAATTGGGGATTTCAGGAGGAAGCTAAGACAGATCATCGACTTGACATTTCTGGATGGACATGGTGGCCGATGCTCCAGCCCTTTCTTTAACACTAACATATTGGACCCTGCCATCAATGAGGATGGGGATGTGCTTCGAGCCTCCTCCTCCTCTCATCAGCGAATCAGTTGTCCACCACCATTCACGATTGGATGCTTCGATGTGATCTGTTGGTTATGAGGTCGTTTTACTCTGTCCATGCATGCTGATTTGACTGTTTGGCACACAGGACGTCCTGTGTTGTAGCTCCAGTAGGCTGGCACCAGGTTTTTAATATGCCTGCTGCTGCTCCCAACATGCCCTTCTGCATTCCTGTTGAATGGGTTGATCCCCTGGTTTGATAGTAATGGAAGAGTGACGGATGTGCTGGGCCAGATTGTGGTGGTGTACATTTTTGCAGCTGCTGATGGTCCACAGTGCTTTTTAGATGTTTAGTTTTAGGTTGCCAGAAATGTTCTAAGTCCTGGTGCAGGGTCTCAACCTGAAACATCGACTTGCACCTTTTGCTTCACAGATACTGCTTGATCTGCTGAGTTCTTCCAGTGTTCTGTTTTTTAATTCAGATTCCAGTGTCTGCAGTCTCTTTTGTCTTCATGTTCTGAGTCTATCCCACTTAAGATGATCTTAGTGCCTCACAGAAGGTGTCCTTGGGAACCAATCACATTAATCCTTGTAAAGTTAAATGTAGAGATTTGCTGCCTAATCTTTTCAACATTTCTTCTTGGCAGAACAAATTAATGAATTGTGTGTTATAGTGGGGATATGATGCTAACTGTGCACCAGATCCCAATTGGTGGAGGTGAAGAAAAATCATGGCATATGGAAGAAATACAGTGAAATGTTCCCTTAGATACAAAATTAGGTTAGAGACATGAGTAGTGCTTTGTCTGTAACTTCATTGTAAATTGAAGTATTGCCTTGTCTGGCACACAAGATGAATTAATTTAATAATGTTGCTCCTAGAAGTTAAATAATCATAATTTCAGTCATGATATCTTTCAACCTGTGCAGATGTTTTTATGGGTTGTTTCAGATTTTTTCCCTCTGCCAATTTTGTCAGCCCTGCAGAGATCAGCTAACTCAGCTGAGACCGGGGTTCAAATTTGTGATCTAATCTGTATGGCTCGCTGGATGAAGTCAATCAACATTGACAAGTCCACATTATAATGTTTCCAGGAAGATAAACAAAGAAATCTAAGGCCTAATCTTGCTGGCTGCGCTGTGGTTTGGGAACTGTTGGCGTTCAGACATTGGAATGGAACCACGTCAAGCATCTATACACACACCACACACACACACACACACACACACACACACACACACACACCATGAGCCTGGGATTTATTGAGTAACTGGTGGCACATTATCTGTCACTGTGTTCTGCTATCGAACTCCACGTGGTGGAGCTCAATATTGCTGGGATTTCCCAGCTTTACCCCAGTCAGACCTGACTCAGACCCCATTGATTTCTGAGAGATTCTTGGCCAGCTGATTAGCAGAGAAATGGGAAATAAACTTATTTCTTAAATTTGCTCTGTTTTAATGTTTTAATTATTTCCAATTTCTGTTATATGTTTTTAATTAATAACCCTTGTTCATTTTAATTTTAAAATTATTTATTTCATTTTTAATAATTTTTAAATATCTCTGATGTATTGTGTTGTCTGGCACACTGTGTGATCTAATTTGTTGCCGTTGCCCCTAGACATAAAACAATCACAATTTGAGTCATTCAACCTGGGCGCACATTTTAATGAGTTTCAGATATTTTTCCTCTGCCAATTTTCCGAGCACAGTACAACTGTTAAAATCAGCTTTGGGTTCTGTCAGAGCCAGAGAAACCGGAGCTACAGGCGTACAGGGGCCCTGGGCGGGCATTCCCAAGTAAGTGCTTTGCTACTCCATCTTACAGGGATCACAAGATGGAAGTTGGTGCTTGATCATTCCATCTGGATGGGTACGACCCACAACTTTGACCTGGATGAACAATGGGAAAGGGCAACCCTTCATGTCTCCCCTGCCATTTAAGATGACTGCCGATCTTTTACCTCAGCATCACTTCCCTGCGCTATTTCCCTCAACATTTAAAACTCTGTTGATTTTTGCATTGAATATACTAAGCTTCCACAGCCCCATTGAGCAGTGAATTCAGAAGACTCCCTGCCATCTGGGTGAATAGGTAGAGGAAGAGGAGAGTGAGGTGGCAATCTCTGCCCACCATAGATACATGTCATCCTTGTTTTCATCTCTTCCACCAGTAAGGTGCAGTGTACTGAGAACTTGGTCTTGTTTAAATCAGCCTCTTGTGCCAGTAAAGACCATAAGACAACAGGAGCAGAATTAGGTCATTCGGCCCATTGAGTCTGCTCTGCCCCTCTGTAGTGGAATAAAGTGAGGTGTAATGAATTTGGCAATCATATCCATGCAGATTTGGTTTTGCTCAGCTATAAAATAGCATAGTAATTATTTATCGGCCAAGTGGTGAAAGAAAATGATTGCATATACTGTGCATTTGGGAAGAACAAAGAGAAAATTATGAACAAAAGGTTCTGGGTTAATTTTCTTTGGAAACTATAGCAGATTAATTGATTGTCTAAGATACTTGCACCCCTCTTTCCTCTTGCATTTTGCTGGTTTTCTGCTAAAACCTGTACATATGTGATGATCATTTTGATGTTCGGTTCCTTCATTGAACACTCACAGAGGAATAATCTCTCTATGTTCACTAACAAAATTCTTTGTAAAAGAGTTTACGGGTTTGTTACATGTGGCTCAGGCAAATTCTTCCCATTTTGGTGATGGATCATTCCATTAAAAGATAAAGTACTGAGGGAGTGAGGAGGGAGATTGGATTGAAATGTTCCTCAGGGGATTGTTGGAGCATGGAACACATTGCCACCAGACATGGTTCTCAGGCTATGATTTTTTAATGAAAAAGTAGGCAAATATATGAAGTGGAGATTACAGGTCTATGAAGATCATATAAGGTAGTGAGATTGGCTTTGGATTATAAAATATAAAAGCCAGTGCATACTTGATGGATGGAGTTGTCCCTTTTGTTTCTTAAATGGTTCTGTACTTATAGGCCTTCTCACTGTAGTGGAAATCTACTTCTCTAAATCATTGTTCTGTACCATGAATAATTATGTATGTAAATTCATTTCAAAAAAAGATGCCTTCCTTCAAATGGACAAAGAACCCAAGAGAGGCTGATGCAGAGGTAATGAAATATAAATATATATGCGATAGCTCTGTAGTCCCTGTCAGAGTTGATTTTAATGCTCCAGCAGAGAGCTGAAGGAGTGCCCAGCAGTCAAAATTAGCACCTTCCATTGAACAGAATCCCATTGGAACTTTCAAGCCCCCTTGCCCTATGAAGAGGATTGGGAGAATGGTCATCATTTATTAATCAAGGTGATTATCTGATCCAGTGCCAATTTCTTACATTCCAACAGTAACCAGCTTCCACAGTTCTGCATTTCCTCTGAAATAGTATGTTCAGGCATGTGAAAAACACCATTTAAGTGGAGCAACACACAAAATGCTGAAGGAACTCAGCAGGTCAGGCAGCATCTATGGAGGGAAATGGACAGTCAGCGTTTTGGTTTGAGTCACTTAACTAGTCCTGATGAAGGGTCTTGAACTGAAATGTCGACTGCCCATTTCCCTCCATAGATGCTGACCTGCTGAGTTCCTCCAGCATTTTGAGTGTTGCTCTAGATTTCCAGCATCTGCAGTCTTTCTTGTGTCACCATGTGAGTGGAAGTTATTTCTTTAAGTACAATAGTTTTACTTGTAAGTGTAATCCCAAATGGATCCAACATAGCAATTTTAAGAGGAACCTCATGCCTCATTGGACTCAGGTTGGCAATTCTCAATGTATCCTGGAGATGCAAGTTAGTCCTTGCTAACTCATCCAAGTAGCCATTTGCAATAACCCACTCTGGCAATATATGTTGGCAACCTCCTCAATGGGAGATGCCTTCACCAACTGTGCATGATCTTATCCTTATTCAACAGTTAGGCATGCTAAACAGAGGCTCCATTTCCTCTCTCAGATGGACATAAAAGGGTCCCAGCGCACCATTAAATCAAGAAACAGGAGAGTTATCCCTGCTGTCCTGGCCAACAATTATCCTTCAATCAAAATCACTAAAACAGAATACAGGGGCTCCCCAGGATATGAATGACCTGACTTAGGAAAATCCAACTTTATGCAAATTCTCCCATACATTTTTAAAGCAATTTTGAAGCTAAAATTAATAATCATAAAATGTTTCATGGTATTCATTAATAACTGGATACAGTATATATCCATTAATGTAATTATGGATAGCATGGATGATTATTCAATGAAATAAATTATAGCAAGTGTGTGTAGAGTGATACAACATGGGTAGCTATAGAAAATGGACATTTCTGTCTTATGGAGGAAAAGGCTTATGGAACCCTTAAAGAACGCGGGGACTGCCTATATTTGGTTATTGTCACGTGATCTTTATTGGCACAAATCAGTTACCATTTCTACAATTACAACCTGCACATGTGTGACAGTCATTGAACACACATGGTCTCTCTATATGTTCAAAGAACATCATTATCTCTGAGGTGTTTTGGAACATGACAAGGTCTCGGGAAGCTATACAGAAATGTAAATCTTTCTTTTAATATCCCCTCTTCATAGTTTCTGGGTAAGCTGCCTTATGCTTATCAGATCTTGTGTAATTTGATGATGAAAGAAACCCACACTTGGATATGCTCGTGACCACGGAGAGATTTCAATCACTAAATTTAATCTCAGTGACGACGCTTCTTGTTCAGGATCGGAAGTGAAGCCTCTCCGTAAATTGTTCATCATTATTAGTGGATAAAGGTTTCTTTAACATTTTGAATAAGGAATGTGAAAATAAATAACAAAATGAGACATGTTCTTCAGGGTTACTGCCCACATAAATCCTATTCAGTTAATTTAGAGAAAGTGAATTATAAAGTGTCTAGACAGTGTCAGTTATTTTGAGAGGATACCTGAATAAAAGAGATTAATATCTGAATAAAAGGAAAATTCCAAGGTAAAATATCAGTGAAGTAAATAATCTAAAGGATCTAGGATCCATTTTGACATAATCATGGCATTCTGTGATTGTTCATTGACTGAGACTAAGATTACTTAAAGCTGAGACATTTGTTGCATGTCAATTACTTCAAGGCAACAAGGGCTCTACATTCCCACTATGCTGCACTGTCTATTTTCAGATGAGACAGATTTAAGCTGTCACAGGTGACTGTGTAGTTGAATTACTGCCAATGTGCATTTTTGAATGTGCTAATCATGGTTACTTCTATTCATTAAGTTTATTTTGTTTATTCATTTGTGGGATGTGGTTGTCACTGGCAGCTATTGTCCACCCCCAATTGTCCCTGGAATCACATATAGGCTAGATCAGGTAAGGATGGCAGATTTCCTTTCCTGGATGATGTCAATGAACCAGATAGGTTTTTACAACAATCCGGTAATTTCATAGTTATTGAGACTAGCTTATTTTCTTAAAGGTCAGATTTAATTAATGACATGACTTTTAATTTTCTGGTTGCTATGGTGGGATTGGGGCTTGTGTCTCTGGATCAATGGTACAGAAATCTGGCTGCTTGTCCAGTAACAATCACCATGGCACAGTATCTGTTTACTTTGAATATATAACAAAACTGGTTTTGTGTTTTGAAGTTTATTGTGCAATCAGTTATTTTATATGTGAATCAGAATCAGGTTTATTATCACTGACTTAGATGACGTGAAATTTGTTGTTTTGTGACAGCAGTACAGTGTAAAGATAGAAAATTACTATAAATTACAAAAATAAATAAATAGGGCAAGAAAAGGAATAATGAGGTAGTGTTCATGGGTCCATGTGAATCTGAAATTAGAGTCATAGAGTAATACAGCATGGTAACAGGCCCTTCAGTCCCACTAATCCATACTGACCAAGATGCCCATCTAAACTGGTCCCATTTGCCCATGTTTGGCCCATATCCCTCTAAACAATTCATTTCGTATCCGTGTAACCACACACCCCTCGCACTGGTTCACCTCCCCACATCCCGCCCTTTATTCCATGCTCCACCATCCTCTCCCATCAGATTCCATCTTCTTCAGTCCTTTGTCACTTCCATCTATCACCTCCTCGCTTCTGACATCATTCCCACTCTCCTCCCTCCCTCATCTGCCTATCACCCCCCCCTCACCTGGATACACCTATCACCTGCCAGCTCTTTCTCCACCCTTTCCCTCCACATTTTTTCATTAACTATCTCCCCTCTTTCTTTCCAATCCAGATGAAGGGTCTTGACCCCAAATGTCGACTCTCCATTTCCCTCCTAGATACCGCCTGACCCGCTGAGTTCCTCCAGCATCTTTGTTGCTCCAGATTTGAAGCATCTACAGTCCTATCCATGTCTCTATCCATGTATCTGTCCAAAAATCTTATAAATGTTGTTATTGTACCTGCATCAACCAGTCTCTCTGGCAGCTCATTCCATACATGCACCAGCCTCTGCATGAAGAAGTTGCCCCTCAGATCCCTTTTAAATCTTTCCTCTCTCACCTTAAACCTATGCCCTCTCGTTTTTTATTCCCTTTCCCTGGGAAAAATACTGTGTGCATTCATCTTATCTATGCCCCTCAAGATAGTATACACCTTTATAAGGTCACCTCTCAATCTCCATAGTTCCAAGGAATAAAGTCCTAGCCTGCCCAAACCTCTCTTATCTCATTCTGCCAACACTCCCAATCATGGTGTTGTGTACTGGCAATGTGAAACATTTCAATGACAAACAAAAATAGCTTTCCAATTCACTTAAGCCACTTGCACTGTTGGCAGGTCACAGAGTAAGCTATGGAGAGGTGAGTAGAGGATGGGGCAGGGAATTAATTATGATCATGTACTGCATGAGCAATATACCAGTGACTGCACAGTGTCTTTGGCTTTTGAAATCAGTGGAATTTCAGAAGCTGACGGAGCACTTAGCCAGTGTTATATTGGTCATTTAACACATGCCGCCAATGTTCAGTTTCTAGAACATAGAACAGTGCAGCACAGGAACACAATATCCCACAATATCTGTGCCGACCATGATGCTAAATTAAACTAATCCCATCCGCCTGAACATGGTCTGTGTCCCTCCATCCCTGCCTGTTCATGTGCCTAAGTGCCTCTTAAACATTGCTATGGTGTCTGCTTCAACCACCTCCCCTGGCAGCACGTTCCAAGCACCCACCACTCTCTGTGTAAAAAAAAATTGCCTCACAAACCTCCTTTAATCTCGCCCAGTCTCACGTTAAGGCTACGCTCTCTAGCATTTGACACTTCTACCCTGGGTAAAAGACTATATCTGTTCTATCTATGCTTTTCATAATTTTATATATTTTATTGTTATATATGTTTTAAATATTATATTTTATATAATTTTACATCCAGAAACAATCAGAAATCTGAATGCATATAAGCTCCATCTTTTCATATATTATTGGCAGCTTCCTGTTGAATTAGAGGTTATGTTGTTGCAAAAGGTGGCGTGATTTGAGATTGTGGTATGAAAGAATTTGGAAAAATGAGGTAATTAAAAAATGTTCTTTATTTGGAGCTTGGAAATAAGTGATTATTTTTAGATCCCATGCAGATAGATGCATGAAAAATGTTCCCTGCATGTAATATGTTTATAGCATGAGTTTTTATAGAGACATAGAAAATAGGAGCAGGTCATTTAGCCCTTTAAACCTGCTCCAGCATTCAGTACAATTTTGGCTGGTAATCCTTCTCAATGCCATCTTCCTGCTCTCTATACCTTTGATGCTTTTTGTGTCTGGAAATGTACCTATCTCCTTCTTAAATATGTTCAATGGCTTGGACTCCATATCCCTCTGTGGATAAGAAATCCATAGGTTCACTATTTAAATAAAATTTTAAACTAATGCCCAGATGTTGTGGAAGTATTGATGGCAAAACTATCACTGTTTGCTGTCATTACCCTAGCAAGCTGACCATGGCATCAGGATTTCTGTGGATGCAAGGTGGAAACTCTGGAGTTGTTGTCAGAGATTCATTGCTCCTGCACAGGATGGGCTGTGGGGAGCCTTCCACGGTGTGGCAAAAGGAAGCCACTTGAATTGACATGAAATTAAGCTTTTCACAAACCAGACCTGCTGTAGTGTTTCTCACACTTCGTTGGATGAGTTCAAAGTAAATTTTTAATTGCATACTATATCACAATAACTGCTTAGAAAACTCTCTGAATCCAGAAAGCTACTTCTATTTTTCTGTATTATAATTCTTTCAGATAAATATTTCAATATACAAAGGACATTAAACTTAAAATATTTCCAAAGAGGTATGTATACATAGAACATGGTACAGCACAGGAATAGGCTCTTTGGCCCACCATGCCTGTACATAATGCCGGTCCAACTAATCCCATCTACCTGAATGTCCCTCTATTCCCTGCCTGTTCATCAAATAGATCTTTTAGTCTCTAGTTTAATCATGTGTATTCTCTATTAAGTATTCTGCATAAAGTTTCAAAAGTTAATTAACATTGTAATTTTTCTAACCTGCTTACTCCTATGAGATTTTTTACTATGATTGGCAGCTGAATGAGCTCTTAAATTTCCATGGAGTGTTTCTCCTAGACTGGTTTTTGACAGGTTTCAGGCTGTATACCAGATTTATGCAGGTAAGCACAAGGGCAGTAAGTGAATTGAACTCACAAGAACACCTGGGAATTATAATTTGCTTCAAAAAAGCAACTTTTAACACATTGAAAAATATTCTTTAACATACCAAAAAAGGGGCTGAGATGAAGATGCCGGATGTAGAGTAAATAGATCTTTAAGAGGTAAAGGTGCAGGATAGAAAAGACTGCTCAAAAAAGATAAGATTCTGTATTTTGTATGTGACAACAGTTCACATTTAAAATAAAATGATGTTGCTCAGTCACATTTGGAACATTTTGTGTAGTACTGGCCTGTGATGACTCATCATGTGTGTATGGCTCCATCTCATTGTGTTATCACTGTGCTTTTTGCTGGTCTCCTCTCTTTGCTTCTACCCCTCAGGTTGGGTTGCCAACAGTCCCTTATTTTAATGTGAAATAGACTGTATGAAACAATATGGGACAGTGTTGTCCCCATATAATTTTTCCAACTCATGCACCTGACCCACAGAGTCCTGAGCTAGGACAGAAACTTGGATTTTAGCTTGGATTGTCCAATCAGTTGGAGCACCAAGGATTTCTGATTGGCTCACATTGTTGCTCTTTACCCTTTCCCATCCAGTTCCTGCAAGTACTCTTCTCCCTCAACCCTCTCAGTTAAAGTGCACACTATTTTCCCCTTCACTCCAAATTCAAGGTGAAACTCCTCCACAAACCTCTGTGGACCACAGTAGTGTAGCGGTTAGCGTGACGCTGTAACAGCACCAGCGACCAGGGTTCAATTCCCACCGCTGTCTGTAAGGAGTTTGTACATTCTCCCCGTGCTTGCGTGGGTTTCCTCTGGGTGCTCCAGTTTCCTCCCACATTCCAAAGACGTACGGGTTAGGAAGTTGTGGGCATGCTGCGTTGGCGCTGGAAGAGTGGCGACACTTGCGGGCTGCCCCCAGAGCACTCTATGCAAAAGATGCATTTCACTGTGTGTTTCGATGTACATGTGACTAATAAAGATATCTTATCAGTTTACACTTTCTCCCACTTCCACCTCCCCTCCTCTAATTTATGCTCCAACTCATCTTCCCTTTCAATTCAGCTAGCTATTTGTATTTAACTTGACTTTGCTTACTTTTTAATGCAGACACCCGCTTTCCTTCAGTTTGATCATCATTTTGCTCACTCCTCTTATTTTTTAAGAGCTCTCGTTTAGCCGTTTTCCAGCAGTGGTCTTACTTATTCTGCTGTAGGCAGCTTCTGTTAATATCAGCAAGTCTTTTTGACAGAGAATCAATCCTGTCCATTCTCCCTTCTATGCACACAGCATGGCTCGCTCAGCACTGAGAAAAATAATTTCCTGGTACTGTTCCCTTTTTAACAGAGCCAGGTCCACTTAGTTGTCTTTTAAGAGAAAGAAAGGTTTGCAATTGGATTACATAGAATATCTAGACAGAGCTAGATTTCGCAACATATATTCAGCTCTTCATGTTCCTAGTGTTTCTCTTGTTGTCTCAAATTCCCTTAGCTTTTGTTCATTGTACAGTATTTTGCTTTCCTGTTATAGGCCACATATTTATTTTGAGATTGTACATCCTAGAAGTATTTATCACTAGGAGCCCCAACTCGACTTCTATTTTGTATTATAGTCAACAGACAAGCTGAGGTCTCCAGGAATACATTTGAAAATAATTAATTTTAAGAACGTTCTATTGTTTCCATTAAAAAAAACCTCACCATTCAGTTAAGACGTGGAATACTGTGTGGCAGTGGGTTGCATTCTTATCTCTCAGTCAGAACACTGAGGTCTCAAGTCCCACTCCAGAGACTTCACTGCAGAAACCTGGGTTGACCTTGAAGTGCTGCATTGTCAGAGGCGCTGTCTTTTAGATTAGAAAATACACTGAGATTCTGTGCGCCGTATTAGGTGAATCCCGTGGCACTATTTCATAAAAGTTCATCGAAGTTGTTGCTGGCCAATATTTATTCTGTACTAAAACAGATATGGCAGCTGTCAATCTGGGTGTACAGGTGAGTTCTGATCTGCTGCAGGGATACTGACTTGCACATGTCCCCTTTTCAAGGGGCTAATAGGGCTGGAAAATAAATGCCAGCCTTGTCACTGAAATTCACATCCCATGAAAGATTAAATTTAAAAACATGATCTTACCAAGACTTTTTGTTTAAGCAATCAGTTAACAGTGCCGGTTAAAAGGGGTGGTGTCAATTAAGCCGTCATTAATTTACGTGCTAATAGTGTTTAGCAGGCAAAACGTGATTGTAATTCATAAAATTGCAACTAATACACAATGTCGTAAACCGCATTAAAGCATTTATGGTTGATCACAGATAATCACAGAAACACAAGAAGTAACAGCAGTCTCCTCCAAATAGTAATTTAAGATTGCCCACATCAGATGTGGCTGCAACTGGAGGCTGTGCCCTGAAACCATATCTGAACTAATTTAAGGGATAAATCGCCCACAGAAACAAAACTTTGAGGCAAAAATGCTGTTCAATCCATCAAAGCCCATGCCCTGAGTCAACTAATTTAGCAGTTTGACATGTAAATACCTTCAAATGACTCTCATATTTTTGCTTCTCTTTCCTTTCTCCATATTCTGAACGTTTCTCACTGATACATTAATACTGGTTTTTGAATATATTCTTCACTAAATATGTCCCCTCCAGTGCTGTATCTGTGGCTCACTCCAAAATAATATTCCAGCTTTACCTTATCTCAATCAATTTAATGTCCCAATTTCATTTCTTTCTCTTCTTGAGACCAAGTCTAATCTTATTGTACAGGTTATTTCCCCGGTAGTTGTTGACACACATGGTTGTTCCTTTCCATTTCCTGTCCTTTGCTGATACTCCTTAATAGAGTATTGACTAGATCTAAATGGAATGCTTCAGATATAGTCAGGATTTCACACAATCTAACATGATGCTTCAGAGGGATGCGTTATTCTCTACTTCTGTCATTGTGCATTATTGCCAATTCTGTGAAATACATTCCAAAGTGCAATGGTGGAACTGTAAGGAGGGAGAAAGATAACGTCTAGCTACTGTTCTTGCTATTATCTGATGCTGGATCTCCCAAGAGTCATTTAAATATATTGTATCAAAATTTTGGCAATCCCCTCCAGCTATTATAATGAGCAATTGTGAATTATTCTTAATATATTTATCTGTTTCATTTTAGTGACTAGTTAAATTGAGGCTTGTTATGAGTGGTTAATGTCCCAGTGCTGCGTGATCTTGTACTCTGGGTGACTTTGGCCTTGATGTGCAGCATTTAACACTGCAAACTGATACAATTTTGGGGTTTGGTCCTTGCTTATTTTATGTATTATGTACGTAAGTTGGAAATCGGTTGCATTTAAGAAAAGCTGGTACAACTTAAATCAGGACTGTCCAAGTGTTTGGCTTTGAAGCTGCATATTATTTCATGAATGTTTTATATAAATATTTCCCCAGATTGTCATGGTCATAGAGTCATACAGCTCAGAAACAGGCCCTTCGACCCTCTATGTCTGTGCCAGCCATCAAGTACTAATACTAATCCCATTTACCAGCACTTGATCCACAGCCTACTATGCCTTGGCGATTTGTTCAGATACTTCTTAAATGTTGTGAGAATACCTGCTTCTACCACCTTGTCAGGCAATGCACTCCAGAATATATTTCGAGTTGCTGATACAAACAGTATTTGACACTCTGATTAGGATTTGTGAGGCATCAGGCCGAGGAACAGTTTTTTTCAAACTTGCAGTTCCAGAAATTTCAAGCAATATACCAGTGAATGAATGACCTTGGCAGAAGTAAGACCAAATTACCCATGTTTTGATGGGCCACATTGTCTGGGCTTATGATTCACATATCACTGCAGGGCAGTTGGACACCCTTAACCCTTTTGGCTAATGTCTGAGTCTTGCTGTTTGACTTACAGGTGGAGGCAGATGAGCAAGGTATATAAGTTTTCTTCCATAGGATGTTCATGAAAATGTTCAAGCCGTGTCCTGTAGTTAATTCCATTATTCTGGTGCACACCTCTGAGCAGTGTATGAACTAATGTTAAAACAATCATCAACACCTTCCCAAAACTCTCATACAAAAATCCTGACTAATGCTGAATGAGCTGTTAATTATTTAGATGGTGTGATATAATGCCACTTTTGCACAATGTGATATATAGCAGCTGTAGGAGCAACATTTTAATATTCAGATTATATGTGCAAAAAGTGCAGGATATTGACTTAACCTGCCCATTAAGACACAAGTAACCAAAGGGATGGATTTCCAGCACAACTAGTTAGTGGGACATATAGGATTACCTTCAATTTGTGTCATCCAGCCTCTTGGTTAAACGGCATATCTTACATTATCAAATATTTAGTTCCAGTAAAATATTTTGGTATTGCCAGCAAACCATTTCTGGCATCACATGATGTGAGTGTTAGCCTCATCTGTTTCTTGCTGATGCTTGTGAATATTTCCATCTGTTACAAGATTCAGCTTCCCTTGCACAGACTGTGACTGGCTTGTGTGCTGCCAGTGGCAGATTTGGCTGATGCTTTGCTCTTCTTAGATTGATAGAGTTATGCAGCATGGAAACAGGCCCTTTGGCCCAACTTGTCCCTACCAACCAGGATGACTATCCACACTAATCTCATTTACCTGTATTTGACCCATATCCCTGTAAACCTTGCCTATTCATGAACCTGTCCAATTGTTTTTTAAACATTTATGTGCAGTTCAGTTTGCCCCATTACAGGAAGGATGTGGAGGCTTTGGAAAGGGTGCAGAAGAGGTTTGTCAGGATGCTGTCTGGCTTAGAGGGTATGAGCTATAAGGATAGGTTGGACAAACTTTGGTTGTTTTCTCTGGAACGTCGGAGGCTGACGGGAGACCTAATAGAAATTTATAAAATTATGAGAGGCATAGGTAGGGTAGAATCTTTTTCCCTGGGTGCAAATGACAAGTACTAGAGGGCATGCATTTGAAGTTGGGGGGGGGGGGGTAAGTTTAAAGGAGATGTGCGGGGCAAGTTTTTTACACAGTGAGTGGTAGATGCCTGGAATGGGCTGCCAGGGGTTGTGGTAAAAGCAGATATAATGGTGGTGGAGCCAGTTAGATAGACACACGGATATGCAGGGAATGGAGGGATATGGATCATGTGCAGGCAGAAGAGATTTAGTTTAATTTGGCATCGTGTTCGGTGCAGACATTGCGTCCAAAGGGTCTGTTCCTGTGCTGTACTGTTCTGTGTTCTACGTGAATATTGTAATTATACCCACCTCTACTACCTCCACAGGCAGCTCGTTCCACATACCCACCATCCTCTGTGTAAAAAAAACATTCCCTCAGATCGCCTTCTCTTTTCCCATTCTCCTCTTTGTTCCTACTTGCCAATGTGTTGCCCAATGGCTACTCATTCACTGGCGTTGAGGAGAAGCAGAATAGGTTGGGCTGTTTTCCTTGGAGTAAGGAAAGCAGAGGGAGGACCTGATGGAAGTATACAAAATTATGAGAGACATAGGGAGGGTAGATAGTAAGAAACCTTTCCCCTGACAGAGGTGTCTAAGACCACAGGGCATAGATTTAAGGTAAGGAGTTAGAGATTTAGAGGGGATCTGAGGAAAGAATTTTATCATCCAGAAGGTGATTGCAATCCGGAGCACACTGTCAGAGAAGATGGTGGAAGCAAGTATATTTAAGAAGAATCAGATGAGCATTTGAATTGTTAAAGACCAATCGCTGGTAAATGGGATGGTTGGCATGGACTTGGTTGGCCAAGTGGTCTGTTTCTGTGCTGTGTAACTCTATGACTCCATAACATTGATTACCAGGCCAAGAGAAACAGACTGGACTATCAGAGATAGTGGCTAATCCCTACAAGGTTATCCTGCCAGAGGGGTTCCTTGCTGATTGTGAGATGTCTCTTGACCTTGAAGTATGAGGGAATTTTAGCACACAAACCTGAGCAGTGATCCATAGCTCAGTTTAGTTTGCTCTGTTCCACAGAGTGCATAGGTCACTATAAAAAGAGAGAACTCCAAAGGTCAAGTGTATCCTCAAATTTCAAACCAGTGTTGATCGAGAAAAACTGTAAGATGCCATTGTGAATCAGAAATTGCTATCTGGTATGACAGTCACATGTTCTGTCCATATGGGAAAGGTATAGTACTTTAACATAGTAAAGATATTCTATAACATGCAATTAAGAAGGCAAATTATATCTTGGCTGTCAATAAAGGAGGATTTGAGTGCAGAGTGTTATTTTATGTATTACATATGCAAATTGGTTATCAGTACCATTTGAGAAAAGCTGGTATATTGTGTAGGGGCAGGCAGGGGGGGGAGAGAGAGAGAGAGGCAGATAGGCAGGCAGGCAGAGAGAGTGGAGTTTTGTGTACAGTTTTCTCCTAATTTAGGAAAAGCATATACTTACCGTAGATGGCGTGTAGTGAAGATTCACTAGACTGGATCCATAGATGGCAGGATTGCTGGTATCAAGAAAGGCCTGTATTATACAAACTTTATATTAAACATGCAAATTTCTTTATATTAAACATACAAAATTCGTTATATTAAGCATATAGAATTCTTAGATATAGGGATGGTGTTTCCCCTGTCTGAGGAGCCTAGGAACAGGGGGCACAGTTTTAGAATAAGGAATAGACCATTGAGGACTGAGAGGAGGAGAAATTTATTCATGGAGAAGGTAGTGAATTTTTGGTCTTCGGAGCATTATGAAGGCTCAGTCATTGAGTTCAATCGATATTTTGTGATATTAAGGGAATCAAGAGACAAGTAAGGCAGGAAAATGGCACTGAGGCAAAAGACTGGCCATAATCTTGATGAACGGTGGAGCAGGCTGGAACAGTCAGATGGCCTGTTCCTGCTCCTAGTTATGTTTTTAAGTTCACAGGAATGTTCACAAAGGAAAACAACTGACACCAAGCCATATTAACCATTATTTAAGCAGCTGACCAAATGTTGGCTAACAAGGTAAGTTCTAGGGAATTTTAAAAGATAGAAGCACAGTGGTCAAGGGTGTTCCAGAGCTACACACTTGGCAGCTAAAGGCCAATGGAGCTGTGATTAAATTTGGTGATGACCAGTACAGGAGAGTTGATTAAAGAGTTGCAGTGATAAAGAGAGTGAAGCTATGGAAGGATTTAACACAAGGGTAAGAATTTGAAAAGGGAGATGATATTGGCTCTCTGTCAGTAGGCACAGGTGCTGGGTGAATGGGGCTTGGTGGGAGAGGACAAGGGCTGCAGTGTTTCAGATAACCACAAGTTTATGGAGAGTCATGGGCGGGACACCATCCAGGAGCATGTTAGTCAAGTCTGGAGGTAGCAAAGGCACTGACGAAGGATTCAGAAGCAGCTGAGGCAGGGTGGAGTTCGGCTTGCTTTGGGTTCACAGATGGATTGGTCAAAGAACCACAAGTCATTTGGATAAAATAAAATGCAAACTGAGCTATTTAATTATATTATTACATTGGGTGGAAGGGATGGTGCATTGGACAGAGGGGTCACAGATGAAATTTAATACTGAGAAATGTGAAAAGAGAATGGTAAGTATATGCTTTCTTAAATAAGGAGATTAAAGCTGCAAAATTGGACAATCTGGGGTTGTCTCCCTTGGAACAGAAGAAGTTGCATGGAGATATGATGGAGGTATTTAGAGTCATGAAGGATATATCCAGTGGATGGAAAAAAACTGTTGCCGTTGTGGAAGGATCAAGAACTGGGTAACGTTGATTGAAGGTGATTGGCAGAAGAGGAAAGTGTGACTTCAGGAAAAGAAAATTTCCCACATTGAATTGATAAGAACTGGGTAACGTTGATTGAAGGTGATTGGCAGAAGAGGAAAGTGTGACTTCAGGAAAAGAAAATTTCCCACATTGAATTGATAAGGTTTGCAATACACTGTCTGGAATTGTAATGGAGGCAGATTCAATTGTACCATTCAAAAGAGAGCTTAATAAAAGGAAAGAATTTACAGGGCTGTGGTGAGAAGGCAGATAAGGGGTCTGTGAGGGGGGAGTGCAAGCTGGATTGTTCTTATATTGATCTAGTATGGGCTTGACAGGACAAATGCCCTCTGTCCTTGCTGAAATAATTCTTTGATTCTATATATTTGATCATCTCAGAAGTTTGTTTTGAGATGTACTTAAGCAAATGAAGTGTTACTGCATCTCTTGCTGATCCCACTAACGTGACATAAATCATTGCTTTGAACTCATCACCTTATTCATGCTCTGTTGTCATGTACTCAGTTGGAAAGGAAAATAAAGCTGGGAAGGTGGAAGGTTTGCATTTAACAGAGGGAGATCTGATTTCCAGCAAGATATTTCTTTCATAATGATCTATATCAGTTGTGTATTTTTGTAAGTTAGTCACCGATAGCACGCACTTACCAGCAGATTTGTGTTTCTTGGTTCTAGATCTGTAAAGTACAGTTTACGGTGTTTTAGCTAAGTTATTGCTTGCAATGATAAGATTCAGGGACAAATCTGAATGGTACATTTTTCTGAAGACTGTACATTCCTGTACTTTTTAAATTACAATAAAACTCTGATAATCTATCCAACTATTTGGAAATCCTGATGGATCGGCATCCAGTTCATCGGGTGATATTTGCCATCATCCCTTCTGACTCACCAGGACCTCGACTCCTGCACTCCCATTCAACTCACCGGAGTGCATTTCCCACCCAACCTTTCAGCTTACTGGGGCCCTGGTTCCTATACCGTGTTCACCAGAAAATTTATTATAATAAAGACTCCACCCACCCCGGTCATTCTCTCTTCTCTCTTCCATCAGGTAGAAGATACAGGAGCCTGAGGGCACGTACCACCAGGCTTAAGGACAGCTTCTATTCCACTGTGATATGACTATTGAATGGTTCCCTTATACGATGAGATGGACTCTGACCTCACAATCTACCTTGTTGTGACCTTGCACCTTATTGTCTACCTGCACTGCACTTTCTCTGTAGCTGTGACACTTTACTCTGTACTGTTATTTTTATCTGTACTACCTCAAGCATTCTGTACTAACTCAATATAACTGCACTGTGTAATGAATTGACCTGTACGGTTGGTATGCAAGACAAGTTTTTCACTGTACCTCAGTACAAGTGACAATAATAAACCAATACCAATCCAAAAGTCTGGAAAATCTGCCACTCCAGCACCAAGTCTCAAACGTCCTAGACATCGGAGTTTTATGGTACTATCTAACTGCGAGGGTACCAGTGGACTATACCCAATGTATAATTACCCAATTATACCCAATTAGCTCAGTGGTTCCAGAATCATCTCTGAGCCAGAAAGTTAAGGATTCAAGACCCACACCAGTTTCTGAGCACAGAATTCTAGCTCGGCATTTATTGTTATGGTACTGAGGGAGTGCCACGCTGCCAAAGGAGTCATCTTTAAGATACAATGTTTCTGATATGATGGCCAATCTCTCAGATAGATGTAAAAGTTCATGTGCTACTTTGAAGTGCCATGGCCAATAAGTATCCTTCAGTCAATGTCACTGAAACAGATTATCTGCTCACTGTTCTAGGGGCTTGTTGTGTGCAAGTTGTCTGCAGGCATTTCCAGAGATCATAAAAGGCGCATAAAATAGGTGCATTCCTAGGAAATGTTTCGATAAACAAAAATTCATAAATCACAAGGCTGGGTGAAGTGCATTATAGGCATTTAGGTACAGTGTATTCCTGTGCACATAGAGTGGTGTGCTCTTCATTACGATAGAAAAGAAGCTTGTAAATCTAAGGCACAAATCCCAAAGTATCAATATATCATAGTTAAATCCAATGTTTGAAATGGAGGAATATCTGTATATAAAGTACAAATCATCCCTTATAAGATAGAAGTGTTTCTAAATTCATTAAAGTATTTCAGAATAATTAGTCCATGCAAGATTTAGATTCATGTTTTGAATTGTGAATGTGTTAACTCCCTTCCAAAGGTAGATTTAATTTAAATGCAGAGTACAAACATACAATTTAGGAGTAGGAGTAGGTCACTTGGTCCCTCAAGGGTGCCCTGCCATTTAATAAGATCATGGCAGATCTGATTGTAATCTCAGCTCTGTGTTTTTGTTTGCTCATAGTAACCTTTCACTCCCTGGATTAGCAAGTATCCATCTGCCTCCAAAATATTCAAAGAGTCTGCTTCCACTGCCTTTTGCCGAAGGGAGTTGCAAAGAGTCTCTGAGAAGAAAAGAAAATCACCTTATCTCTGTCTTAAATGGGTGACCCCTTATTTTAAAATAGTAGCTCCTAATCCTAGATTTTCCCACAAGAGGAAGCATTGTCTCCATATCCATCCTGTCAGGATGTTTTAGGATATTGTATGGTTCAATCATTAGCTCTCACATTTCTATACTCCAATGGATACAGACTTGTCCAATTTTACTTCCATGTAGTAAATGAATCTATCTTTAATGGGATTGAATTGTTCATCCTTACTGAAATACATTTTTTTAAAGTAACTGTACACCATTTACTTACTGGTTAAAAAAGAATTCCCTGAATATTAACAGCTGCAGGAGTTTTGATTTTCTGCCAATAATGCATTAGAATTTGATTTTCTGTTTAAGGTAATACAACATAATACCAACGGAAATCCTCCTTAATACATAAAGATGGCTCTCTCCAGCTGTGTTGAAACTAGGCTGAATTTTGCTTGCAAGGTGTGAAGGACACAATGTCCTTTTCCTCCCCTGAGAATAGTTTCACCTGGAAATTCAGCGAGAAGCTGATGAGACTTCGAAAGCACATTTTAAGATCACTTCATCATTCTGATTAGTGCACTTGGCAAAACTGATGCACACTAATTTGGGACTGTGGTGGGGAAAATGATTGCTTTAGTATGTGAAGCAATGCAATGTCAGGGATTTTCACATCACACCAAGATGCAGATACATTTTGTTGACAGAACGGTGAGTAGAGATTAACATTGAAAGTCAACAATAACTCACAATTGTATGGCATCTTAACAAGGATAAACATCCCAAACTGCTTTATAGCTTTATTCTACAAAAACTGAGACCAAATATTTTATGAAGGGTAACCAAAAACATAGTCAGGGAGTTGGGTTCAAAGAACAAGGTTTTAATGAGGGTCTTCAAAGGATGGAGAGTTTGGGAAGGGATTTACTTGATCTTAAAGCCTAGATAGCAAGGGCACACTCATCAAGATGCACTTTGCATACATTGTAAGGTGCACCTTGATGAGGGATTACATGAGCAGAATGTAATCGTATGTATGCTAGAATTATACAGGAAATGTAATCCCGCGTTTACAATACATAGACCATGAAATGATCAGTAGTAAATGGATACTTGATAAGTAAGAGGGTGAAAGATTACCAGGCATTAATAAGACTATGAGGATGAGGTTGCAATCAGTTCAGCAATGATTTTATTGAATGGTTGAGGGTGCTTGAGGGGTAGAGTGCCTTGTTCCTGCTCCTATTTTGATCGAGTAGTGATGTGGACAGATGCCTGTGGCATTGAGCATTAGACTTGAAATAGGGAATCAAACATCAAATGCAGAGATTCTTGTAGGTGGCACAGGTCGGTGGGGGTTGGGATGGAGGAGGGGCATGAAGCTAATGGCTTCCGTTTTCGTAACACCTTCCCGGGCCACAATTCCAACTCCCCCACGGACAACACTGGTGACACTGTGGTGCAGCAAGTAGAGCTGCTGCCTCACAGATCCAGTGACCCAGGTTCGATTCTGGCCTCTGGTGCTGTCTGTGTGGAGATTGCATATTCTCCCTGTGACCACGTGGGTTTCCCCCAGGTGCTCCAGTTTCCCCCCACATCCCGAAGGTGTGCAGGTCAGTAGGTTAATTGGTGGCTGTAAATTCCTCCTGGTGTGTAGGTGAGTGGTGCAATCTGGGGGAGTTGATAGGATTGTGGGGAGAATAAAAAAATAAGGTAAGTATAAATGGGTGCTTGATGGTGGGCCAAAGGGCCTGTGCTGTATATCTCTATGATCTATAACCCAACCAGGACAGGATGTCAGCACAATCAGGCTGACATTTGGAGGCAGTGGACCATAAGACATAGGAGCAGAATTAGGCCATTCGGCCCATCGAGTCTGCTCTGCCATTCAATCATGGCTGATTTATTTTTCCCTCTCAACCCCAATCTCCTGCCTTCTCCCTGTAACTTCTGACACCCTTACTAATCAAGAACCTAACAACCTCCGCTTTAAATACACCCGATGATTTGGCCTCCACAGCTGTCTGTGGCAATGAATTCCACAGATTCATCTTCCTCTGGCTAAAGAAATTCCTCCTCATCTCTGTTCCAAAGGGACGTCCTTTTATTCTGAAGCTGTGCCCTCTGGTTCTAGACTCTTCCACTACTGGAAACATCCTCTCCACGTCCATTCTATCCAGGCCTTTATATATTTGGCAGGTTTCAATGAAATCCCCTCTCATCCTTCTAAACTCCAGCCAGTACAGGCCCAGGGCCATTGATGTGGAGAACAATTTACGTGGCTGAGGGCAAACACCATCACAGATTGTCCTGTATCAAGTAAAGGATCCTATGGGAAAATGGTAAGGAGGCAACACAATGAATGTTAGCCCAGTTTACATCATCTGCTTCGAGATCAAAGTTCTAGAGTCTGACCCTGAGGTGAGTTTCCAACCCCATATCCTGTCTTTCTGAAAGATGATCCATCTCTACTTCTGTAGCATTGGCCAACTCTGCTCCTCCCTCAGCTCAGCTGCTACCGAATCCCTGATCCATGCCGTGGTTCCCCGTGGAATCAGCTATTAGTTTATCTAACGTCTTCGGCATAATAAAGCATCCCAGGGTGCTATTCCGATCCTCTGCTGGCTGCCCTGTTAGTTTGCATCACCTACAAACTCACGGTCAGGCGGAGCTTGCCTGACCTTGCACCACTCTGTCCTCAGTTCACTGATTTACTTTCTCTCCTGGCCAAGCAGTGTCTCATTCACAAAATTTTTAACCTTGTTTTTGAATCTCTTCATGGCCTCACTTTTCCCTACTCCTTTAACCTCGTCCAGCCACACACCCTTCCAACGTCACCGTGTTTCTCCAGACTTGGCCTCCCCATATTCCAGATTTAAGTCATTCCACAGTGGCAGCTTTGACATTGGCTGTTGCCTTGTTACCAATCTTAGGAATGTCTATTCCAATCTTTGTTGCCTCTCTCTCCACTACTTACTCTACAACTCTGTCCAGTTTTGGGTATTGTTGAATAGTGGTTAAATTACTAGACCAGCATCAAGGTGACTAGGCCATTACCTCAGTGACATGAGTTGAAATCCCAATGTATCAGTTGCAATTTAAATTCAAGTAATTAAATAAATGTTGGGGCTTATTTTTAAGCCAGCTTGCCATGAAACAGCCAGATTGTCTTCAAGGAAATCCAGTGCCCTTACTCAGTCTGGCTCATATGTGATGGCAGACCAATATGGTTGTGTCTTGAAGGGCCTTGACCTGAAACGTTGACTGTTTATTTCCCTCCATAGATGCTGCCTGACCTGCTGAGTTCCTCCTGCACTTTGTGTGTGTTCCACCAATATGGTTGACTCTTTACTGCCTCTGTTGAGGATGGACAGTAGCTACCGACATTGTCAGTAACACCCAAATCCTTTGAATATATAAAAGCCCTTTGACCAAGCCTGACCCAGTATTACCTTCTGTAGCTCAGGATCAGATTTTGTTTAAGAATGGCCCTGGGCAATATTTGTGAAAAGCACCATGTAAATGCAGGTTGTTTTTGTTGTTGCTGGTCAATACTTAGAATGGACTTCCAGGCAGACTTGCGAGGCATAAATTCTGGAATTCTTTCAAGATCATTGAGTGCTTCTTAATGTATGAATTAGTTGAGTAAACTAATCCCTCTTTAGCACAGAGAAGGAGTAGAGGCCTGGGGTAGTTCAGCCATGATTATATTGAATGGCGGGGCAGGCGTGTGGGGCCAGGTGGCCTTCTGCCGCTCCTACTACCTTGTGTTCAAAGACATTACTGTTCTTTAAAGAGGAGTGAAGCATTCAATTTACCATATTGTCTTGATATGCCAGCTATTGCAAGTTGCACAATAAAAACTTGTTGGGTGGTGTCATTAAGGCAGTCTGATCTTTTTTACAGTAGAAATTTAAAACAAAGATACATGGTTATAATGAGTAACAATATATGAACTATTCAAGTTGCTATATGCATACAGTAGAGAACCACAATTTCTTGCAGGGAATGGTAACGTAAGAATCTGCTGGCGTATGAGACACTCATTAACTGAAGCCATGAGTCTGAGCGGCCAATCTGTTTCCATCTCAATGAGTGCTACTAGAATTTTGACTGGTTTCCCTTCTTCCTTGCTGTAGCAGGAAGTCATGCAAGGAAATTCTGAATCATTCCCATTTAAGGCCGTTAAGGAGCTGTATAGTTTCCAGTGTACCTGATATTGGTATTGGTTTATTATTGCCACCTGTACCGAGATCCAATGAAAAGCTTTTGTGTGCGATCCAGACAGATCATGCCATATGTAATTACATCAAGGTGGTGAAAACAGAATGCACAATGTAGTGTTACTGTTGTAGAGAAAGTGCTGTGCAGGAATAAAGGGCAAGGGCCATGAAGAGGTAGATTGGGAGATTAAGTGTTCAATTCATCTTTTAACGTATGAGAGGTCTGTTCAAGAGTCTGATAACAGCAGGATAGAAGCTGTCCTTGAGTCTGGTGGTATGTGTTTTCAGGCTTCTGTATCTTCTGCCCAATAGGAGAGGGGAGAAGAGAGAATGATCAGGTCGCGAAGGGTCCTTGATTATTTGGCTGCTTTCCAGAGGCAGCGGGAAGTGTAGATGGAGTCAATGGAGGGGAGGTTGGGATATATGTACTTCCAAGATACAGGTACAATGCGGCACCTGCAGTCAATTACTTATTGTGTTTTTTGAAAGTTTTCCTTTCTCCTTGTCATCTTTTTTGTATCAGGTAAAGAGCTTCCATCAACAAGCTGTTCATAGTGTAATGAAGGGTAAATGCTTATTTATAGATAGTTTGTCTCATTTGCTAAATACACCAGTATATATGCCAGAGAAGAGTATTTAATTAATTGATAGTTAACATTAGTTGGGGCAGTATAGTGGCACTGCTCTAGTGACTTTGATCCTTACCTCCAGTAAGGACACTATATTGTTCCTTCCACATCCCAAAAACATGTGGGTTGGTAGGTTAATTTTCTACTGTAGATTGACTCCACATGCAGGTGAATGGGAGACTCAGTGGGGGGGGGGGGGGGCGGAGGGGAGGCAATTGATGGGAATTTGAGGTGAATAAAACTGGATTAGTGTAAAAATGGGTGCTTGATGGTTGGCATGGATGCAGTGCACCAGAGGGCTTTTTTCCATGCTGCATGACTCTATAACTCTATCGTAATCATTCATATGATAACATCGACAGCAGCTTAAAGCAGACTGATTGAAACACCTATTTCAATTGTAATCAATATAAATCCTACCTGTCCTTTGTCCTTCTCCTTGTCCTACTATTTCTCTGCTGAGGCAGGAGAACCAGTCCATTTTGTAACGTTCACAGTAAAACACAACCGTCAGCCAGAATCCAGCTACGGTTGACGTCAATGTCAATTTTCAAATTGATGTTCGCACTTTCGTATGTAAAACCTGAATTAGAATTGTACGTCAACGGAGAAGGTCATTTGGCCTTTTGTTCCTGTGTTGGCTTTTTGATAGAGTTATCTGGTTTGTCCGATAGTGCGGGAAATATTTTCCCTTTTAAGTATTTATCCAATTTTTTTAGGAGTTACTATTGAATTTGGTTGCACCAAACATTCCAAAAGTCCACGACATATTTCATAATTGTTTTGTCCATCATGGTACCTCTGGTTAGTTTTCTAGTCACTGCAAATAGTCAATCAAATCTTGTGATTCGAGTGCTGTAAGTGACCGAGATTGATTTTATATGCAAAATTTGTGTGTGACTGTGTTGGCAAAATTATCCTGCTTTTATTGGGAGAAGTTGCTGTAGTTTCATTCAGGTGTTTTGACTCCTCCTGTTCTTCAAACACAGCATGTTTTGAGTAATTTGTTAGCTGCACAGTGCACTATTTTCTGTGTGCGTAGTCATACACAGGGTTAGCCAAAGTGAATCTTTTTGCCATTTATGTTAAATCACTGTCCATTGGTTACCAACCATTCTGCTGTTGCAAAGCATTTATGCCTCCTGGGTTCACTTGGTCTCCACCTTATCACAGACGTTCCCTCTGTTCTTTTCACTCTGTCTGCATGTTTTCTCACATTTCCTAGTTCTGATAAAACATTAACTCTGCTGCTCTCTCCACAAATGCTGCATGACCAGCTGAGTCTTCTTAGCATTTTCTTCTTATATATTAGCAGGTGAGAGGGGAAATATTTAAAGGGGACCTGAGGGTCATGTTTTTCCACACAGAGGGTGGTGGGTATATGGAATGAGCTGCCAGAAGAAAGGGTGGGTACAATTACAAGGTTTAAAAGACATTTGGACAGATTTGCGGATAGGAAAGATTTAGTAGGATATGGGCTAGATGCAGATAAATGGGACTATCTCAGGTAGGCACGTTGGTCAGCATGAACGAGTTGGGCCAGTGGGTCTGCTTTCCATTCTGTGTAACTCTTATGACTATGATTTCTTTGCCATTGTCTGACCTGATGGCATGAAATTTCATGGGTCAGAAGTTAATATTGAGACTCCCAGTGCCACTCCTTCCTGATTCTACATTACTGTGATATCATCTCTCATTGGCAGAACTTATTCACTAGAGAGACACGAGAGACTGCAGATGCTGGAATCTGGAGCAACAAACCATTTGCTGGAGGAACTCAGCGGGCTGAGCAGCATCTGTGAGAGGAAAGAAATTGTTGACCCGAAACATCGACAATTTCTTTTGTTCCACAGATGCAGCTTGGCCTGCTGAGTTCCTCCAGCAGATGGTTTGTTGTTCCTTATTCACTACATGGAAGTTGCCCATCATTTTGAGTCCTGTTAATCTGCTGTAAAGGGAATAACCTCATGTTCACTAGTCTATCTACATAAATGAATTTAATCCCTGGTACTATTGTAGTAAATCTCTTCTGCATCTTCTCTAAGACCTTGACATCCTTTCTTAAGTTGATGCCTTCATTTTACTCAGTACCCAGCCACAGCCTAACCAACATTTTAAATTCTTTATGGCTTTGGGCGTATGCAAAAGTTAAAATACATCACTTCATACCTACCTGCACGGTATTTAATCTGTCATCAATTTGCCCTTGTCTTCCGAATTGTTCACAGCACATATCATGAGTTACCTGCCACCTGAAATTGTGCCCAATGTGCCCATAAAAGATAATAAGACAGAAAGGCAGTTGTGAAACAACAGTAATATATTTCAAAGACCCTGTATTCCAGAAAGCTGCTCTCTCTGCAAGTAATATAACATTTGAGCATGATTCCTTTTGTTCTGGCATTGGCTGTTATCGAAGAAACCATGATTATATATTTCATTAACCAAAGCAATTTGAGTCGTACACAAATCCAACATCAAAACATTGTAAAGTTGAAAATGAGGTGAAAAGGTGCAATGCAATTGAAGAAGTTGAGGAACAAAAGATCAGAGCTGTGCTCGTGTGATGAATAAATCTCTTGCTTCTGTTACATTTCTTCTATGCCAGCTTTTCCATCTTGACTTGCTGAAATCTCATTTCTGGCATATCATGCAAAAGTGTCTCCGAAGATAAATGGAGCCAATTAGGACATGTGCTCTATTTCAGGTTCACAGGAATATACTGCATCTTATCTGTCTGTAAATGCTGCTAAAATATATCTGCAGCACTCCTGTGTATTTTAAATTGCATTAATTTAGTAAGTTTTAATTTAATTGTTGCAGTCCTCCACACATATGGAGCTAAGTGTGAGCAACCTGACATTTTTTGAAACAGAAGCATAAAAATATCTGGAATAACAGTGTCCTACCATACTCAATCTTGCAAAGTCAAGGTCATGAGCATCTGGCAAGTGGTCCTTAAATAGGATGAGCAGTCCCACAAATTAATCAACCAATGGGCTGATATGGAAGTACTCAGAGGATCATACCTTACAGCCAACATCCCGGACTCTTCCTTTGCTATCTGTATGAACAAACCCACCAGAGGAGACAGCATAGTGCTATTCAGTCAGGAAGGAGTGGCCCTGGGAGTTTCAACATTGAGTTCTGACCTCAATGCAATTTCATACCAATAGGTCGGACTTGGGCAGAGAAATCTCTGGCTAAATATAAAACCAGGGCATGCTGGAAACACTCAACCGGTAATACAGCATCCATGGAGAGGGCAGCAGAGTTAACTGGGAAAAGTGGGAAACCAAGTGTGTTTTAGCCTGCAGATAGAGGGGGAAGGATGGAGAGAACAGAAGGAATGCCTGTAAAGGGACGGAAATCAAGTGAATGAAGATGACATTAAATACTACTGATGCTGTCTAAGAGAGGGCGGTGAAAGTTTGTTTATCAAAGTTGATCTATCTGGAAGAGATGCAAATCGAGGATGAATTGTATTCCACCACAATCTGCAGCCACATGGCCAAGCATATTCTCCACTCACTGTTAAAATCAAGCCAGAGGGATCCTTCCTGGTTCAAGGGAATGCTTGGATCAGATGTCCCTGATGTAAGAGCAGTACAGGACCACATACAGATTAAACAGCAAGAACAGCGTGCAATAGGCAGAGCTAACTAACAAAGGCCAAAGCTCTGTAGTGCGGCCACATCCAGTCGTGAACTGCGCTGGAGAGTGAAACAGCTAACAGGAGGAGCGTCCTCCAAGAACATTACCATCCTCTGTGATGGCACACCTTGGCACACAAGTGCCACAGACAAGGCTGAGGCATTTTCAACCATCTTTGGCCAGGCGGAAGATCCAACCCACCTCTTGAGATCCCTGCCATCAAAAAAGCTTGCCTTCAGCCAGTTTCTTCACTTCGCATACATTTTGCATGACTTTATTTAGTGATATATCGAAAAGACATGTCCATGAAGTTAGGAATCAGATCAGCCCTGATCTCATTAAATGTCAGAACAGGCCAGAGGGCTATAATGCCTCCTCCTATCTTCCAATGAGATTCCTGTGCTATCTTAAGAGACATTCATCTGTGTAAGTGGATTAATGTCTTAAAATGTCAAACGGATTATCAAATTAAGGATTTAAGGACTGTATGAAGGATTTCCCTGTTAATATTGCAGTAGTAATTTTGAGACAGTGCTTCTTGAGTGGGCATGCATTTCACTGGGATTTTAAAGTGTTACGTACCAGCAACAATAGAAACACAACGAGCCATGTTTAAATGTTAGAATCTATTTATTAATAACTACTTGTAATAATAAGAGAAATAAAAACATTAGATATCAGACATTGACCCCAAAATAAACCTGAAGTGTGTGTGTGGCAAGTTCCCAAACCCCAAGTCCAGGAACAGTTCTCAAAGTTCAGTTCAGCAAGTTATGAGGCAAAACAACGGGCAAAGGTTTTTGAAGACCACATTAGGATGTAAAGAGAATGTAGAGAGAATGTAGAGATAAGGTGTTTACGAATTCCACAAGTTCCATGATGGAACCAATACGACTCCTCAATCTCCATTGCTTTGTTCCGAAGTATCTGCCACACCGAGGGCATTCGATACGTGGCCGCCCACAGGTACCTGCTTTCCGGTACAGGTTAACGACAAAGTGAACTCCACAGATTGCTCCAAAAATCCATACATGGATTGTATAGTGACAGTCACAACTATTGTGCTTCACTCGTAGATACAGAGACTGGCAGTCAGTTCTGCCAACTCTCACATCTCTCCCTCTCTCTCTCAGTCTGTCTGTCTGTACAATTGCCGGCACGTTCCAGTTATGGTCACTTTTTTTTTCCTACTCGCAGTAGTCAGATAAAGCCATACACACTACCATTCAGGCATCTTAATGGGACACTCTTAAAGTAGCAACCTGAGCTCGTAACAAAAGAGAATTATGTCAAATGGGTTACAGAGCAGGTGTATATCAAGCAATTCGGACTCTAGTGTTGTGGCTGTGGAGGGCTCTAGGTCTCTGATACCTGTATTAAACTGGCAGTGGAGAATCAGAAACCAGTGGGCTGGGTTCTAGTTTCTAAAAGGTAACTCCTCGTTGCTGTGTAGTGAACAGGGCTGAATTTGAAGAGATCAGAGGAACTAGGCACACATGGATTCTATCCAGTCAAGCTGCTTAAAAGTAAGCGAACAATATTGACAGTTTAGACTGGTCTTTGCAGCAAGGAATCCACAGCAGAAGAAGTAAGTCCTTAAAATTTGACCTTAAAATGAGGCTGGAAAACTCTTCACATGAAAAGTGGCAAGAGTGTGGACTGCCCAAAGCAGACTGTAAGGATAAAGACCTTATTTACAGGAAGTTCAGGCATTAAGGGATAAGAGGAAAAGGCATGGATTGACTAAAAGATTAGTAAAGATGGAAAATTTAAAGTATGAGCTAGAGCTAGCCTGAAATCTGTAGACATATTAAAAAGTGAGTATGGGGAATTAATAATGAAAAGTAAGAAGGCAGCTGAATTATACAGATGTTTTATATCAGTGTTCACTCTTGAGGATACAAACAAGGGGGGAACTCAGGAAAAGTACCAGATATGCAGCACTGAGTGAATTGTTGTAGCTGCATGCTGACAGGTGTCTGGATCCTGATAGACTTCATGCCATGATCTTAAAAGTGGTTAGTGAGATGGTGAGTGAATTTGCTTTAATTTTCCAAAATTCCCTAAATTCAGGAAAGGTTCCATTATACTAGAAAATAGCAAAGATCACTCTGGGAGAGAGACAAAACTGCAGGCCATAACATCTGTCATAAGGAAAATCTTAAAAGGGAGCATTACAGATGTTGTAACAGGGCACCTTGAAAGACTCGGTGTAATCAGGCAAAGTTAACATGGTTTTGTGAAAGGATTATCATGTTCAACCAATTTATTGGAATCCCTTGAAGAAGTAGCACACACTGTAGATTATGGTGAGCCAGTGGATGTACCATACTTAGATTTCCAGACAATATTTGATGAGGCTTTCATTAAAGGATATTGAGGAAAATAAAAACTAATGATGTGGGAGGTAATATATTGGCACGGATAGAAAATTGGCTGTTACCAGAAAATAGGGAGGAACAATTAATGGGCCATTTTCTGATTAGCACAGATTGAATAGTGTGCCACAGGAATTGGTGCTGGGGCCTTAAACTTTCACAATTTACAGTAAAACTCCAGTAATTCGGCATCTGATTGTTTGGTGCAGCATCTGGCTCACTCATTAGTCCGGAGTGTGAGCTGGGGATTCACAATGCAAGCAGTGTGCGTGGTCAGAGACAGGACTTGGGAGTGTGAGGCAGGGGTCAGGGTCAATCTGTGTGCCAGGTGTGTGGCCGGGGTTGGAGTTGGAACACCAGGGGCAGGAATGTGGATGGGTTTGTGGATGGATCCAGTGTACAGAGTGTACCTTCCCACTCCCTTAAGATCCATCAGGTTCACAGCAAAATTTATTAGCTAATGTGTAACATGTAAAAAAAAGTGAAATAAAAGTGTTTTGTGTTGTTAATAGCAGTTACATCCAATGGTCTGGAAAATCTATTAGTCCAGTACCACAAAAGTCCCAAGGGTGCTGGATTATCAGAGTTTTAAGTCAAGTTTATTGTTATGTGCACAAGTACAGTGAGGCACAGTACAATGAAAAACTTGCAACAGCATCACAGGCACGTAGGCGCAGACAACACACAGAATATAAATTGTGCATAAATTATACTGCACAGTGAAAAAAAGACTTTCTTTGCACTTAGGTCTTGTTTTTGCACAAAGACACAATCAAAGTGAATTGAGGTGACAATCAGGTCAGCTGCGATCTTATTAAGTGGCAGAGCAAAATTGAGGGGCTGATTGGCCTCCTCCTGCTCCTAATTTGAATGTTCATAATTGGAACTAAAAAATTGGAGCTGGAACAGCTCTCAAAGTTGGAATGGCTCCTACAATTTCTCTGCAAAGGTGATAAGATACTGGATGATATTATCAAATCAGCCAAGTTCAGATCAATAGAAGTCATGCTAAAGCTGCACCCCAACTCTTTACTCCCCTCTTGGAGCCCTCAGTGAGGTAAGGAAGACATTCTGGTCAGTGAGGTAAAGAAGACATCCAGTCTCACATGTCAATGGAGGGTATTGTCAAAGTTGAACCACAGAATCAGAAGAGGGAGTTAATAGAGCAACTTGGTAGGATAGGGCAGTCCATTTGATCTTATCCTTCCAGATTGACTATCATCATTCTGCATGGGAATATAACTGTTTTAGTGTGCATCCAGTGTGTGGAGACTTCAACCATCTTCCTGGCAACCAGTATGATTAGATCACCCTGGAGACAATTTCCTCTGGGTATCCTTGTTAACTCACGATGACAGTTACGGCATAGAAGTTATGCTGCTAGACAATGACATGTCCTTATGACCCAATGACTGTACAATTCCAATGGAGGAGTTTAAGTTAAATGTACCTGCAAATTTACATTAATTATATCAATGTGTATCATTGATGATGGCAATGATAGTGGTAAAACTCCATCACTACTATTCGTTAAGGAGGAAAATTTGCTAATATTGCCCAGTCTGGCCCGCATGCAACTCCAGCCTTAAGAAAAGTGGTTGATTTGTTTCTTCACAGGAGGAGGCCATTCATCCCAGCAGGTTCCTGCTAGCTCCCAAGGGAGCAATCCCTTCAGACCCATTCATCCTTATTTTCCTGTACCCTGCAACCTTCTCTGACTCATGGCCAAAAGCTCACTTTTGAGTCTTTCTGCCATTAACCTATACTAAGGGGTAATTTACAGCAGCCAGTTAACGTCCCAGCACATTGTTGGCATGTGGGAGGACACTGGTGTACCTGGGGAAACCCACATTATAAACCAACACTTCTTCCTCACTCTTGCTCTGATCGGTGAAGGAATTAGCTGACAAACACCACATGTAGAAGAACAGTATACCTTCCATTGAAGTGGCCTGAGGTTGTATATTCCCTATCCCAGATTTGATAATCTAATTTGTATCTGCTGTAGCAATTAATAATGTAGGAGTATGACTTTAAACAAGCTAAAGTACACATTGGCAAGGCATCAACTGTCTGTTCTCTAGACAGTGCTTAAGGCCCAGTTCCAGAAACTCATTGTGGAGTAATCAGCAGAAGTTCGATCGGTCGCAGCAGCTAAAAAAACTGTCATCTCGCAACTGACTGGTAGTTTTGGGAAATACGTGATCGGGTTTAGATTCAAAGGCAGAAATAAGTGTCATGTTCTTTAAGGTGGAGGAACGGCTATTGAGTGAGAAGTAGCCAAATCTGCACAGAAATTAAAGAGATTACTATATAAAACTGTCTGAGCCACTGTTGGGCCAGTTTTTATAAATCAGCTCAGGGCAGGAGAGGGTCAGACTGAGCAATACGGTCCCACTAGCACCATCCTATCAAACAGTACAACCATATAACTTTTTGCCAAGAATTCCGTGCAGGGATTGCTCCTGTCTATATACTCTGTTTTGTACACTTAAGGCAAAACTCTGGGAAATGTTCAGTTCTTGCCCGAAAAGAAAAAAACAAAATGGAGATGGCATGTGAAGATAGAATGCTTCCCTTCCACTTAATCATCCACCCATCACCACCAACCCTCAGCAAGTTACCGCAATGATACTCCCGGTGGAGGTCAGCATTTATTCCCATCAGATGTCCTGTAGTCAAGCAATCAAAGAAAAGTTACAGTGCCATGCCTTTATAGCATTGCTTCTGTTGTACTTATGGTGAAAATTAATTGCTTCACAGATATTAAATTGCCACATCTTCTTCCTCGTGCTGTTCCCAGTACTATGGCCTGAAATGAATGGCCAATGGCGAATGGATGATGTTCAGTGTCGTCATTGAAGGAACTTCCCCAGTAAGCTTCAGGAAGCTTTGTGGCCCACAGTTCCCCTTTCCTGATGTTGGTCAGCATCTCCTTCCTACTACGCAGGATCTGATGTGTCTGGCTGGTAAATCATGGGCAGAATTCAGCCAGTAAGTCTGGGAATTCTGCATTTGTTCAGGTGTTCCAAAAGTTGCCAGCGCTGTGAAAACACAGGTATAAACAGACCACCTGTGGCTGTAAACAGCTCATTAATTTTATCATTTGATCCTAAATTTATATGTGTTGTTGACCATAAATTAATCTTTATAACATTCCCATATAATTCCTGTTTAATGGGATCACTGACTAACTCCCTTGAAGTCTTGTTTCAAAAATTTTTGCCTTGCATGAGATTGGACCATTTTGTGGTTACAAATTCTACACCCTGATCCAGATGATATTAGAAACTGTTTCCATCAATATTTCCATCCTGTTCTCCCTCAGTCTTCACTGAAAACTCTCAGTTTTGTCAGTCTCCACGTAATTTGAATTTTGAGTGCAATGTTATAGTCACCATTTTCCCAAGTCTGTCCAGTTAATCTAGGCCACAAGTAATGTCTTTGCAGCTGTTCGTATATATTTGTTTGCGGACGATATAAGCATGTAAGTCACTTTTCTGTAATCCAGATTATAAATGTGATTCGTTTTAAACAAATACAAACCCTAGACTAACTCAGTCTCTTTTGAATTAATCATCCTTGATGACCTTGGTTCAGAAATGTGGATGCAGTCCTGACAGCAGATTGCTGCTACATCCATACACCCTGATAGCTTTGGGAGGACAGACACTGAGACAACACCGCAATGTTCCTCATTATTGGCGAGGACAAAGATCTGTTATAAGTATCCAGTATAAATCAATCACAACAGCTTGCATGTGCCTCTCAGAAGCTGGCTACAGGGATTTCTCGGTGAGTTTTCAGAGATGAACATTGTGATGTATACTTCAGTAACTTCATGCTCCTCTTGCTTTGAGAGGAGTCTGTACTGAAACAAAATATGCTGCAACTGATTAAATGCAACTTGTTGAGAAAATTGAGTTTACTTACAGTACTTTGGACTGATTGCTGTGAGTCCCATCTTCTAATATATTGATTGCAACAAGTACTGATTCCAAAACAAAAGGGGACACATTGGTAAACGGTGTGCCAAATTTTCTCGTAGCCTTGATCGTAAGGGCTTATTTGTATATCAGTATTAACACTTGTAAAAATTGTTGAAAGTAGATGTCACTTCAATGCATTGGTTGTACAGCGACATCATGACACTCACCAGGAAATCCACTCCAGAGATTGCTTTGAAGAATACTCAAGAAAAGCTGAATCTCGATTTTTCCATCCTTCATTGTCCTCCACCCTTCCCCTTTGGATAAGTTCTGGTCGAGCACTTGGCGTCAGTGTTTGCTCTTCAGGTGTATTTGTCGATTCCAACACAAACTGTGTTCATTCTGAACAGTTTTACCTTTCCTAGGCCTCCATTTGTCATTTCCCTAAAAGCAAATTCATGCACTAATCGGACACTGACTTAAAATGAAATCTTAAACCAGCTCTAAAAATTAATCCATAATATATTTGAATGACAATAATGAAGTGTGATTACAGCTGAAAATGGGTCACAAGAAAAAAGCATTGAAAGCACAGGCTGTGAGTAACTTGATTTTAAAATACTGGAATAATATATAAAACTATTTTCTACGCAGATTTTTTTACATTTCCCCTTTCCCAGCATCAGTTCATGTTGGTTGATGTACAGAGGGATCTTGGGGTCCAAGTCTATAGATCCCTGAAAGTGGCTGCATGAGTCAATTGGGTGGTAACGAAGGCGTATTGTTTGCCCTAATTAGTTGAGGCATTGAGTTCAAGAATCAGGAAGTTATGTTGCAGCTTTATAAAGCTCTGGTTAGGCCACATCCAGAGTATTTCATTCAATTCTGGTCGACCCATTACAGGAAGGATGTGGAGGCTTTGGAGAGGGTGCAGAAGAGGTTTCCCAGGATGTTGCCTGGATTAGAGGGCATGTGCTATAAGGATAGGCTGGGCAGACTTGGGTTGTTTTCTCTGGAGTGGCGGAGGCTGGTAGAAGTTTATAAAATTATGAGAGGCATAGATAGACAGCCGGTATCTTTTTCCCAGGGTCGAAATGTCTAATACTAGAGGCCATGCATTTAAGGCGAGAGGGGAAAGTTCAAATGTGTGGGGCAAGTTTTTTTACACAGAGATTGGTGGGTGCTTGGAATGCGCTGCTGGGGTGGTGGTGAAGGCAGATGCGATAGACGCGTTTAAGAGGCTCTTATATGGGCATATGAATATGCAGAGAATAGTGGGATATGGACCATGTGAAGGGATTAGGTGTCATTAGCTTAATTAGTTTGGCACAATGTCATGGGCCAAAGGGCCTCTTCCTGTGCTGTACTTTTCTATGTTCTGTATCCATCGCTTACAGCACAGTATTTGTGGTGTCTGCTTTAACAGTAAACTCCCCATAATTTAATCTAGGGGAAGCTTCATTCACAACCTTTCAAAGTGTACCTGTTAACGTCAAAAATGAAACAGAAGTACTCAGCAGGTCAGGCAGCTTCTCTGGAAAGAGAAACAGTTCATGTTTTGGGTCAGTGACACTTTGTCAGAACTGGATACCTATTCATGCCCAGTTGATTCATCTTAATTTTGGAGACTTTCTCATTCGAATCTCCTACCTGACGTTAAGTTCAACTTTGTAGATGATTATTAAAACCAGCTCAAAAGACCATGAGACTTGATTTGCACAAATAATTAAAGTTGCTTAAAGTTTTGTGCAGGAAATGCAATAAAATTATAAAACACAAAAAATTATTGGCATTCTACAAAGATGGTGCAAATATATACAGTATATTAGTTTTATAGCTATATATCAGGGGAATTGTGCAGAATTAAACAATGGCAATCTCACATAAATCGATGCACAAGAGAGACTGCAGGTGCTGAAATCTGGAACAAAAAACAAAATGCTGGAGGAACTCAGTGGGTCGAGCAGCATCTTCCTCCAGCAGTTTGTTTCATGCACCAGATTCCAGCATCTGCAGTCTCTCTTGTGTAATTGTTGACCATCCCTTTGCCTCCACAGATGCTGCTTTTGACTTGCTGAATTCCTCCAGCAGTTTTTGCTCACAGACATTGATGACTTTTTGGAGATGTGTAAAGGCTTATGCAGTTTCTGTGAAAGGCTTCTGTTCTCTTTCAACTCTTTTTGGTATTTTGTTCATGAGCTTTTAATCACATTCTCATAAGCTGAAGTTTCCTATTTCTTTGCGGTTAAGCTTCACTAAGTTCTGGTGATCCACAATTTCACCAGAAGTTCAGCATTGTTGATTTGTGCAATTCATCCCAGTACCCGATAGCACAGCTTCCAGCATTCTGGAGGAACTGTTCCCCTGGGGTTCATTCTTCTGTCTCTGCCAGAACCCATTCCACTTGCCACAGCATTTCCTGGAGTAAAACCTGCTCTTTGCCTCCTCCCTTCTCATTATCTACAGCCCCTCACTCTTTCCTTGAGTAGCAGTAATTTTCTTGCAGTTCTTTCATTTTAGCGTACTGCAATAACTGTGCACAATGTGGCCTCCTTACACCAAGGACACCAGACATAGGTTTGCAGAATATGTCCATTCAGTCCACAAGGATGACTCCCAGTTCCCATTCACCTTTTGCTTTATTTCTTCATCTCACTCCCACTTTGATTTCTTGGTCCTCAGCCTTCTATACTGTTCCAGTGAAGGGAAATGTAAATCCAGAAGTAAAATACAAAAGATGCTGGAAATCTAAAGACAGGGAGACCTGCTTTCTCTCTACAGAAGGCCAACATTAACATGAGTAACAGCATCTAATCTTCTGATTCAGCACATTCTGAACTCAACTATTTCAGAAGATGAGCTTTTACAGCATTTTTATTTCAGATTTCAAGCATTCTTTCAATATACCTTCAGTAATTTCAGAAAATTATTCTTCATTTCCACCTTCCCTAGGTCTTTGTTACACCTTGTGTGATTCAATGTCTTCTGCCATCCTCCCCATCACAGACCTTCCCTTTTGTTCTCTACCCCCTCCACCTGTATCTGCATCTCTAATTATTCCCAGTGCTGATGAGAGATCATCAACATGAAGGGTGAGCTCTGTTTCTCCATCCACAGGTGCTGCCTGACCTGCTGAGCATGTCTGTCTTTTTCTGTCTTTATTTAAGATTGAGAGAATTTGTAATACTTTGTCCTTGGATGTTTATCATTATTCTCATACACCACGGGTGAGGTGCTGGAGGACTGGAGGATAGCTAATGTTGTTCCATTGTTCAAGAAAGGCTCTAAGAATAAGCCAGGAAATTATAGGTCCGTGAGCCTGACGTCAGGTGTGGATAAATTATTAAAAGGTATTCTAAGGGACAGGATATATAAGTATTTGGATAGACAGGGCCTAATTAAGGATAGTCAACATGGCTTTGTGCATGGTAGGTCATGTCTAACCAATTTTCTGGAGTCTTTTAAGGATGTTACCAAGAAGGTCAATGAGGGAAAGGCAGTGGACGTTGTCTACATGGACCTTAGCAAGGCCTTTGACAAAGTCCTACATGGGATGCTGGTCCAGAAAATTCAGGATGAAGTAGTCCCATCTCTCTGCACCTGGACCGTATCGCTCCAAAACCCTTCCATCCATATAACTATCCAAACATCTCTTAAATGTTACAATTGAACCTGCATCTATCACTTCCCCAGGCAGCTTGTTCCACACTCGCATCACCCTCTGAGTGAAGAAGTTCCCCTTCAGATTCCCTTTATATATTTCACCTTTCACCCTAAGCCTAGGTCCTCTAGTCTCACACAACCTTTGGCGAAAAAGCCTGCATGCATTCACGCTATCTATACCCCTCATAATTTTGTATACCTCTATAAGATCTCCCCTCATTCTCCTGTGCTCCAGGAAATAAAGCCCTAACCTATTCAACCTTTCCCTATAACTCAGGTCGTCAAGTCCTGGCAACATCTTTGTAAATTTTCTCTGCACTCTTTCAAGCTTATTGATATCTTTGTATATAACCCACACAATTTTAACCCCCATAGTATATATATAACCCCCACAATTTCTTCATTGCATTCCTCAGCAACCAAGGATGCATCACTCCATCCTAACCTGGTGACGTATCCACTTTTATTGCATTCTAACCTTTCCACTCATCCTCTTTGTTAATTTTTAACCCATCCAGTATATCACTCTTTACTGTGACCATGGCAATATCTTCTTGCTTAAAATACTCAGTATCACTGCCCTTCCTTCTGCCTCCTTGCATAGCTTTTGTACTTTCTCCCGAAATGGCACCAACCCTTTCTAGATGTAGGATCCTGTTGCACACAAGTGTCCATGCCCACGATGTCCATGCAGGCCATCAAGTATCCCCCATGCCACCACTTGGTCCAAGCAAAGAGATTTCATGGACGCATTGATCGGGTAAAAAGAAGGAAGCTGTTCCCTTTAGTGAATGATTCAGGGACTAGTGGTGGAGTGGGGTTAGGTCGGGGGACACAGATTTAACATATTACCTAAAACTTGCAAGGGGATGTGAGAAAAAACTTTCTTCCTTGGAGAGTCATTAGGATCTGAGTCACTGCCTGCAGGGTTGGTGGAAATAGTTCCATCAAAGCGGAATTGGATTGGACATGAGAAAGAATAATTTGCAGGACTATGGGGAAAGAGTAGGGAATGAGACTGACAGCCTTGTTTTACTTGGAGTTGGGTAGAGATCTGATGGGCAGAATAGTCTCCTGTGCTGCAGCAGCTCTGGCTGTATGAAGGGAATTCTGAAACCTGTAGGTGAGACCAGAACAAGGGGTCATGAATATTAGATGGAGACTATTAGAGAACTTCAGAGAAATCTCTTTACCCAGTGTGGTTAGAACATAGATTTCGGCACCACAAGGTGTAAAGTAAAATCTGTGTACAAGTTCCTACTCCCTTTTTGTGAGTTCAGCTTTAGGCTAACAGCTTTCTTGGGCTAAAACACATTTAACTTTTCCTCCATAACTTTAGGTCGGTAATGAAAGAGAAAATTAATTCAAGCTCTGAAATTCTATTTATTCCTTTAAGAAAGGACTGATTTATGTTTAACAGTTCCACTGAGTAAAACACGAACAAACATGAAAATACAGATATTAAGGATGTTTTGAAAAATAGCCATGGAATTCTACCATGCCCAATTTTATTAAATGAGCACAGAAGTGTATAAGTCACTCCGGTGTGCAAGTGGTCTCTCCTCCCCACTTTATACTCCCTTCTAGGATTACCAGAGCATAGAGATACACCGCAGATAACAGGGATATTATTAAGGGACAACTGCTCTACCACAAGATGGAGAAAGGAGCAGAAGGTTTCACTGATGGGTTGAAGAATGGTCAGAGACTTCCTGGCGTAGAAACTGGGGCTGAATGGTGTGTTTATAGGCCTTGCAGTATTTCATAAGGCCTCTGATGATGGCAAATCACTCTTTGCTGTGTCAGAGTTATGTATTTAAAACTCCATTAACTGTGTGGAGTGACCACTCATTTTCATTTTGCATTATCGGTTTAACATGGATTCTGAACACCTGATTTGTGGAATGAAATGTCTTAAAGTGCTGACGTTTTAGTATCACTGCAACAAATCCTCAAAAACAAAATGGATAATTTTACAAGTACTCGAGAATTTGAATGGTGATTCAAGAATACCATTGCAGGTGCTTGTTCCATCTGGTATTGATATTCGTTTATTATTGTCACTTGTACTGAGGTACAGTGAAAAAGTTGTCTTGCAAACCGATCGTACAGATCAATTCATTACACAGTGCAGATACATTGAGTTAGTACAGAGTGCACTGAAGTAGTACAGGTAAAAACAATAACAGTAAAGTGTCACAGCTACAGAGAAAGTGCAGTGCAATAAGGTGCAAGGTCACAACAAGGTAGATCATGAGGTCATAATCCATCTCATTGTGTAAGGGGACCGTTCAATAGTCTTATCACAGTGGGGTACAAGCTGTCCTTAAGTCTGGTGGTACGTGCCCTCAGGCTCCTGTATCTTCTATCCGATGGAAGAGGTGAGAAGAGAGAATGTCTTGGGTGGGTGGGGTCTTTGGGCAGAGACAGAAAGAGCTGGAATGTCGTTATCTCTGATATGAAGGTGTTGAGCTCAAAGTTTGGGAAGTGTCTCCTTTCCATATTGTCCTCAGAAGGCCTGTGAGTAATAGATAAAGGTACAAGGGATTTGTTGTCATTGACACCATTCTTATTGCAATTGTTAAATTACAACTTATTCAATGATTGTTCAGCCCTGGTCTGTAAGGCCTTCCTACATAAGTATAATGGAGTGTTACATCAGAATCAGGTTTATTATCACTGACATATATCATGAAATTTGTAGTTTTGCAGCAGCAGTACAGTGCAAGACATAAAAATTACTGTAAGTTGCAAATAAATAAATATATAGTGCTAAAGAGGAATAATGAGGTAGTGTTCATGGACCATTCAGAAATCTGACAGCAGAGGGGAAGAAGCTGTTCCTAAAATGTTGAGTGTGCGTCTTCAGGCTCCTGTACCTCCTACCTAATGGTAGTAATGAGAAGAGGGCATGTCCTGGATGGTGAGGGTCCTTGGTGATGGATGCTGCCTTCTTGAGGCGTCGCCTCTGGAAGATATCCTTGATGGTGGGGAGGGTTGTGCCCGTGATGGAGCTGGCCGAGTCTACAACCTCCTGCAGCCTCTTTCGATCCTGCACATTGGAGTCTCCATACCAGGAGGTGATGCAACAAGTCAGTATGCTCTCCACCGTACATCTGTAGAAATTTGCAAGGGTCTTTGGTGACATACTGAATCTGCTCAAACTCCTAATGAGGTAGAGCCGCTATTACATCAGACAAAGTCATGTTGTGGTTGAACCCATATCCACCCCCTCCTTCACCAGCAGTCTCCGCCAGTGTGCACTTACCCAGCCAGATGTGGAGGTTCAGCTGAGCTGATCCCCTGCACCATGGGTGACCGGCTAGGCTTCAGTAGCAACTAGACTTCAGGTGTCAGAGCTCCCCAGAACACCCTGATGGCCTTTGACAGGAGACAAGGTGAGCTTCAACCCCTGTCAAAGTCTGTAAGGCTTTTTTACAAAAAAATTTTAAATGTCTCCTAGCAGAACCGTCAAAATAAAAAAAGGTGTAAATTTAAATTGGTAGAAGGATTAGAGGGGAGAAGAGCAAAAACCTCTTCCCCAGAAGGTGATAAGCATCAGACACTGACTGACTGATAACATGGTCAAGGTGGGAAGCCTCATCACATTTCAACAGTGCTTGGATGTGGTGCCTATGAAGAGTCGTGACCTACAGAGCTATGGACCTGGTGCTGGAAGATGGCCTTAGATCGGGTAGAGCAGGTAGATTATGTTGCAAGATTAGCCGCTGGTCATTTACAGCTGAACTGCTCGCAGAGGGTGGTGAATCTTCGGAATTCTCTACTTGGGAGGCTTGTGGAGGCTGGATCATTGGAGGTACTTAAAGACGAGATAGATAAGTTTTTGTGAGATCAGGGAATTGAGGGAGATGGGGAACTGGCACAGAAGAGGAGTTGAGGCCTGGGGCAGATCAGCCATGATCATATCGAATGGTGGGGCAGGCTTGAGGGGATGAGTGGTCTCCGCCTGCTCCTTTTTACTTATGTTCTCTCATTTGGCCACCATCGCCAGTGATGGGCCAGAGGTGTTGTATATTTTCTATGATTCCATAACATTTTAAAACTATTAAAATTGTTCTAAATACTCTAAAAAGTTAATCTCTATAAAGAAAAAATAATTAAAAACACATTATAACAACTAATTATAAACATTAAAATAAAAGTAAAAAATAAATAAGTTAAATTTTGTCCTCATCTGCAAGACAGGAGTTCCCATTCCAATGTACTACTCCCATGCCAGGTCTGGTTAGCTTGAGCTGGATAAGGGGCAGTCTGCGGCGTACTGCTGGGGGATCTCAGCATAACCAGGCTCCTGCACTGGACTCCGCATGAAACGGAGTGACAGATATGCTGACACATCAGTCAACATGTCCTGGGTACAGAGTGGGCCCGCACTGTGTTAACCAAGTGGGAATCCTTGGCCATAATCAACATAATTCGACCTGTTTTCCTAACTGTTAACTGTAAACTGCTTCTTGATGTATGTTGGTTGATTAAGTAAGGCTGAACTTGTATTTATATAGTGACTTTCTCATCTTTGTCATGGCTTAGTGAAGTGGTAATACCAGGAAACTCCAGCAGCCAAGGTGAGCATAGAAAGATCCAACAAACAACAGTGAGATAGCTGATCAGATAATCCATTTTAATGTGGTAGTTCCCAACATAAGAATTAGGAGCAGGAGTAGGACATTCAGCACCTTGATCCTGCTTCACTGTTAATAATATTAATGGCCGATCTTCTACTGTAGTTCCATTTTCCTGCACTATCCCCATATCCCTCGTTTTAATGTCCAGAAACCTATTGATACCAGTTTTGAATGAATTCAGTGACTGAGCCTCCACAGTGCTCTGAGGTAGAGAGTTCCAAAGATATACCACTCTCTAGGTGAAGAAATTTCTCATCATCTCAGTCCTAAATGGCCTACCCTTTACTCTGAGACTCAGACTCCTGATTCTAAACTCCTCAGCCAGGGGAAACATGCCCCTTGCATTTACCCTGTATTTTGTAAACTGCAATGAGATAGTTGTGGGAAAACACTGACTTGAGAGAGAAGCACATCTGAGTCAAGACTGGCTCAATCATGGCTACAGAGACAGGTCTATGTGCCTGTGCCTGCATGGTGGCTGAATGCAGCGGATGCTATGACACCACAGGTAAGAGCAAGAAAACTGGGCTCTGTTATTAGACTATTACAGGGTTGAAGCATTTCAAGCGTATGACGGCTTTGTTCTGCTACAAGCAGGTTAGAATGAAAAACGCCTAAGAACTGGGGGATGGTAGCGTAATGCGTAACACTGGATCAGTAATCCCAAGGGTGGCACATTTGATCCAGAGACATGTTCAAATCCCACCTTGTCCACTGTTGAATTTCAATTCAAGTAATTAAATAAATCTGAAAAATTAAGTCTCCTGTCATTAATTGTTGCAGAAACTGATCCAGTTCATCAATGTCCTTCAGAGATGGAAATCTGCCACCCTTACCCAATCTGGCCTATGTGTGACTCCAGACCCACCCATGTTGTTGACTCTTAACTAAATATAATGCAGGTATCCGTAACAGTGACTGTGAAACCACTGGATTGTCATAAAAACCCATCTGGTTCACTAATGTTCTTCAGGTACAGAAATCCCCCATCCTTACCCTGTCTGGCTATAGGTGACTCCAGACCCTTCAATATGGTTGACTCTTAACTGTCCCTGAAATGGCCCAACAAATCTCAAGTCAGGGATGGATAATAAATGCAACCACGCCAGTGATTCTGTGTAAATGTATTTAAAAAACTGCTTGGAGATTGGCCTTTCTGCAGAATGATATGGGAGAGGAAGAACTTCTGTCAATCAGAACAACTGCTTTGGTCTGAGCCTTAAAGTTGCAGGGTGGAGAATTGAACTGTTGGTTTGTGCTCTAGAGGGAGCTGCTCACCAGCAGCAGCTGTGTGGTAAGGTTGCTCCTCTGTGCCAAACCCCCTACCAGTGTGGACAGTTTAAGACATACTCACTGAAAGGAATTTAATTAGTGGAAAATAGTTCCAGCTGTGAAGTGGGGAAACTATAACCAGCCAGGAATGATCAGATGTTGCAAGAAAGCTTAATGGAGTGGAAATAGAGAGGCAAACACATTGAGGAGATATGAAAAATCACGATGATGCTGGAGGAACTCAGCAGGCCATGCAGAAAATCAGGCGGTCAATATTTCAGGCCAGGACCCTTCTTCAGGACTGAAGATAGGAAAAGGGGAAGCCCAATATACAGGAGGGAAAAGCAGAGCAGTGATAGGTGGACAAAAAAGGGGAGGTGGGGTTGGCACAAGGTGATGATAGGTAGATGCAGGTAAGAGATAGTGATAGGCAAGTGTGGGGGAGGAGGGGAGAGCAGATTCACTGGGAGATGGGTGTAGATTCCAGCATCTGCAGTGTTTTGTTTCTCTATGTTGAAGAGATATAATTCCCTTTCATTAATTTCCATATTTCCATATAATACAGGAGCCCATCTGGCCCATTGACTCAGTACTGGCTTACAGAGAAATCCCATTCCCTATCTGTTATCCCCACATTCCTAGTAGTTGTCCACAGATCCTATCACTTACCCACACACTGGGGCCAGTTTAGGGTGACTTCCCAGATTAACCTACCAACTCGCATGTTTTTGGGATGTGGGAGGAAACTTCAGAACTGGAAGGAAATCCATGTGGTCGCAAGGAGAACATGCAAATTCCACACAGATAGGACCAGAGGTCAGGATCAAGACGGGTCTCTGGTGTTGGGAGGCAGCAGCTCTACCAGCTCCACCACAGTGCCACCCCTTTGTAATGGATTTCAGAAAATTCCTTCCAGCCTTTTCTCCTCCTTCCTGGAACCAATGGTCCACTTCCCAACCAGTATTCGGAGTGCCTGCTTCTATCTCTGCATCATTGCCCATTCTCCCCTCTCATTCCTATCTGCCCTTGCTTCTCTTGGATGAATGTTGCCTGCTCATTGATATTCAGCTCCGTTGACATCTCCTTGGCACCTCCAGATTCATTGTTCCCTATGCCAATCTCTCATGTACTATCCTTCACAACCTGCCTCTACTTAATCCCTCATATCTAATTTTGCAATTAGCTCAAAAATCTGCATATGCTATAAATCCAAAATAAAAACTGAAAATGCTGGAAATACTCAGCAGGTCAGGCAGCATGTGTGGAGAGAGAAACCGAGTTCACATTTCAGGCTGATGCCCTTTTCTCACAACCCATTCATTGACCTCCCATTTTACAATGCATTGATATTGAAAATGCTCAGCCCAATCTTCATGCCTTCTTGTGGATGAGATCCTTGCTATCTCTTGGCCTTCAGCATAATGTCCCAGTATCCAGTTACCCTCAGAAAATGGACCAATTCATACCTGCATGTAGCAGAATCTAGACAACATTCATGTATGGACTGATTAGTGGTAAAACACATTCATGCCACAATGAACATCACCAACAACAGAGTATTTAAATCTGCCCTTGACATTCAATGACATTACTATTACTGTCTCCCTCACTCTCAACATTATGGGGGTTACCATTGACTTTAAAGTCAACTGGACCAGCCACATACATACTGTGACTACAAGTGCAGGTTAGGGGCTGGATATCCTGCAAAGAGTGATTCACCTCCTGACACCCCAAAGTTTTTCCACCATCTACAAGGCACAAGTCAAGAGCCTGATGGATAAGTGCAATTCCAACAACATGTTAGAAGGCTGGCATCACCCAGAACAAAGCATCTCACTTGATTAGCACCCCATCCAGCACTCAAAGCGTTTAATCCCCAGCACACAGTGGCTGCAACATGTTCCATCTACAAAATGCATTGCAGATACCTGTCTCGACTACTCTGACAACACCTCCCAAATCCACAGCTTTGAACACGAAGAGGGACAGGGCAGCCGATGTAAGGAATCCTGATCTGGACACACGTTCCTTCTTTGTTACTGAGTCTAAATTTTGGAACTCCATTCCCAGAAGCACTGTGGGAGCACCTTCAGCAGAAAAACTGCAGCTGTTCAAGAAAGTGGCTCACCACCACTTTCTCAAGGGCAGTTTGGAATGTGCAATAAATGTCCAGATCCCTAAAAAGATGAATAAATAAGAAAATTCTGTGTCACTCCAACTGTTGGTGTCTTCCCAGCCACTCAACTTCAATAGCTGGGTCACAGACCCATATCTGTATCAGTGGGATCCTCCTATTTAAGCCTCTCCATCTTACTTCTTTCTAAAAAAACTTCCCCTATTGCTGTGCAGTGCCCAGTAATGTTTCCCACTGCCAAGCTCCGCACTCATGCAGGCTTGGGTGGGAGTTCCGAGCTTCCTCGCAGTTCTGAGGTAAAGATTGTGCTTCCAAAAACTGTAGCTGCAGGTCTTTATCTTCCAAACAATTGTTTGGCAAAAAATTTCAGCCTAAAACTGGAGATAGACTATCAGTAGAATTTGCCCAAAGGAGCAGCAGTGGAAAACTCATTGTGAGCAAAATCAACACCAAGTATCATCAGGCTTGATAGCAACTGGAGATGGTCATTTAGCATGGGAACACCTCACTGAAAAGACAGAGCATAGTTGTTGATTATAGGGACAGATTTATCCTCAAGAAGGTGACATCCATTACTAAGGACCCTCACCATCCGGGGCATGCCCTCTTCTCGTTACTACCATCGAGGAGGAGGTACAGGAGCCTGAAGACCCACACTCAGTGATTTAGGAACAGCTTTTTCCCCTCCGCCATCAGCTTTCTGAACGGTCCATGAACACGACCTCATTATTCCTTTTTTTTGCGCTATTTTGTAATTTATAGTAATTTTATGTCTTTGTACTGTACTGCTGCTGCAAAACAACAAACATCATGACATATAAGTCAGTGATAATAATTCTGATTCTGAATCTTACCTGCCTGTTAATCGTAAAAGTTGAAGCTTCTGCTTCCCTTACCTGTTTGATTATGGACAACTGCCTTGTAGACTTATTATGGCACAGAAGGCAGTCACTTGACCCATCAAATCCATGCTGGTTCACTAGTGCAATCAGTCAGTTTCACTCCCCACTCTCCCCTCATGGCCTTGCTCATTTATTTCCCTCGAGTGCTGATCGGTTTCCTTTGGAAACCTTGATTGTCTATGCTTCTCCCACCCTCGTAGTTGCCAATTCCAGGTTATCACCACTCACTGCACACAGAAAGATTTTCACATTCTCCCAGCAGTATTGCTTGCCTGCAACCTTAAATTAGTATGCTGTAGTACTTTCAAAATTATCAGTAATTGAAAATGCATCAAGGGAGGTGATGGTGAACTTTGGTAGATTAGTGATTACGTCACTGAGTAAGTAACCTGGAGACCCGGGCTGATTATCCAGAGGCAGGAGTTTAAATTGGACCATTGACAGCTGTGGAATTTAAATTCAAATTAAATAATTCTGCGATAGAAAACTGATACTGGTAATTTTTTTATGGCATGTGGTGATCACTTTAACGGACGCTGTTCATTACCCCATCTTGTGTTGCCCCTGAATTGACCAGCTTGCTGAACTGCTTTAGAGGGCAGTTAGAAGTCAACAACATGGGTGGGTTTCGAGTCATATAGGCCAGACTGCATAAGGACAGCGATGAACTAGTTCGGGTGTTTACAGCAGTTTGGTAGCTTTTGATCATCATTACAGGTGCTAGCATTGTATCATAGAGTCATACAGCACGAAAACAGGCCCTTAGGGCTAACTGGTCCATGCCGACCAAGATACCCATTCAAACTAGTCCCATTTGCCAGCATTTGGCCCATAAACTTCTAAACCTTTCCAATCCATGTACCTGTCCAAATGTCTTTTAAAAGCTGTTATTGTACCTGCCTCAACCACTTCCTCTGGGAGCTCATTCCATGTAGATACTACCCTTTGTGTAAATAAGTTGCCCCTCAAGTTCCTATTAAATCTTACCCCTCTCACCTTAAACCTATGCCCTCTAGTTCTTGATTCCCTAACCCTGGGAAAAAGACTGAGTACATTCACCCTATCTATGCCCTCATGATTTTGTACACCTCTATAAGATCCCTTCTCAGCTTCCTACACTCCAGAGAATAAAGTCCCAGCCTGTCTAACCGCTCCCTATAACTCAGTCCCTCAAGTCCTGGCAACATCCTTGTAGATCTTTTCTGTACTCTTCCCAGTTTAATAACAGTTTTCCTATAGCAGGGCAACCAAAACTGAACACAGTACACCGAGTGTGGCCTCACCACCGTCCTGTATAAATACACCATGACCTCCCAATTTTTATACTCAGTCCCCTGACTTATGAAGGACAGCATTGCCAAAAGCCACCTTCACCACCCTCTCTACATGTAACTTCACTTTCAATGAACCATGTACTTGTACTCCAAGGTCCCTCTGTTCTACAACACTCCCCAGGGCCCTGGGGAATATCACTACAAGTATCACTTCAGTAAAACTTCCCAAACCACCACTGGGGGATTCAAGCTCAAATCTCTGGATCAGTTATCAAGCCCTCTGGATACTGGCCCTGTAACACAGTCTATGTGCTTCCATACCCAATGGTATGGGCAGCCCAGCTCCAGCGACCTGGGTTCAATCCTGACCTTCAGTGCTGTCTGTGTGGAGTTTACACGTTCTTCTTGTGACCAGATATATCTCTTCTGAATGCTCCAACTTCCTCCCACATCTCTAAGGTGTGCAGGTTGGTAGGCTAACTGGCCACTCAAAATTGCCTCTAAGTGGTAGAACGTGGGGGGAGTTGATAAGAATCTGGGGAGGGTAGACTACGGGGAAAAATTAGTGGGGGAATGGGATTGTCCTATGGGCCAGTATGGACTCAATTGACCTAATGGCCTCCTTCTATGTGGTAGGGAAGTATGGAAACATACAGCCATGAAGTAACCAGAATGTTGTAAAAACTCAATCTCCTCTCCTTGCCCAGCCTACATATGATTCCATAATTAACAATGTGAGCCACTCTGTTCTCCAAAAGGCCCAGCAACCACTTGCCGGGCGCAATTAAGGATGTGTAATAAATGCTGGCCTCACTGCCCACATCCCACAGCTGTGTAGTTAAAAGAAAAGTCTGACCCAATATGTGCTCAGAGGGCCAGGCTGGTGCAGTCAGAGTGGGTGAGGAAAATGGTTTGAACAACCAGTGACCATGGTAAGACTCCAATGATGACCATAAATTGCCAATAATCTGAGGGAGGGACCCAGGGGATTCCTCTGTCTCTTCTGCACAGCAGAACTTGTGGGCATCCAGTTTCTACATGTCTGTGTGACTAATTGTAGTGAACCGCTGAGCAAGCTGCCTCCGGCTTTTAACAATGGTCTGTTTTACTTCAAAATCCTGATTCACTTTTGATTCACTTCCCTGCCTTCATGGGCAATGGACAATGGAGAGGCAGAACTGAAGAAACTAGAAAGCTTGTATTTTGCATGAGGAAGAAGTAAACTGTCATGCAGGCTGAAACAAACTAGCCAGTGATAACGTAGAGGACTACAGGCCCATCCTAGGACATCACCTCAGAGCCGTGTCCTTAGACCCAACCACCTTCTGCTGCTTCATCTGTCATAAGGTCTGAAGTGGGAATGTTCACTGGTTGCACAGTTTTCACTTCCACTCACAATTCTCAGGTCCTGTGGGAATAGCACTGGGGATGACTGTGGACAGCAGGCAGTTTTCCTATTCATATTAGGAATTCCTGCTCCAGAGATATCTGGAACTAGGGATTAGGTGCAGGACCATGGACCTACTGAAGGGAACTTGAGTGGCAAGCTGGACAGGAGGCTTTTATGCCAGTCACTGGTCCTCAACTGTATCTGCAGTCATGTTTTGGGCAGCAACCACCACAAGTGGAAGCCCCCTGCCCTGAACAGAAGCTGGAGAGCAGACCTGTCCGGACTGAAATGGAGATCTCCAGCAGTACAGTTCTGTAAAAAGCGAATCGGACTGAACCCTGGGTGTTTATGTTATACTTCACCTTCTAAACCTCACCATCCAGGACATGCCCTCTTCTCATTACTACCATTAGGTAGGAGGTACAGGAGCCTGAAGACCCACACTCAACGATGCAGGAACAGCTTCTCCCCCCTGCCATCAGATTTCTGAACGGTCCATGAACCTACAGACACTACCTCATTATTCCTTTTTCTTTGCACTATTTATTTTTGTAATTTATGGTAATTTTATGTCTTTGCACCATACTGCTGCCGCAAAACAACAAGTTTCACGTCATGTGACTCATTGATAATAATTCTGATACTGATTCATTTCCTATCGAGATCAGAAATTAATGGTGAGGAGTCACAGCTACTTACTTGTGTCCTAAGGATCTATGACACAAAGACACAAGTACTTGTTCTGCAGTGCTGCTTTATAAAGTTTAATAGTGATAACATTGTATTTCATTATACTACGCATGACTGGGATCCAACCATTAGCGGCTTGTCACAAGATATAACATTTTCAGATAATTGAATGTTTCACTGAAATTGACACCTCCAGGAAAATCCAGAGTGTTCACATTGCTTAACAAGATTATCGCTGTACTGGCAGAGGGATGAGCAGACAGAGTGGCCTGCAGTTTAATTCACCACTGTAACCATATTGTTTGTTTCTCTCTGGCTCTGTCAATGGCAAACACCTCTTGCTGGTTATGGTGTTAAGAATGAAGGAGATCTCTGCTCCCTCATTCAGATGTAATTTAGTAATAAGATCAAACTATTAAAACAGTGATAATGGTGACTTACATAACACAATGAGTTTTAATTACTTACCTTTAACAGCCCTATTAAGGAAGGAGAAATATTTTAATGAAAAGGCCTGTTTTATTTTGTTTGAAAGTACAAATTATTTTGTAAAGCTGGGAATAAATTGCTCAAATATAGGGAAGTATGAGAACCTTCATGTTTTATGTATTTACAGGTTTATTTGTCCTTTTATCCTTGACTGGACAGCTTTGATCTTCCCGCAATTAGAGCTTGGTGTTCCATTCATATCCCTACCTCAGTGTAACACAATAGCCTTGAGCAGCAAGGGAGTTTGAGACAAGGGGAGCTCAGGATCTGAGGCTGCAGATAATCATGTGATTCAGTTCACTGGTGCTCCCTTGACCAGTGGTATTCTTGTATCTCCTTGAGTATATATGCCTGCAAAATACTCCACAGTCAAAACAAATTAAGTGATACATTTTGCTGAGGCCATCTGCAGGAGAGGTTGGACAGGCTAGGACTTCTTTCTTGGAGCGTAGGAGACTGAGAGGTGATCTTATAGAGATGTATGAAAACATGAGGGACATAGATTGGGTGAATGCACTCAGTCTTTTTTCCAGAGTGGGGGAATCAAGACCTAGAGGGCATAGGTTTAAGGTGAGAGGGGAAAGCTTTAATGGGAACTTGAGGGGCAACTTTTTTATACAGAGGGTGGTATGTATGTGAAGTGAGCTGCCAGAGGAAGTGGTTGAGGCTGATACCTTAACTTTTAAAAGATAGTTGGACAGGTACATGGATAAGAAAGGTTTAGAAGGAGATGGGCCAAATGCGGGCAAATGGGACTACCTTGGTGGGCATCTTGGTCAGCATGGACCAGTTGGGCCAAAGGGCCTGTTTCTATGCTGTATGAATCTATGACTCTATGCAGCATAGATGGTATTATGTACAAACGTGAGTTAGAAGCAGGAATAGGCCACTCGGCCCCTCAATTTTGCTCTGCCATCTAATTAAGATCATGACTGATCTAATGGTACCCTCAACTCTGCATTCCCACCTACCCCTCGGCAACCCTTTACCTCCTTGTTTCGCAAGAATTTGTCTGCCGATGTCTTAAAAGTGTTCAAAGACTGTGCTTCCATCAAGCTTTAAGGAAGAGAGTGCATGACCGTCTGAGAGAAACGCTCCACCTTAAATGGGCAACCTCACATTTTTAAGCAGTAAACCTTAATTTTAGATTCTCCCACGTGGAAACATCCTCTCCACCCAACCTGTTAAGATCCGTCAGGACGTTATGTATTTCAATGAAGTGCCTCTCACTCTTCTAGACTCCAGCAGATACAATCCTAGCCTGTGTGTAAATACTGTGTGTAAAATATAACAATCTAGCATTAATGATTGTCTCTTCCCCTTTCTCATTAGGAGCAAGTCGTTCCTGTTTTCTGCAGTTTATGCTGCATTGATCTTTGCAGGGCAGTATTACATGAGAGAGCGAAGGAAATTTGAACTTCGAAAACCATTAGTCTTGTGGTCACTGAGCCTCGCATTATTCAGGTGAGTGACTGATATTTCATGGCAGTTTATAATTTTTAATTGATAGGTTGGCACAGCTTGTGCACCTGCCTTGTAATAGAGATGAGTGAAGTTTTGAACCCCTTTTCTGCTGAACTTTGAAATTCAGAAGTACAGAGTGGAAATGCAGATTTTGAGGGAAAATTAAATGTGAAATTAGACAGTGAGACCTAGAAGTTCTTTTTTGATGCTTCTTGGCTCCCTAATGATGTTTTAAAAAGCTCTACCAAGACTGAACTTTGACACTAGTTGAAAAGGGATGTTATCAGGTTCCCTCATGCAATCCCACATTCTTTCGGGAACAGTGGCCATTACTGGTTGATGTTCTCACTGCTGCCGGTACTTAGACATGCAGCTGTGATCTCTTGATTCAGCCCTTAAAGGTACAGCATAAAACATCACCAATATTCTTCCATCACACTTCACTATGCCTGCACCACATTAGTGCTGGGGTTAGAATAGAGAGTAATGGGTCTATTTCAGGTTGGCAAGATGTAGTGAGCAGTGTTCCACAGGGATCAGTGTTGGGGCTTCAACGTTTTACAGTTCATTGAATTGGAATTGGAATTGGAATTGGTTTATTACTGTCACATGTACCGAGGTGCAGTAAAAAGTTTGTCTTGCATACTGTTCATACGGATCAATTCATTACACATTGCATTGAGGTAGTACAGGGTAAAACAATAACAGAGTGCAGAATAAAGTGTAACAGCCACAGAGAAAGTGCAGTGCAGCTAGACAACAAGGTGCAAGGTCATAATGAGGTAGATTGTGAGGTCAAGAGTCCACCTAGGGAACAATTCAATAGTCTTATAACAGCGGGGTAGAAGCTGTCCTTGAGCCTGGTGGTACGCGCTGTCAGGCTTTTGTATCTTCTACCTAATGGTAGAGGGGAGAAGAGAGAATGTCCAGGGTGGGTGGGGTCTTTGATTATGTTGGCTGATTTACTGAGGCAGTGAGAAGTGTAGACAGAGTCCATGGAGGGGAGGCTGGTGTCCGTGATGTGCTGAGCTGTGTCCACAACTCTCTGCAGTTTCTTGCAGTCACAGGCAGAGCAATTGCTGTACCAAACCGTGATGACTTGCATGGAGGCACAGAAGGTAATTTGCTGATGACACAAAGATAATTAGGAAAGAAAGTCTTTGAAGAGGCATAAGGAAGCCAGAAGGGGATACAGATAGCTGAAGTAAGTGGACAAAGATCTGGCAAATTGAGTATAATGTGGGAACATGTGAAATTGTAAACTTTCAGGAAAAAAGAAGCAAATTATCTTAATGGCAAGACTTGTGGAGCTCTGAGATGGAGAGGGATCTGGATGTTCTGATATGTGATTTGCAAAAAGCTAGCATGAAGGTACAGCAGGTAGTTAGGAAAGCTAATAGAATGTTAGCATTTATTGCTATGGGAATTGAATGCAGAAGTGTAATAAGGTTCCACTTCCATTATGTAGGGTGAGACCAGATCTGGAGTACAGTGAATAGTATTTACTTCCTTTTTTAAGGAAAGATATAAATGCATTAGAAACAGTCCAAAGAAGGTTTACTAGACTAATACCTGAAATGGATAGCTTAAATTGTGAGGAAAGGATAGATGGTCTAGGGTTGGATCTGCTGGTTTAGAGGTTACTTGATTGAAACAATTACGGTCCCAAGAACATGTTTCCCCTTGTGGGTGAACCCAGAACTATAAATCACTTTTTAAAAAGAAATGGTCAACTATTTAGGACAGAACAAGGGATTTGTTTCTTCTCTCAGAGGGTCATGAATCATAGGAACTTTCTTCCTCAAGTGACTGTGGAAGCAGGGGGTTCATGATATTATTAAGGCAGAGGTAGGTAGATTTGTGACAAGCAAGGGTTGAAAGATTACTGCAGGCAGGTGGGACTGTGGAATCAGATCACTTTATTAAAAAGAGGAAAGGCACCAATGGCCTTTCCCTAATTTGTGAGTTTGTATGCACCGGTGATTCCAGAGGACAGGGAACATTCTCATACGCAAGGACCATGAGAGGCTGTTGGATGAGCTCACTCACAGGACAGATGTCCTCTGTTCAAGAAGACCACAGCGACTAGAGTTGCCAACTTCATACTCCAGAAGTAAAGGGCAGGGTACTAATTTGCACAATGCTGAACAGTTTTCCATAGGGTAAAAAAAAGGTGTGCCTTCTAATTATGGACTGTTGATTATCCTGATGGAAACACTCCATGGCCACAGCCAGAATCTCCTGGCAGGAAGTTGCCAGGGAGCTCTGTGTAAGGACATGAGTGCAGCCCATGAAAGCACTTTGGGAAAGCCTGCATTGCAGAGGCATTGTCCGTGGGGTTGGTCTGCCTGTGTCTGGGCTGATAGAGAAATACATGGAGTTTATTGTGGTGGAATAAAAAATGTCTTTGACCTTGCTGATGCAGCAGTGATCACCAGATTGTGAAGGGTTGCATTTTTTAGTAGGTATGGATTGGAATGACGCTGGGAGTGGGGAGTTGAGAGTGACAGTGTTCTGGTCCTCGAGGGTTTGTGCCTGGAAGGGGCCTTTTGCACACTCATGTCATCCAGGAAGAGGAATGTTAGGTTTAGCAAAGGTTGCATCAAAGTGTTTGAAAATTTGATGAAGGGTCATTGTTGAGTGTGAGAAGGCTGTAGCGTAGAGTGCAGCAGTCTGGCTATGAACGTGGAATTACTGTGATTGGCCCCTTACCATTATTTTTGAGCTTTCAGTATTACCAAAAGTTACTTCTTCTGTGAGTGAACAGTGCTTATCTTTGTTCAGGTCAGTGTGGTTGAAAATCTTGCTGGATACAAATTTTGGGCATTGCATAGTATGGACGTCATTTGGGTGATCTGAAGGCTGGAGGAACAACAGCAACATTATGGATTGGCGTTAATACACCTGGAAACTTGTGCAAAATTGGATTTGTCAACATTGGACATCTAACTTTCTAACCTATCTCCTCTTTGCCAGCAGCAAGAACAGGCAAAGTCCCACGGTGTTGGATGTGTACTCAGCTCTTGAACATAGTGAGGGCAGATCACCTAAGAGTTTTGATAAGAGGTGATTGCTTTCATGGAGACAGTCAATTAAAATAACTTCCGTTATGGAACTAGAAATTTTCAAGTTGGGGGATATTCCAGGTGCAGTCCAGTGATTGTTGAAATTTTTGATACTTGTTATAAATACTCAACAAAGAATAAAGTGACTCAAGAACTTCTCAGGGACCAGTATGGATAGGTATCAAACACTGACCTTGCTGGTGATGCCCACATCCCAAGAGAGATTGAAAAAAATTATATATAATATATTGGCAGACAACATTGGAGAACAGACACAAAGAACCAAAATTGCTTTAAATCTCCCACATAAAACTAAAAAACCACAGAAAAATAACACTCTCTTGGTCTTCAGGTGACATGTAAGTGTGAAGGTAACAATTCAGGCTGACATTTGAAGTGGGTATTAAATTATTGGTGCGAAGGCATTCTCAGGTGATTGTTTCTACCTCACAATTGATGATAAAGACACGGATAATCACAAACTAATTATACGCAGGACTGGTTTCACATTCCACTTCATTTGGCTACCGCCCGTTATAAATATTCCACAACCACATGCAGGTTGCTCTGCACAACAAAGCTGGCAAGCTCGTAATCAACTTGGAGGATAAATCAGAGCTGGATTTCCACATGGAATTGGTAGCACAAAAAATGAGAGAGGTAGCAGATAATTCACAAAAAACTTTTTAATGCAGCCAGTGCAAAGGGTCTGGAATGCACTGTGAGGGGAGCAGTGGAAACAGATTCAGTTTCAGCACTGGATAAGTACTTGAAAGAATCTGCAGGGCTATGCGGAGAAACTGGGGATATGTGATTAGCTGGATTGCTTATATGCAGCCAGTATGGATGAGGGGCCAAATGGCCTCCTTCTGTGCAGTAGCCATTCTGTGATTTCATAAAGGCTACATGTTTCCCTTGCCGTGGATGAGAGATAAGTTACAGTATGTGTTACAGATGTGAATTCCTGTTAAATATTTGCCCGTTTCCTTTACGGGTCATCAAATGCTGCATAGGAACATAGATCTGCTGATTAAATTTCATTGTTCAAAGTACATGCAAGAGGTTGTATCTGTGTCAGCACTTGAGGCATTTTGCAAATGCTGGGCTGGTATAAAAAAAATGCACAACATGAACAGTTTCAACAACAAGCAGCAACATTGCAAACTAATGCTTTCAGGAGAGGGGAGGAATGGTATTAGTTGGTTAAGTATCAACCTTTCCCTTGTCTTGAAGGACATGAGCAATACTGTGTCAATTTTGCGGCAATGTTGTTTGTTTTTTCCCATCATGAGCATTTTCTCACTGGCCAATCTGAAATATAATGTGGATCCCCATTCGAGCACCAGAGCTTGAAAAATCTAATTACACTTTGACAGAATCAATTTGTGAGATTAACCTTTCACCACCTAAAGCTGACATTAGTACGTTGGGTCCAAGTAGCCACAACACATCCAAACATGACAAAGTGGGACACTGTTCCAAATTATGGGCCTCAGGGCAAGTTATCCTCCAAAAGAAACGAAATAAAAATAACAAAAGAGCAGCTGATATGGAAATCTGAAATAAAAAACAGAAAATGCTGGAAACACTCAGCAGGACAAGCAGTATCTGTGGAAAGAGAAACAGCTAATGTTTCAGGTTAGAGATCCTTCGTTAGAATTGGGTCTGTTAAATAAAAGCCACCAGAGGTACTGAGCCTGATTGAATTATAACTGGAGCTGAATAGATGGGACCTTTGCAGTTTGTTTTCCCGAGTGTTGATGCAGTTGTTAGACAAAGATTTTTAGGTTAAGATGCTGTGATCCTAAATATAGCATAGAAATCCCAGTAGAGGGCCAACTTCCCTTTATTATTCCTGCAACCATGCAGAAGGCAATGAAATAATATTCAGGCTGTTCTGATGTAATACAAGGTGACGATGTCTGGAATGATAAATACATAATGACAGACATTATTTCCTCATAAGTGCTAGTTAGAGTTATAGAGTCATGCAAAATGTGTGCAGAGGAGATTTACCAGCATGCTGCCTGGATTAGAGAACACGTCTAATGAGGAAAGGTTGAGCGAGCTAGGGCTTTTCTCTTTGGAGTGTAAGAGGATAAGAGGCAACTTGACAGAGGTGTATAAGATTATGAGAGGCATAGATAGAGTGGACAGCCAGCACCTTTTTCCCAGGGCGGCAATGGCCAATACCAGAGGACGTCCGTTTAAGGTGAGTGGAGGAAAGTTTAGGGGAGATGTCAGAGGTATGTTTTTTACACAGAGAATGGTGGGTGCCTGGAACACACTGCCAGTGGTGATGGTGGAGGCTGATTCAATAGGGACATTAAGAGACTCTTAGATAGGTACATGGATGTAAGAAAAGTGGAGGGTTATGGGCTGTGTAGGAGGGAAGGGTTAGATTGATTTTGGAGTAGGTTTATATAGGTTGGCACACCAATGTGGGCCAAAGGGCCTGTACTGTATTGTACTGTTCTAACATGGAAGCAGGTCTTTTGCTCCAACTTATCCATGCCGACCATCAAGCACCCATTCACGTGAATCCTACATCAGTCCCATGTTTTATTCTCTCCACATTCCCTTCAACTTCCCCCAGATTTTACCACTCACCTACACACTAGGGGCAATTTACAGCGACCAGCTAACCTACCAACCCGCATGTCTTTCGGAAATGGGAGAAAACTGGAGCACCCAGTAGAAACCCATGCAGTCATAGGGAGAACATGCAAGCTCCACACAGACAGCACCGGAGATCAGGATCGAACCTGGGTTGCTGCAGCTGTAAGGCAGCAACTCTACGAGCTGCTCCACTGTGCAGGCCCTGAACACTACAGGATGAGGCACTTTGCAAAGGCTGAACACCACCCACCCCCCCCCCCCCCCCGCATTTGAGCTGTTGACCCATGAGTGATATATTTTCTTATCGTTAGTATGAAGCTTTTTCTTTGTTTGCACTCTACCTTCACTGCAATCCTTATTTTCCTCCATTCCTACAATATGTAGTTTAATAATTCCACACAATTACATGTCAAGAATTTTGAATATGTTGAGCAGCATTTTCGAATGGGAAAGCCAAGCATAAAAATGTTCTTTCTGATCAAAGTTTTCTCCCAATAATTGCTGCAAAAGAAAGACAAGGATGTTTATATTGATTACCAGTGGTCAAGTGAGGACATTGGCACCTGTCGTTTTGGGTTTGCTTACATCAGATTCTGCTCAGGCAGTTCCTCAAGATCACAGATGACTTGGTTCCAATCCAGTTTTGTTGTTCTGAGGTTGCTGCTGAGACCAATGTGGAACCTACCTTCACTACATCAAGTGGAGCCAGAGGTGGTTAAGTGAGTGGGTAGTTTGAGAGGTTTTGGTATTGGTTTGTTATTGTCACCTGTACCAAGATACAATGAAAAAATGTTTGGTTTGCGTGCCATCCAGACAGATTGTGCCACACGTAGTTACATCAAGGTATATAAAGAAAACAATACAGGATATCGTGTTACAGTTACAGGGAAAGTTCAATGCAGGTAGACAAATAAAGTGCAAGGGCTGTGACGAAGTAGATTGGGAGAACAAGAGTTTATCCTTCAGCGAATGAGAATCTAATTACAGTGGTATAGAAGCTGTCTTTGAGTCTGGTGGTTCATGCTCTCAGGCTTTTGTATCTTCTGGCCCTACAGGAGAGGGGAGAAGAGAAAATGACTGGAGTGGGAGAGGTCCTTGATTATGTTAGCTGCTTTTCTAAGGCAGTGAGAAGTGTAAATGGAGACAATGGAGGGGAGGCTGGTTTGTGTAATGTGTGAGGGTCAGAGCCATCCTGAAAGGCCCTTCTCCGAGCAGTGCAGATGTAGGCTAGGGATTCCCAGGAGTCAGTGGGGACGCTACACATTTTCAAGAGGACATTGAGGACATCCTTGAATCTTTTCCTCGGTCTTCTCGGTAATCTGTTCCCAGGACAGAACTTGGAAGAGACTTATTTTGGGAGTCTGGTAAGAAGCATGTGAATGACGTGGCCTATCCTACAGAGCTGACTGTAATTAGGGTCTCATGGCTGGCGGATGTTGGCTTGGGATTGGCTGCTGATCTTAGATTTTTATCCTGCCAGTGGATTTGGAAGATTTTGCAGGGATAGTGTTGAGGTGCCTGCTGTAGGTAGACTAAATCTCAAAACTCAGGGGTCACTATAGTGCAATAGGCCATGATCTTTTGTACTCGTTTCTCCAGATGATCAAAGGTTGTCCTAATGCACTGAAGGAGATGGTGAATTTCATCTTTGATGTCTGCCTTCATAAGATGTGGCTCATGAGATATGGGAAGTGGTTGATGTTTTCCAGGGTCTTGTTGTGGAATTTATTATCAGAGAGAAGTGTTGTGCAGATTGGGAGAGGACTTGTGTGTTGCAGATGTTAGGTGGACCATGCTCTTACACGCTCTAGTAAACAAATAGATGATGACTTGGAATTTGCCCTCTGGACCTGCACATATGTGAGTGTCATCTGTGCATCTGTGATGATTGAAGTTGGGGTCACTGTGGCTGGAGGTGATTTAATTTGAACATTGATCTTGCAGCAGGAAGTTTATTGGAGGTGAGATGCAGTAATGCGGCACGAGAGAGGTGGATTCTTCAACACTATCATTGCCCTCTACGGTCCAAGCACCCACTGAGAGCTAAGTATGGAGGTGCGAGGAAGAATATTTCAATGACCTCCTCAACCGTGTCTCTGTCCTTGATGTGAGCCCCTTGACCCCATCCCACATCAGCCTACTTGGTCCAGCCTTCCCACTTCTCCTGACTGACAAGGTCGAAAAGGTCATATGCCAACTAAGAAACAACAAAAGCTCAGGAACAACACACACAAAATGCTGGAGGGACTCAGCAAGTCAGGCGGCATCTAACCTGCTGAGTTCCTCCTGCATGTTGTATGTGTTGCTTCAGATTTCCAGCATCTGCAGAATATCTTGTGTCAACAAGTGCTCAGGGACAAACAGTATCCCTGATGAATTTCAAAAACTTGGTGGAGAAGAACTTCAGTAACAAACTCACAGCCTAATCTACCCTTATCCAGGAAGAAGAGGACTTGTCAGGGCACCCCAGAGATGCCATAATCATATCTGAATATAAGAAATGAGACAAATCCAATTGCACTAATAACTGAGGGGTCTCCCTGCCATGTGCCACAAGGAAAGTCACTGCCACAGTTCCCCTGACCACTGCTTCCCTGTGCCCCGAATCTCAAGGAGGATTCCGTCATCTTGAGGCACAGTGGGCATGGTCTTCACAGCTCAGCAATTCCAAGAGAACTGCAAAGAGCAGCATCAACCAGCATATACAGTGTAGGTCATCCTGGAGTAAAGAACGTCTTCCATTTTTACAGACATCCTGAAGCCGACTTTGTCCATAAGTCGGAAAATACACAAAGTCACTCGATATGGTCACCACACCTCCATGGTGTTGTAGAGAAAGGCATTAAAAACACGTATGGGTGATTTGAAAGAGCAACTACTCAAAGTGAAGAGAGAGAGAAAACCATTTCTGTCATCGGTAGGAACGAATGTATGTACGTACGTCGGACATTTGAATTTAATAATGTTATGGGAGCTTGTTGTATATAGGGGGTGTCCATAAATTGGGTGTTTCTAACCCAGAGGTAGCCTGTACACGGCCTTATTTTGTACTCTCACCAAACCCTCTGACTGTCCATCAAGGAGCTGTGGAGCATCCTTCCCTAGCTTGGGAATTTATCTTCAAATTACTTTGCCCTATGACATCAAAGAAGAGTTGATCCTCACCAGCGGGTGCACAACCGACCACACCCTCAATGCAGACTGCTGGCAAGCAAGGCAGCATCCCATCAGAGCTTTTAGATTTGACACAGTCTTTTAAGGGTTGATTATTTGCAGTTTCCTGAACCATCTTGGCCCCTGCTCGGCTCCCTCACAGTTCAGGCATGGAGCTTGCCTGGTGAACATAATGAGGGCTGATTCTGGAAGTTCCAGTGGGAACAGTTTGTGCATATGCGAAGCTGACCCCATTTCTCCTGTCTTGTAGCTGAGCCTGTGAAATATTACCCTGTCAGTACCACTGGTGTTAACGTTTCCCTTGATGGAGAATGAATATTCTCTGTCAGAATAAAAAGCAGAAAATGCTAGAAGCATTTGGCATCTATGGAGAGAGAATCAATATTATCATTTCAGGTTAGTATCATCAGAAGTCACTGCCGGTTCTGGTGAAAGGTCAATAGACCTTAAACAGCAACTCTGTTTCTCTCTCCGCAAATGCTGCCTTACCTGCTAAGTATTATGGTTGGAATCTGGAACACATTACCTGAGGAGTTGGGGCAGGAAGGTACTCTCATAACATATATAGAGAAGCACTTGTATCACCAAGGCATGGAAGGCTATGGACCAAGTGCTGGTAAATAGGACTTAGTATAGATGGGTACTTCTTGGTCAGCATGGACAGGGTGGGCCAAAGGGCCTGTTTCTGTGCTGTACGACTCTATGACTTTACTTGCAGCATTTTCTGCTTTTCTTTCAGATTTCCAGAACAGCAGTGTTTCCTCTTCGCATTCCGTCTTGGATTGTGGTCATAGGTTTATGGATCCTTGCCACATTTGATAAAAAGACATGGTAGAATATAAAGTGGAATTAACACTTAGCTTTAACGAGTTAAATAAGGCACTTCAACAGGCCTGGAATCAGACATTTACAAATGTATTTTGGTCCTTCTGTGTATAATTCCTCTTGAGCGACTGCTTGAAGCTCTTCAGCATAATGACTCCTTTCACAGGCAGCGTACTCATAAATGCAGACCAGAGAGTTTAATAAACCAAAGCTTCAGAGCTATCATTTATTTGTATTAAGCTTGCATTTGGGCTATCGTGTAGGTCAAGAGAATTATTCACGGCTTGATATACGTGCAAGCCATGGGAAAGTGCAGAACGAATGATCCCAAGATGGCATCGCAAAGCATCAGGGAATAACACGTAGGAAATGCTAGAAGTAGCAAAGGCCCCTAGGAGGCATGTTCAGAGTGTTAGAGAAGCTGTGCTGTTCTATGTAAGAACCTTTCATAGTGTTAGGGTGCAACTTTGAGAATAGACGCATTTGCTTGTGTGAAGTCTGTGATGCTCTTCAAAATACAGGGTTAGTGGTGTTAAGTCTGCCTCTCTCTTTGTGTAGCAGAGCACTGTGTTTGATTCTACACCGTCACTAATGCAGAAGGAAGATTACAGTTTGACTTGTGTACCATGGCACATAATTAGTCACTGAAATGAAGCTAAATATTGGGAGTCGCTGTCTCTTAACCAGTTGTCAGAATAATATTTCAGTCAGCAATCTGATGTTTACTCAAAGGCTAAGCACAAACATTTCAGTAAATATTGCTGTTTGTGTTTGTCGGTCTGGCCAGTATTAGGAACTTGGATTTACTTCACACGAATATCCGCAAGTCTTTGTTCAACCTTTTCTTCTCTCTTGGCTGCCTGGAGCACTTTAACAATTTTCCATAGCAACGCCTTTCACAGGCAGCACCTCTGAATATAGCTCACGTTTCCCAACTAATGTTGTGACATTTGACTAAGGTTGGGCGCACACACACACACACACACACACACACACACACACACACACACACACACACACACACACACACACACACACACACACACACACCCCAAGTGTGACTTTCGTGTTGTTTTAGCTGTGTTAAGCAATGACCGATCCATCTGTTGGATACTCTGAAGCTTTCACTTGAGTGCTCTCTCCACTGTATGGAATGGAATGTTCCCTGATGCCCTCAAACAAAAAAAAATTACACTGGGAGAACATGATATAGTTTGGAAAAGCAACTAAAGGTATAAGTTGCCTTCATGATTTGTAATCTTGTCCGGCTACCTATTTTTTTAAATAATTGTTTTATTGAGATTGTGAATGTTTCTTTACCTGGTTAAATATTGGAATGGAGAAGCAATTACCTTTGGTTCCCAGAACAAGCTCCATTCCCACCCTTGCCCTGTCATCTACCTGAAATTGTCTACAGTCACTTTTGAGTCAAAAAGGAGTATTGGGCCACTAATCCATAGCATCACTAAGACCACTGCTTTTTACATTCATGAGATCACCCATCCCTTTCTCAATTTAACTTCTACTGTAATAGAGTCAGAAAGTTAGACAGCACAGAAGCAGATCCTTCTATTCGATATCTATTTGAGCTAGTCCCGTTTGCCTGCATTTGGCCCATATCCCTCTGCACCTTTTCTACCCCTTGCACCCACCCTTATAGCTTCCTCTGGTAACTCGTTCTATAGACCCCCCCACCCTTTGTGTGAAAAAGCTTCCCCCCATGTCCCCTTTATGTCTTTCCCCTCTCACCTTAAATCTACGTCCTCTAGTTTTTAGACTCCCCCACCCTGGGGAAAAGACTGTGACCATCCACCTTATCTATGCCCCTCATGATTTTATATGCCTCGATAAGGTCACCCCTAAGCATCCTTTGCTTCAGGGAAAACAGTCCCAACCTATCCTGTCTCTCCTTTATAACTCAGGCCCTCCAGTCCCAGTAACATCCTTGTGAATCTTTTCGGCACCCTTTCCAGCTTCTCATCAATCCCTCTCCTTCCCCTGGATCTGCATATTTCAAAACATTCCTGGCTATAAGTTTGACATCTTCTAAAATACTGGTACCTGTATCCTAACTTGCACCATCCAGTTCATACTTGCTTGCTGATTACATTGCCTGCCAGTTAAGGGACACCTCAGTTATAAATTCCCTCCATGCACTCATCCCCTTCCTCTGTCAACATAACATTCACCTTCATAACATTCCAATATATCTGCACTCCTGTAATTCTATCATCTTGAGTAATCTCAAATTTAACCACTCCACCATTGACAGCCAAGCCACCAGCTGCCTGGACCATAAGCTCAGTAGTTTCTTCCTTAAACCTCTGCACCGCGATTTCCCACATTAAACCCGACCTCCTTCCCCAAGCCATAGGTTATCCAGCCTTGTATCTCCCAGTGTGGCTGTGTCTCTTTTTTTTTGTTTGATTACATTTTTATAGAGAGTCTCAGGAAGCCATAGAAGTGGCAGTTGCTTCTCAATGCACATGAAAAGTGGCTAAAAGGAGGGCAGAGATCTCCTTATGTGTGAGATGTGGATGAGATTTTTTTCTTCTCCTTGTATATATCAAAAAACTTCTAGCCAGCAAGATAAAGTTACCCATATGTTCCCCTAGTAAAGCAGCTTACATGGTCACACACAGAAACCACCCAATGATCTAACCCATTGTGGAATCAACCATGAAACGAGCTATTTTAGATTTGGTCATTTGTAATGAGGCAGGATTAAAAGGTCCACTGGGAAAGTGTGATCATAACATGTTAGAGTTTCATATTTAGCTTGAGAGTGAAAAACTTATGTCTGAAACTTGTGACTTAAGTAAAGACAGATGTAAAGGTACGAAGGTGGAGCTAGCTAAGAATAACTTGGATTTTCTGGTAGTAATGATGTTGAAGTTACCAGCAGTCACTGTCACTGCTCCATAAAATGGACAGCAAATCTGGGATTTTCTTACAAACATAGGTTCATGCTCTCAATGTTTCAGCCCTCTTTTGCAATATTTGCAGCCTTCTCCACGTCAATCAAAGGAAACCAGTTGAATTAACAAATTATTAAGGTGTTTACAAACTGCAAAAGTACTTTTAATATATTTGTTTATATTTCAAATTCCATGGTTGGCCATCAGTGGTGTGCGGGGTGCCGCAGGGGTCGGTGCTGGGCCCACAGTTGTTCACAATATACATTAACGATTTGGAAGAGGGGGACTGAGAGAAGCATATCTAAGTTTGCTGATGACACGAAATTGAGTGGAAAAACAAATTGTGCAGAAGATGCGGAGAGTCTGCAGAGAGATATAGATAGTTTAAGTGAGTGGGCAAAGTTTCTGGCAGATGGAATACAATGTTGGTAAATCCGAGGTCATCCACTTTGGAAGGAAAAATAGAAGATCAGATTATTATTTAAATGGTGAAAGATTACAGCGTGCTGTTGTGCACAGGGATTTGGGAGTGCTTGTGAATGAATCGCAAAAAGTTGGTTTGCAGGTGCAACAGGTTATCATAAAGGCAAATGGAATGTTGGCCTTCTTTGCTGGAAGGATTGAATTTAAGAGCAGGGAGGTTATGCTTCAACTGTACAGGGTGCTGGTGAGGCCGCACCTGGAGTACTGTGTGCAGTTCTGGTCTTCTAACTTGAGGAAAGATGTACTGGCTTTGGAGGCGGTGCAGAGGAGGTTCACCATGTTGATTCCGGAGATGAGGGGGTTAGCCTCTGAGGAGAGATTGAGTTGCCTGGGACTATACTCGCTGGAATTCAGAAGACTGAGAAGAGATCTTATAGAAACATATAAAATTATGAAAGGGATAGATAAGGTAGAGGCAGGAAGGTTGTTTCCACTGGTAGGCAAGGCTAGAACTAGGGGACGTAGCTTTCGGACAGACATGAGGAGAAACTGCTTTTCCCAAAGAGTAGTGAATCTGTTGAATTCTCTGCCCAGGGAAGCAGTAGAAGTTACTTCATTAAATATATTTCAGACACAGTTAGATAGATTTTTGGATAGTAGGGGAATTAAGGGTTATGGGGAAAAGGCAGGTAGGTGGATCTGAGTCCACGGCCAGATCAGCCATGATCTTATTGAATGGCGGAGCAGGTTCGATGGGCCAGATGGCCTCCTCCTGCTCCTATTTCTTACGTTCTTATACCTGTAGTTTAATCATGTAAAAATTAAAAATGATGAAGATTAAACTAATGACATCCTTGTATGCAGTCTCTGAGAATTGAAGTGTTAGGCTGCTAAGTCTGCTTAATGACATCAGTGACGCTGGGCACCGGTGATCCTTTTGAACTGACAGCTGTGGGCAAAGGAATTGATTTGTATTGTCACATGTACCGAGGTACAGTGAAAAACCTGTCTTACATACCATTCACACAGATCAATTCATTACACAGTGCATTAAGGTAGTACAAGGTAAAAAAATAACAGAATGCAGAATAAAGTGTAACAGCTACAGAGAAGCTGTACAGGGAAGGGGATGATCACTTGATCTTTGTTGGCAATATTCATCAAGGGCAGCGGCTTGCACCATCTGTCCACCACTGTGGCAAAACCAGGTTTACAATTTCAAATTAGCTTGATAGTATCAGAGATAAGAAATAGCAAAGGAAAGATATTGCTGTTGAGAGTAGCATATAGGCTCCTTAACAGTAGTGACACTGTAAGACAGAGCATGAGTAAGGAACTAATGCAAGGAATGTTCTGCGATAGTTGTGTTTGACTGTAATCTACGCATGGAATGGACTAACCAAATGAGAAATGGAAGCCTTATGGATGAGTATATAGTGACTATTTGGAACAGTTACCTAGAACAACACATTATGGAATCCACCGTGGAACAGGCAATTTTAGATTTGGTTATGTGTAATGGGACAGGATTAAAGGTTCCTCTGGGGAACAGTGATCATAACGTTAAAAATTTAATATTTAACTTAAGAGTGAAAAACTTATGCCTGAAACTTGTTACTTAAATAGACAGTTATACAGGTATGAAGGTGAAGTTGGCTAAGGTGAACTAGGAAAATAGATTAAAAAGTAAAATGGTTGATAAGCAGCAGCAGACCTTAAATGAGATATTTTGCATTCTCAATAAAGATGTATTTCATTGAGAAATTGAAAGAAGAGGCGCATGATGTCAGGAAGATATTCTAGACCAGAAGGTTGGGAAAATACTTGATACTGGCAAAGGGTGACTAAAAAAAAGAGAAAAAGTAGAATATGAGGGGCAGCAGAGTGATGCAGTGAGTAATGTTGTTGTATCGCAGCATCAGTGATCTGGGTTCAATCCTGATTTCGAGTGCTATCTGTGTGGAGTTTGTATGCTCCCCCTGTGACTGTGTGGATTTTCTTTGGGTGTTCCAGTTTCTTTCCACATCCCAAAGCAGTGCAGGTTGGTAGGTTAATTGGCCACTGTAAATTGTCCCAAGTGTGTTGGTGAGTGGTGGAATCTGAGAGGAAGGTGAAGAGAATGAAAAAATGGGATTAGCGTAGGATTAGTATAAAAGTGGATGGTTGATGGTTGGTGCAGACCCCATAGGCCAATGAGTTAAAGGGAACAGGCAGGAAAGTGGAGCTGAGGCCCAGATCAGATCAGCCATGATCCCATTGAATGATGGAGTGGGCTCAAGGGGCCAAATGGCCAACTCCTGTCCCTATTTCTTACGTCCTTATGATTGAATCATTTTGCAGTGGGGTGGTAGAAATGGTTTAGCCAGCTGCAGAATCCTCTGAGCAAGTAAAGAAACAATTAATTTGTACACAGCATTTTGGAAAAGAAAACCTGGTGAAATCGTGGAGGTCTTATAGGTTAGATCGAATTTAAATAAAAACATTCAATGTGCTCTGAAAAGCATGTAATCCTGAAACATATCTACCACACCTCACAGGGGAACACATACATTAAAAAATCTAATCCACTGTTTCCTTACTGAGCTTAATTGATGCCCAGCAGTTCCAGTGTGCATCATTAGGGTGGCACGGTAGTGTAGCGGTTAGCGTAACGCTATTATAGCACCAGAGACCCGGATTCAATAACGGCCACTGTCTGTAAGGAGTTTGTACGTTTTCCCCGTGTGTCTGCGTGGGTTTCCTCCGGGTGCTCCGGTTTCCTCCCACATTCCAAAGACGTACGCCATGCTATGTTGGCGCCGGATGAGTGGTGACACTTGTGGGCTGCCCCCAGCACACTCTACGCAAAAGATGCATTTCACTGTGTGTTTTGATGTACATGTGACTAATAAATAAATACCTTATCTTAGAAAGATACAGTTTGCTGTGAGGTGTCAGATGGTACTTTGAGTAGGAGAAGATATAAAGTGCCAAAAAAGGTTATGTAAATTATTAACACACTAATTTATTCCATTACTGGATCATATATCCCAATTATAGAATAACTAGGGGATGACACCAAATAACACCATATATTTAAATACCATGAAAATAATGGTGGGAATTTTTCTTCCCCACAGTATACTTGGTGCTTTCAGAACAGGATGGTACATGTGGCACGTACTTTATACCAGTGGCTTCAAGCAATCTGTGTGTGACCAAAGCTTCTACAATGGACCTGTCAGCAAATTCTGGGCATATGCATTTGTCCTGAGCAAAGCCCCTGAACTAGGTAGGATAAAGGACATTGTTTCAGTTGCAACCCATTTATTCTAATTTCGAACGATTGATGTTGTGTTTTGTCAGAATTGTCCTCCCGTTCTGCACAGATCAAATCTCCTCCTTGGCAAGGAAGAATGATTAAACTACACCTTTCAGTCCAGATGAAGGGTCATGACCTGAAATGTTGACTGTCCATTTCCCTCCACAGATACTGCCTGACCCGCTGAATTCCTCCAGCATCTTGTGTGTTGCTCCTGGTCAGATATCTTTGGGCTCAGGTTGTAGTCAAAGATTATACCTCTCTTTTGGCTCTCCTCTTTCTAAGCAAGCTTGATCTGCTTTTAAATAAAACTGGTCTGCCTCAACAGCGCAGCCTTTTTTCAATCTGCAACCCGAGGGATAGTCAATTAGAAGTAGGGGGATAAACCCCACTCCCCACTCCCAATTCCACTGCTCAATAATGAACTAACTTTTGGCATTGGATTACTTATTTTAAAAGTCATTGAATTTACAAAGTTTGCACAATTTTCCTTTTCAATGAATGCCAAAGATTTCCGACAAACAGCTGCCAAAGATGAGTGGAACTCCTGATCTCCCTCATGGAATGTCGCTGAGGTCATTTCCAGCTGGGCTGTGACATTGGATAACTCAGGAAGGCCGGCAGTCGAGCAGGAACTTCCTCTGGCTTCCCAGCAGCTCTGCTGGGGAACCCTGGCCACTGAACCCGCAGCAGGTTAGACCTGGCGCACATTCCGCAGCCCCAAACATTTCAGTGGAGAGCAACAACTGTGTGCAGGGGAGGCTGGTTCCAGGAAATTTATATATTTGATTTGAATTAATATATACATATCTGTTTGTTTTAAAATGTTTTTGAGTAAGAAGTGTTCAGTAAAAATAAATGAACATGTTTAATGATTTAATAGTTTTTAAATGTTTGTGAATGTCAAGGATGTTCAAGCTGTTGGACATCTTTGACAACTGGTTCAGTCAGGGGGGCACGGCTTCTCTAACTGTCAAAACGTTTCTTCGGGATTTACAATCAGAAAGCCCTGCACACAACACCTTGCTGATCAGATAAGAGTTTGTGTCTTGTTGGGGAATGTGCTCAAGGTAAGAGCGGATTTAGCAGGTAGGCACAAGCAGATGGCAAATCACACTGACTAAATTCCAGGTCATTTTATAGAGTCATAGAGTCAAACAACACGAAAACAGGCCCTTCGGCCCAACTTATCCATGCTGACCATGTTGTCTTACTGAGCTTGTCATGTTTGCCTGCATTTGGCCCATATCCATCTAAACTTTTCCTATCCACGTCCTTGTCCAAATGTCTTTTAAACACTGTAATTGTACCCACCTCTACCACTTCCTCTGACAGCTCATTCCACATTCCCACCACCTTCTGTGTGAGAATCCTGCTTCTCTAATCCCCTTTAAATCTTTCCCCTCTCACCTTAAACCTATGCCCTCTAGTTTTAGACTCCAGGGAGAAAAGACTGTGACCATCCATCTATCTGTGCCCCTCATGGTTTTATAAACCTTTACAGAAACACACAAACTGAGCAAGGCCCTCGCCGTCGTGTTACTTTACTACCCCATGGTAATCTGGATGTAGTTCTTTGCAATATAATTATGCAGTTTTTTTATTAATATCTTGTGGCTGTTAATATTCAAGTATTAGTTCCTGCTGTCTTGTTGATACTTTTCTCCCCAAAATTCCTAATACTAGCTTTGAGTGGGCATGTTCTGTAAATGCTCATGCTACTGATTGTTAATGTAGGATAAATTGGACTGGATGCAATAAATTATGGAGTGCACAAGCCAGGCTGTGAGGAAAAAATGAGTTTTCTGCTGAGATCCCCTGCTGAGATTTGCTGAATATGTCTGATGCCTTCTATTACAGGTGATACGGTATTCATCGTCCTACGGAAACAGAAGCTGATATTCCTGCACTGGTATCACCACATCACAGTCTTGCTGTACTCCTGGTATTCCTACAAGGATATGGTCGCAGGTGGTGGCTGGTTCATGACTATGAATTATGGTGTTCACGCCTTCATGTACTCATACTATACACTGCGTGCAGCGGGCTTCCATGTGCCACGTCGGTTTGCCATGCTGATTACCCTCACCCAGATAATGCAGATGGTAATGGGAATGCTGGTGAACGTGCTGATTTACATGTGGATGGAGGAGGGCCTTTGCCCTTCCTTCTTTGAAAATATCATCTTGTCTTCCATTATGTATTTTAGTTACTTCCTCCTCTTTTGCTGCTTCTTCTATGAGACCTACCTGAGTAGAAAGAAGGGTTTAAAGGCCGAATAAGCTCAGGGCCAGGAATGAGATAAGTGGAATAGTGTCAGGCATGAATGGTGTTAAGATTTTTGTCAAAATGGTTTGGAGTGACTTGACACCAACTGTGGACTGACGTAGATTTTGATAGGATCACACTCTTCCATGTTCATGTTCCCCACCACTCTCTCCATTAGATGGTGTTGACTGGTGCCATCTGTTCCTGGAAACACTGATGGTATCAGTGCTGGAACAGGCTGATCCCACAGTGTGTAAAACCAGAACCCTGTCCTTTCCTTGTTTTCGATAAGCCATGTGACGTTGAACCAGAATAGAGAGTGCAGAAGTGGTAAAGTGGAGATGAGGGGGATCATGCCAAAGAGCTTAGCCACGGTTGTGGGATGTTTGATTGGAGATCATGGAAGAAGTCATAGTTGTTCTTGCTTCAGTGTCCTGCCTGAGCTTCTCCCTATGTTATTCTGCAGTCAGAACGCAAGGAAAAAGGACAGAGACTATTGGAAGTATATCAACTTTAATACCAATTCAAAACAAATTTACTTTTGAGAGTTTTATAGGCTTTGTTTTATTACAGTCCAGCTGAATAGTGTGTGGCGCAGGCTTTGAGGGATACTACATCTTTCCCACTATAAAACCTCAGATTGGCATTTTCCCTATACTTAGAGACACCTTAAGTGTTTAGATTTAACACTAGAGTTTGTCCTGTTGACTGCACATATCTACAGGAGGTAACAAAGCTAGTGCTTGGTAAGTTTATCATTTTACCAGAAGCTCAACAATCAAGTCTTGGAGGTATTTATTCTGTTTATATGTGCAGAAGATACAAGGTAGTTCTTCCTTTGTCATGTATTCTGTTGCCTCTAAATGAATAGGGTTTTAACATAACTTTTCAAGGAACCAAATCCCATTAAATAAAGCCGGACCTTGATCATTAAGTAATGGGCTTTTTAAAGTAATAGGGATAGCAGTGGGACGGAAAGCAGTTGAATAGTTTTCTGAATTTTAATAGCTAGAATTTTAATGGCTAGCAGTTATTGTTACCGGTATTAGTACAGAAATGCTTAGCACATTCCTTTGTCCACCTCTTCTTTAGAGAAGGTTAACCAAGTTGAAGTAAATAAGCAAATCTCCATCAAAATAGCAGGATGGAACGTCATCTGAAGGTGTGGAGTCAGCAGATTATCACCAACAATAATATTTAGACCTCAGTATTGCAAAGCCAACATGTAGATTTAAAGTCATTAAATTGCTCTCCTCCAGTGTTAAAAAGTAATTCTCAATGGATTATTCTTAATGTTAATCACAACACACTGAATCCTTCATGATGAGAATCAGTCCTTATATAGTTTTGGCCTTGGCCTCTCAGTTTTATTTTGGTAATACATTTTGGTATTTCTTTTGACAAGTTTGTTAAATATGTACGGTGTTCTCATTCAGTACTTGTGCAATGCTAAACTCCTGGTTTGTTTAAGAACAGAGTATGTAGACTGGGGAATAATCAGAGAGGAAACTAAAGACCAAGTAATATCTTTATTCCCATTGGTGTAGTCCATGACCCATGAACGATTACATGAACGGATCTTTACATAGTCTTGGGTGCCCTCACATGGCCACTCAGAACTAAGGGTGCTGAAGGAGAACGTAGCTTTGTTGGGTTGTGTGGCTGCTAGCTCAGCCAAATGGAGCCAGTGACAGAGGGAATTTGATTGCTGATCTCACCTGAAGTTGGGAGGTGAGAGCATATCTCCCAGGTCAGGCATTGCTGTCCATTACTCATGCTGCAGTCCAAAGCCAGCTTCACCCTGTCGGAGAATTCCACCAGACCAGGTTCAAACAGAGGTGTTACTGCAGCAGTTTAACAAAAGAACTTTCATCAAAAACCAGCAAGAGTGGATTCTGAAAAAAAGCACACACATTTCTCCTGGAATTTACTGGAAACCTGGCCTTTGTATGCTCTTTAATATTGAATCTGTAGCAGACTTTATAGGTGATTATTAAGAATACTAATAGCAGACAAGTGGTTGGCCCTTCTCTTTCCCCATCGAATCCCCCCCCCCCCCCCACTCACACAGATACACAGACAGACAGACAGATATATACACACACACACACACACACACACACACACACACACACACACAGCCTTTTAATAATTATTGTAATGAGTTGAAAAAAGACCTCTTGTCTAACTTTGTGAGTGGGCAGTTTGGGTGGCTTTCTAGCATTCTTTGAGTACACAAATAGTGAAGAATGTGGTAGTTTTGATTGTTATAAATCTTACTGAGAGCAACAAGCAAAATGCTGCAGGAACTCAGCAGGTCGGGCAGCATCTGTGAAGGGAAATGGACAGTCAATGTGTCGATCGACTGTACATTTCCCTCCACAGATGCTGCCTGACCCACTGAGTTCCTCCAGCATCTTGTTTGTTGCTCCAGATTCAAGCATCTGCAGTCTCTTGTGTCTCTACTTTTATTGAGAGATGATTATTTTGTTTAATGTAAGGGACAGGGAACAGTGACTTCGGACATACTACTTAAAACTGTTTAAGGCATGAGTGACTATGTTTGTGTTTGTGGGACTGTGTGAAAAGATAAAGGAATCTACATTCCCAGACAGTGGGGGAATGGAGAATATATAAACATAGGATATATATAGAATAATTCATCAATGTAAATAAAGGCTAGAAATATCTGCATCTAGATTCATGAAATGATCTATGGCTCACTGTACTTGTAAGGTATGAGGGACTTGAGCTTTAGAACATTTTTAAGAGCTGCTTTCCCATAGAATAATTGTAGTGGGATAAAAGAGACTCAAAAAAGCGAGAGTAAAAACAGAAAATGCCAGAAATGTTCAGTAAGACGAGCAGCATCTGTGGAGAGAGTACCGTTCAATGATTTGGGTCAGTGACCTGAACCATTGACTTTGTTTTTCTCTCTCTGCAGATGCTGCCTGACCTGCTGAGTGTTTCCAGCACTTTCTGTTCCTGTATTAAATCTCCAGCAACTGCAGTTTTTGCTCTAACACAAGCATATGTGCATTTAATATTTGAAGGTAGTTTGGATTCCTTTTTAGGACAGTATTTATGTTAAACTTAAGTGAAAAGAGCTTTAAAATTTGTTTATTTTTACATAAAAATATCAGAAAACAAAAAAAATTGATGCAGAGCTGCTAGATTTCATTTTGCAATTTTTTTTAAAAGGGCAGCTGGAGCATTTAACTTGGACGCGTTAATGTTCTCCCATCCCATTAAGTCCTATCCTGTGTCCATTAGCTGAGCTCTTTTGTTTTAAAGAAAAAGGCATTAACTAATTATTCTTTCTGATCTGAAGATGTGAATTTCTGTAACATCAGCTCTAATTATTGTCTTGGGAATAAGCACTTTGCAGAAACAGGATGAAAGGAAAGCAGAACTTGCAGTCCAGTTGCACAGAGAATTCAAGTGCCTTTTAAAGGCAATTACTTTAACTCAAGACAGGTAGTTTACTGTGCAGGGCAGTTATTTTTAATTTGTTTGTTCATTGGATGTGGACGTGATTGGTTAGGTCAGCGTTTATTATGCATCCCTGAACTGACTGGCTCTTTAGGTCATTCCATAAGCACTTAAAAGAGTCAACCACAAGGATGGGTCTGGAGTCATATATAAGCCAAACTGAACAATGACAGCAGCTTTCCTTCCCTTAATGAACCTTAAATACATTAATGAACCAGATGAACGATCTGATAGTTTCATGGTTACTGTTACTGCTACCAACTTTATATTCAAGATGTATTTAACTGCCTGTATTCTATGGCTGCTATGGTAGGATTTGAACTCATGCCTACTGGTCAGTAGTCCGAACCTCCAGATCCTCGTTCAGTAACTTAATCATTGTGCTGCCATAAGCAAATGAAAGGAGGCATACAAGCTACTAAGTGGAGGAGGATATTTTAGTCCAACACAGTGCTTCAAGTTAAATCAAAAACAAGTTAAAACCAGTAAAGGCAAGTTCAGACAAAGCACACCCAAAAAACAATTAACATCAAGAATAACTTTTCTGTAGGGCAGTGGAGGCCAATAGACTGAAAATCCTTCAGAATGTATTTGGATGTTGTGAAGGAAAGCATTTTAACTTATTTAATGAGAGGAACTGGATAAGTCCAATGGTCTCCATCACCTGTACATATTTAAATGTTTGTTTCAATGTATTTATAATCTGTGCAGAACTTAGAAATTAATGCTGTTACAGGATTCATAAGTTGAACAGTCATGCAACCAGAAAGAAGGTTTACATAGATTTCTCCTGTAGCCTCATTGGGAGCCACCAACATAGCAGATCTTACAATCAGTACCAGTGTGTAAACTCAGCATTATTTTATAATACTTCTTTGTCATTTTAAGGGTGGGTTTTTATTTGAAACACTTCCTTGAAATTCCAGAGACTATTTTATATGAATGCATTAAATACTCATTTACTAATATTGCACAAGGTAGTTTTGAGTCAGTATTCTAAGATAGCACTTAGTGACAGCATGGATTCATATTACATCATTGTAATGATTAGTTATAAGGAAAGCAGGTTGGCACCAACAGTTGTCTCAGTCAGTATAGTTAGTCCTAAAGTAACAGCATAGATAGGCACAAACTCTTAAACAGCTGTACAGTAACAACAGCATGTTAGTTCATACGTACATACAGGTAGAGAGAGAGGAAGAAAGGAATATCTAGTGTTTGGGCAATATCAGGAGGGCAATGGATTCTGGCTGCAGTGAAGAGTGTCCTGGGTTTTGTTTGGCGAGTTGCCTGCTCTGCTGAGAGTACTGAAGCTTATTACTAGCAGTCGCATTTAGACAGTGTGGACTGGATGAGAGGTGTTGCCTAATTGTTGAAATTCTATGAAACTAAAAAGCAACTAAGAGACAAGTGCTCCTGATCAGGCAGTTTTTAGATGCCTTACTGACATCGTGTAAAATCCAGGGTCTCTATTACTTCCCCCCAGATTCAGCTGAGATCTGACCTGGTTTTCACTAAAGAATATGTTGTGTCTGATCTCCCGACCCTCTGCTTCTCAGAGTGCATGCTGATCCACAAACCATTGCTGATCTTGCAGTCGATGTCATTGTGGGTTCCTGCATTGTGTTGACATCATCCGCCGCACTATGTGAATGGTCTTAATGTACATACATTGGTAATGTAACTTCCTTCATTGCACAGGCAATTGTCAAAAAAACCTGTGGTAAGTTCCTCAACTGTGTCTTCTTGGAGTGGGAGGTGGGTATGAGGCCAGATAGCCATGTCACTCAGTCCATGCACAATAGAACACCCCAGACAGGCAATGTGGAAGGCACATCGCAGGGGAAACACTAAGTAATTGGGAGGAAAGAGGACATTTTGAACCAGCTACTGCAGAAAGCATTCAAAGCAATGTGTGGTCATTACTGATGGAAGGCGCTAGTAGTTGGACAAAGCTGGCAATCTCTGCATCGCAAACTTCATTCACTCCCACCAATCCCCAAATGCACTGAATACTCTCAGCACTGCCTGGGTCCCCAGCAGTACGAGCTGTCCACATGCACTAGGTGTGGGAGTTCCTGAACTCCACTGAAGCTCAGAGACACAGCAAGGGTTGAACAACTTAGGGTTGGTGACTGGTCCCACCTTCTGAACTAAAATTCAGTCCATGCACAATAGTCCATGCACAGCTGGCCCATATTCTCAATGTCAATGCATGGATGAGGGTTATGGGACAGAAAAAGAGGCATTTCCATAGATCAGAGGGTCACAGTGAAATGCCTTCGCTGCTCAGTGCTAGGAAACAGATATCTTCAAAATCTGTCTGCATTCATCTCACACAAAATGCTGGAGGAACTCAGCAGGTCAGGCAGCATCTTTGGAAGGAAATAAATAGTCAATATTTCGGGTTGAGACCCTTCATCATTGAGACCTGATGAAGGGTCTCGACCCAAAACATAGACTGTTTATTTCAGCATCTGCAGAATCTCTTGTGTCTGTAATCATCTCATGCCAAATTGTACATTCTGTTTATCTCTGTGAAATATATGTGGGGTAGAAATTCATCCAGTTGCTAGCATCATATACACAGGTTAGATGTGCCTATGTGTTATATTCTGCTTCCAATAATTGGTTCCATTGAAGTCAATGGAGGCAGAGTATAATGCACAGATACAACCAAATTGTGCATGAACTGCAAGTGAAACCCTACCCCATCACTATAATTATTTGATTGCACTTATGAGTAACTATTATGATGTTTCTGGTATTTTCTTTCATGAGCTGTTGGCTTTCAGCCATTTCTGAATTTATACTTGAGTTTATTACCTTTGGAATATGAAAGCCATAGAATAATCCAGCTTTACTTAGTGCTTACTTCTGTTGGTTATGGGACTTCAGGAAGTAGATTTATTGCGCCACCAAGGCAAGAATTGTTTATTCATTTTACAGGACCAGGGCATCGCTGTCAAGGGCAGTAATTCTGGTCCATCCCGCACTGACCATGAACACAATGGCTTGCTTGCCCATTTCAGAGGGCATTTGGGTGGGGGGGGACCCCACATATGGGAAGTCTGGAGTTACATGTCGGCCAGACCAGGCAGGTTTCTTCCCCTGAGAGACAAATGGTTCTGTGGTCATCATTACAGATAACAAGTGTTTTAAATTCCAGATTATTAACGGCTGCCATGGTGGGATTTACTCAGCTCTCAGGATTGTAGTCCAGATCTGAGTATTACAGGTTGGTACTTTAACTACTGCAGTAAATCATGAAATTGGCGTCTTTAATTGGGTTGGAGAGGGAAGACATGACATTTGCAGAATAGGTCAGAGCTAGGAATGAGAGGCCATAATTGTATGACAGTAGTTGTTTAACTGAATTAGAGGGAAACTTTCTTACCTAAAGTGTGATTAGACTTGCTAACACAAGGCGTGATATTTTAAGGAGAAGGAAGGTAAACTCATGATTGAGCAAGAAGCGTGCTGGTGTTGGCTGAAGGAAGGCGGAGCCTGTGTATGGGCACAAACACTAGTGTGGACCAGTCAAGCCCTGCTTCAGTGCTGTAAATGCCATGTAAAACTCTGAAATACCATGTAAGCAGGAGGAAATGGCAGCTAAACCTTTGGTCTAAATATTAATCTCTAATAAGAAGTGAAGAAGCATACCCAAAGCTAACCCTCGCTTAAATGCACAGAACTACAGGTATATCACTCACATGTATGTTTGTATATTGTGACCACGGAAGGGATGAGAATTTTCTGTGAACAGGTTTTTGTACAGGGGAAACCAGATTTTAAAACTTAAGTATGAGAGGGAAAAAACCCAACTCTCCCAAAATCACTTAACAGGGTGACTGCTTCTTATCCTCGTTTGCAAAGGAGAAAACAGCAAAATTTTGCATAGCGGAAATTGGTGACAATTCAAAGCAATAATAGCAATTTATAAAGGGAGGAGATTCATCAATTAAAATATCTTTGGTGCTTTCTTTCTCCTGATTTACTGTCCCCCAGTGATGGTGATGCATCACAGCACTGACTTGTCCAATGACAAAATCAAAAATGATGGTGTTCGATCTCTGAGCCCTGTTTGCTTTCAACAAGCCTGCAGGATCACTTGGAACAGGAATCAGCTGAGTTGAGAAACAGTGGGGATTTGAAGTGGAGTTCAGAACAAAATGGAAGAATTCTTTGAAGTAGAAATGTGCTCAGGTGTTAAACTAAAACTTGACCCAACCATGACCACTCCAAACCCAACCCAAGCCAAGCCCACAAGCAATTAGCTCTTCACTAACAGTTTGACCAATGCTGTAAATGTAACAAAATTTGACATGCTGTTGATTTGAGGAAACACACCAAATGTTAATCAAGAACAGGGACACATGCAGTAATACAAAGCAAATTACTTTGACCTGGATGAAGTACTGAGCTCATCACAGTCCGAGCAAAATGTTTGATGAGAGTGTACACCTGACCCGATCAGGAAACGACAGAGGAATTCAGCAGGTCGTACAGTATCTATGGAGGGGGAATGGACAATCGACGTTTTGGGTCGAGCCCCTTCATCTGGAATTCCAGTCCAGGTGAAGGTTCTCGACCCAAAACATCAACTGCCCATTTCCCTCCACAGATACTGCCTGACCCACTGAGTTCCTCCCGTGTTTTGTGTGTTGCTCCAGATTCCAGCATCTGCAGTCTCTTGTGTCTCCAGGATACAACAGAGTTGGGTCCCATCAGTGTTTCCCCTTGTCTTGTTCAATGTTTCATCGTATGTATGTGTAGTGGTAGAACAGTTCTTTTCATGGCTTTCTTTCCAGATCAGTTTAAATGTTGTCTCATTGTTAATAAGATTGTTTTCCACCTTCAGCCCAAATGTCAGTCTATTCCAGATATGACTCAGTTTGCAGAATAATTAATAGAAGTTCTTAATTGTCAAGAACAACATTAACCAAAGTGGGGAAGAAATTCATCATTGGTTGTAAATGCAATACGTGCGTGTGTGTGTGTGTGTGTGTGTGTGTGTGTGTGTGAGAGAGAGAGAGAGAGAGAGAGAGAGAGAGAATATCTGCTAACAATTGCACTCACCCCCAGCCCATTCTATTTCATGCATTTTGCATCCTCTCCTGCAGTATTCCAAAGAAGAATTTCTCCTCTCTACACATAAGAGCCAAATGGTTACAAATACTCTGGTAAACAGGAATGAACCTGTTAATGTTCCTAGTCACCTGATGAGATGTTTCTGAACGTGTGTTTATTCTGTATATTCTGTACCTTGTTCCCTTGGATCACTGGTCATCCCACTTGAGGGAATAAAGAACCTCAAAAGAAAGAGCCACTATGGACAAAAGAATCCAGACATTCATGGCACAGTGTACATCCAGCCATAAATCTGAGCCTGGTCCATTCAGCAGTTTCACTTTCCTATTACAATATACAAGATTTTTAAATGTATACCAAAGCTGCTCGTGAAGGAAGGCTCCACGTTAGTCAGTGTTTTGTTCAAACATGCACTGTGACCTTAATTCCATGTCATCCTTGCATCACTCACTGCACTCGGCACCAATGTTAGCCACTTGAGTAGCGGGAGTTGGGAGAAAGATCACAGCATTGCCCTCCAGCGGTTATTTGCTACTACTTTGTATGTGCCAAAAAAAGAACCAGGATTGAATGCAGTATCAAATTGCTTTATCTAATTCACAGCTACCATCCTGTTTCACTCAGCTCTTTAAGACATTGCTGAAATTCAGAGCCCAGCTCTGACTTTTAAATATTCCAATATGTCCATCTTCCAATCCAGCTTGTGTTCCTTATGACATGCCATCACAATTCACAATAAACAGCTGTCAATCATAAGAAAATCCTGACATCCGTAAGTATTTCTTGTAGTGTCCACCCCACTAACTACGAGACTGCTAAACCTGGGCCCTTGCTTGCTTATTGAAACCATTTCAGCTCCTTGTCCAGTGCAGTGCCTTAACAACTGGGGAGCAGAAACTGACACTACTAGATGGGAAATATTCAGAAATGAAACACGCCTCACCGTTCTCCCTTGCCCATTTGGCAGTCCATGGAGCCATATGAAGTGATTGTTCTAACAGTCGTTTCACTGCGAACTGCCGATCCTGGTGTCAGAAACTGTCTGGAACTAAGCTGATCCAACAGATAATGTTTCGTAGTGCCATCTTGTCCACAAAGACGGTGTCATTTTTTTCCTTCAGTCTGCTTTTCAACAGTGTTCAAATGTATTATAATGTACCAAATCTTCTGTACATACACATACTGTATGCATTTGTGTTTAAAGAATGCCTAACTCATTGTCAATGTATTCATTAAAAATTTAAACAATTCATCTATTGTGCTTTATTTCAGGAAGGAAATATTCTAGATTTTTTCAGTTTTGTATTGTCCTAAACATTAAGGAATACTCTGAAGCAGAATCAAAAAAATTACAGCAACCTGTCAGCCGTTCAACCTAATTTGTCAAGCTAATGTCACTTCCCTACATTAGGTGCCTAGCCCTGTAGCTTATGGCTCTACAAGTGCTCATTTAGGTACATTTGAAATGTCTGCTTTGTGCTTTGATTCTTTACACTTTTACTGACAGCAGCACAAATCCTAAAATGTGCTACTTGCAAGAACCACAGAGCAGAGTCAGCAATCATGGTGTTATATAATTCAAAACATCATGATGTAACAGTTTCCTATCAAGGACATCTGACCAGAATCACAAGAACATTAGTACTCATCTTCGATTATCAGTAATGCAAAACGTCAAGGACTTCCCAGACCACTCTGAATGCACTTACTGGAGTGTTTTGTCTTTGACCAAGCACAGAGCTGCCTGCTCTGAACAGGTTGGGCCTAAACTCAGGAGTTCAGAATAAGGAGAGGTGATCCTGTTGAAATACAAGACTCCAAGATATTTGCTCTCATGGGTGAATCTACAAGGGGGCATAGTGATATTTTCAGGATAAAGTGTCCCGCATTTAAGACTGAGATGAGTATTTTAGAATACTGAACCCCGAGAGCTGCGATGTCCAAGTCATTGAATAAATTCAAAGCTGGGATCAATAGGCCTTCAGAAATCAGGAGAATCAAGTGTTATAGGGAATCAACAGGAAAGTAGTGTTGAAATCAATAATCAGATCGGCCACGATCTTATTAAATGGTGAAGCAGGTTTGAGGAGCTGAGTAGCCTGCTACTGCTCTTATTTCTAATGATTTATTGGCAGCTAAACCACACCCGTATAACCATTCTGCAAGTTTACTCCCCCTTTAGTTCTGGGATTAATTAACCTGCTGCTGTTTCCAGCCCGAAACAAAGGCTTCAGCAAACTATTGAAGTAGAAACTGTGTGAACTGGAAGGAGTCACAATTCAGATTCATGGTATTTTTTCCCAAGACTGCAGGCTGTGGAATTCTCTCCCAACACCTTCCTCTTTTTATTGAGGCTTAGTTTACAAATGAACTCTTTCAATAAGGTTGTCAGTCATCACCCCAAATATTCCCCGACGTGGCCGTGTTGATCCATTGCTTGATAAAGTTGGACGGGCTAGTCTTGCATTTGCTAAAGAGTGACAGAGGACTTGTTTGAAACATATAAGATCCCAAGGGACCTTGACAGGGTGGGTGTGTAGAGGATATTTCCTATTCTGGGAAGAATCTAAAATTAGGGGGTCACTGACAGGGATCACCCACAAGTGGGAAAGAACACAAAACAGCACAGGAACAGGCCCTTTGACCCTCTATGTCTGTGTCAACCATGATGCCAAATTAAACTAATCCCTTCTGCCTGCACATGGTCCATATCTCTCCATATTCACGCGTCTATCTAAAAGCCTCTTGAACGCCACCATTGTATCTGCTTCCACTACCACCCTGATGGTGTGTTGCAGGCACCTACCATTCGCCATGTAAAAAAAAATTAAGCCCTCTCACCTTAAAGCAATGCCCTCTAGTATTTGACGTTTCTACGCTGGGAAAATGATTCTGGCTGTCTACCCCATCTATGCACCTCATAATCTTAAACCTCTATCGGGTCTCCCCCCAGCTTCTGACACTCAAGAGAAAACAACCCAAGTTTGTCCAACCTCTCCTAGTAGCTAAGATGAGGTAAAAATATCATGAGTCAAAAGTCTTTGGAACTGTCTTCCTCAAAGGGTGGTGGAAGTAGGATTGTTGAGTATCTTTAAGGCAGAGATAAATAGGTTCTCAGTAAGTGAGGGGCTGAAAGGTCACTTGTATCAATGGGCATGCAGAGTTGAGGTTGCATGCAGATCAGCCATCGTCTTACTGGTAGAGCAAGCTTGAGGGGCCAGGTGGCCTACTCCTGCTCATAATTCACATAGGTTCCCATGAAGAATGTTGGAGTATTCTATGTTGAAGGTGCTTAATAACATTATGTAGTTGTATTTAATGTGATCACTGTGGCCCTCTACTGGTAAATCTTAAATTACCCGAGTTTTGTCAAGGGCTTCAAAGCTTTGTCCATTCAGTTGATCCTGGTTGATTCTATATAAAAAAAATTGCATTAATGTTAGGTATTTGCTATTAGGAGCTCGAATTTATAGACAACTGTGAAATCATGGCATTTTCTGCTGATTTCAAGAAAACTGCCTTAAAATAGTCTCCCTTTGGCGCAAGTGTGCTGGAGGTTGATGTTGGGTCACGACCCAAGACATTGACAATTCTGTTTCTCCCAGATACCTAGTTCCTCCAGCAGATTGTTGACTTGTTGCAATGATAGGTAAGAAATATGAGACAAATATACATGGATCCCAATGTTAAATGTTTCAGGGATTGTAAAGGGTTTCCTTCCGGATAGAAGGAAAACAACAACCTATATTGGAGACATGAGACTGCAGATGCTGGAATCTGGAGCATTTTCAAAGCAGGGAAAGAGCAGGAGAATTGGCCTGATTTGACTGGTCCACTGGGAACCACCACAGACTCGATGCTCCAATGACCTGTTCAGTATTGAAACAATTCTAAGACTAAAAGTAACCCACTCACACCTGACATCATGTTTTGAATAATTTATTAAAAATATTCAACAAACTTTTTGCAAAATAAATGGAATAAAGGCTTTCAAAATTCCATTTATTGGTTAATATTTTAAAGTTACATTGACACAATGAACACAGACAACATGGTGGTCGCCTTTCTCCACACATAAAGCCACTTGGGATGGTCTGTGTGTCAGTTTATGGCACAATGTTGTAAACCTGTTGCATCACTGAAGAAACTGCACAAGGCATATCTGTGTATGGGAGGGAGGTGGGTTGGAACTTGGGGTTCAAGGAGGTGCTGTCTGACCCATTTCTCTCCAGCTTTTCCAAACTAGAAGATCTTTACTTTTGGCCTGCACAACAACAAATTTTCCAACATGGAATCCGAAAATCTGACCAATCCCATCATTCCGCCCCATGGACAACAGCATAGTGAGGGCACCTAGGGGAGAAGAGATACCAGAGAGTTGAAAGCTTAACAAAACCATAAACAACCTCAGTACCCATCTCCCTCTCAGAATCAGGGCAGATCAGGGAATTGGTCAACATTGAAGCTATTGCAGCTGAGGACAAGATGATCGAGCAGTCACATTGAAGAATGTTACAGGTGTAATAGTTTGGCCATTTTTGCTGCACCTTCTACAGAGAATGAAGTTGAAACTTGAGGCAGTACTGAGTATACACTTAGGGCCAGAACCAATTATTTACAGCATGTCTTGCACTGTACTGCTGCCACAGAACAACAAATTCCACAACACAAGTCAGTGATAATAAACCTGATTCTGAACCTTCTTTCAGAGGTTCCAGTATCTCAGTGGGAAATGTTCTGGACCGAATGAATTAGCTCAGTTACATCAATGTCAGTGCAACTGAATCACCATCCTAAGGATGTTGCTGAAGAATCTCAGCTTCACACAACACTGGTACCCATTCAGCCCATTGGCCTATGCTAGTTCTCAGAACAATCCCATTCCCCTATTTCCTGCAATCTATTTTCTCTCTCATGCCCTTCAATTCCCCCCATTTACAGAACACTCACCTACACCAAGAACAATTTTACACGGCCAATTAACCTACAAACCCATACATGTTAGGCAGGTGGGAAAAATCCCCATACAGTCACAGGAAGAATGTGCAAACTCCATACAGACAGCAGTGGAGGACAACATCAAACTCTGGTCTCTGGAGCTGTAAGTGCTTGTATGTGCCACAGTACTGCTCCTGTTCACACAAGTTTAATCAAACAATGTTTAGTGGTATCTTTAAGTCCTGCACAAGATGATAGTGTTTATTTTATAGTCTGACTGGAGAGAATTTACAATTATTGAACTGAGGAGCTCAATGTTAAGTTAATGAGTTAATCTAACCAATTCTACTCCAAACACGAACACTAAGATATCTTTTATTGGTCACATGTACATCGAAACACGCAGTGAAATGCATCTTTTGCGTAGTGTTCTGGGGGCAGCCCGCAAGTGTTGCCACACTTCCAGCACCAACATAGCATGCCCACAACTTCCTAACCCATACGTATTTGGAATGTGGGAGGAAACCAGAGCACCTGGAGAAAACCCACGCAGACATGGGGAGAACGTACAAACTCCTTACAGTGGGTGGAATTGAACTCGTCACTGGCACTGTAACAGCGTTATGCTAACCGCTACACTACCGTGCATTCCATCGTATGGAGATACGCAAAAAACAAAGGATGCACCCCTCCCCACCACCCCCCCCCCACCCCCCAAAAAAATATTCTCCATCCTCAGGGCAACTTTTGCTTCTGTTCAGCATTTGTCATAGTGACAAGGTAAGATAAGGTACCTCCTTTGTAAGGGACACAGTGCACCGATCCGAGACACATGGGCAACTTTAGCTCATTGAACATATACAGTGTGTTCAGAGGTATCACAATCCCCTTGTTACCTTTTATTAAAATTACTTCGAATATATCTGCAGGCCTACCTGGTTTGTAAATTTTCAGGGGCTTTTTTGTCAGACTTCTGACAATGTTATCCACAGCAACAGCTGCATGTAGGCCAGCATGATAAGCCATTTTAGGCTCTTTGATATCTGCACAATCACCTATTGCATAAACATTTTCCATCCCACTGACTTGCAGATGCTGATTGACGTGCAAGGCACCATTCTCAGCAAGCTGATCGTCTGTAGAACAAAGATAAAAACAAAAGTCACATTCCAATTGCAATCACTCCAAAGGGTGGAGAGAATCCCTGACTCCAACTCAGTGAATCCAGCAGCAAACTCCCATCCAGTCACACAATGCTTTTACCACTTGGTTTAATTAAAAGCAGATTGCTTTTAATTAAACAAAGAGGGCAAAATCCACAGAGTCCTAAACAGTACAAATCTATTTATTTGTTTAATAAAAGTCCTTTTGGGGATTTTGGACAACTGTGGCAAAGGCCAACATCAAAGTCAAATTTATTGTCATATGCACAGGTACATGAATGCACAGGTGCAATGAAAAATTTACTTGCAGCAGCATCACAGGCAGTAGCATCAGATACACAACATTCACAAGAAACACATAAATTACACACAATTTTTACAAGAAAAGACACAATTCGAACAAAAAAAAGAGTCCATTGTAGTGCAAAGTGGTCATAATGTTGCTATACTGAGGTAATGATTAGGGTTGTGCAAATTGATTCAAGAACCAAATGGTTGAAGGAAAGTAGCTGTTCTTGAACCCAGTGGTGTGGGACTTCAGGCTTCTGTACCTCCTGCCTTATGGTAGATGTGAGAAGATGGCATGGCCCAGATGGTGGGGATCTTTGATGATAGAAGTTGCCTTCTTGAGGCAGCACCTCATGTAGATACTACCAATGGTGGGGAGGGATGGGCCTGTGATGTATTGGGCTGAGTCCACAACTCTCTGCAGCTTCCTACATTCCTGCACATTCGAATCGCCATACCAGACCGTGATGCAACCAAGTCAGGGTACTTTCAACAGTACATCTGTAGAAGTTTGTTAGAGTGTTAGATGACCTCCTTAACCTTCTAAGGAAGTAAAGACGCTGACATGCCTTCATTGTGATTGCATCAATGTGCTGGGCTCAGGACAGGTCATCCGATATGTTAATGCCCAGAAATTTAAAGCTGCTGACCCTCTCCACTGCAGATCCCCCAATGTAGACTGGCTCATGTTCACCCTCCTTCTCCTTCCTGAAGTCAACAATCAGTTCTTTAGTTTTGCTGACGCTGAGCGAGAGGTTGTTGTTGCAGCACCACATAACCAGATGTCACATCTTGCTCTGATAAGCTGACTCATCGCCACCTGTAATTCGTCCAACAACAGTGGTGCATTGGCAAATTTGTATATGGCATTGGAGTCATGCGTGCATTGGGAGTAAGTTGAGAATTAGCAAATGCTTTATATAAAAGAATTTCAGGAGGACAATTAATATTTCTCGGAGTTCACTAATTTATCAAGTAGCCAAATTATTTTTGGTCATACCAAAATAAATCAATTCTTGTTTAAACCAAAACTTGTTCATGTATTCATTGGAATATTCAAACAAAATTTGCAAAAAGATAGAAGGATTAATAATTCTTAATGTTCACAAATTGTCTGAATGCATTGAAACATTTAGTGCGAGTATTGGATTCTTCTTTAGCACAGCTGTGGCCGTGAACTAAAGAGCAAAGGAAAAACAGTATGGTCTACCAGAATTAAACTTACTAAAAGCCTTTGAGTATGCTGAAGAGTTGATCTTTATTCCAGTACAACAGATGACCATGTCTGCAGTGATTTCCAGACCCTTGTCAGTCAATATTTTCATGTCAGGCTGCATTTCATTCAACACGAGTTCATGCAGATTAGTGACTTTCTGTCCTGTTGGAAGACAGCAGAGTAGAAAAGAGTTCACTTGCTTCTCGAGGCAAAGCTTTAGTCAAGTACAAGCTTCAGGGAACAGCCTTGCTGTCTGCATGGAATTTGCAGGTTCTCCCTATGACCATGTGGGCTCCTCAAGGTGCTCCCATTTCCTCCCACATCCCAAAGACGTGTTGGTTGGTAGGTTAACCGGCGCTATAAACTGCCCCTACTTTGAGGGGGGAGTGGTAGAATCTGGGAGGAAGGTGAAGAGAGTGTGTGAAGAATAAAAAATGTGGGATTAACGTCAGATTAGGGTAAATAGGTGGTCGATGACTCAGTGGGCTAAAGGGCCTGTTTCTGTGTCGTAGAACGCCATGACTACAAGTTCTCAGAAGCAATGAAGAACCACCAGGACTGGGTGACACAGTGGAACAGCAGTGTTGCTACTGCACAGGTGCAGAAATCTGGGTTCGATCCCAGCCTCCAACACTGTCTGTACGTTCTCCCTGAGACCACTTTGGTTTCTGCTGGGTGCTCTGGTTTCCTACCGTGTCCCAAAGAGGTGCTGGTAGGTTCATTGGCTGCTGTAACTTGTTCCTTGTGTAGGTGGGCGGCAGGAGAATCAGGGGAAGTTGATCGATGTGGGAGTGGGAAGATTATAGAGAAGTGTTGGGGAAAGGGAGTGACAGGACTGGTGACAGCTGGCATAGACTTGATGGGTTGAATGGTAAGAAAGTATGTTTGGAGTATGAAAATCTATCTTCAGGAAAACCAGGCAAGGTACCAGAACAAGAACGAAGTGTCAAGTTATAACAAGGGCTGAATAGGGACGAAGATGTCAAGGTCAAATTGGGGAGAAAGGCAGCAAGAAGTTCATCTAACCAGGGAAGGCAAGGCAACCACCCATATGGCAAATTCAATCCCACGGCATCGAGAGCCACCGACATACATCAACACACCCTCTCTTCTCACGCTACACTAGTGCAGAGAGAACAGAGGAAGGTGGGAGGCAGGTCCAGGAGCAGGATCTGGATGGTAGAACATTAACAACCTTGATCAGGGCCTTCAGGCAAATGGCGTTGTTCTCACACAGGTTTGGAGAGAGGGAGCGAGTGTTGGTTCTGTTGGGAGGAGTGAGAAATGAGGGAGCTGAATCGGGGGTGGGGGCAGGGAGGGGAAGCTTTTGCCCCTAAAGGAGTCAGATTCCCTGCTCCGGACTGGATGTAGCTCAGGGAAATGTCCTGCAGAGCGCCATTAAAACCCGCTAGTTCCAAGAGTGATCAACAGCCACATCTTGGAGCAATGAGATGCGGTGTCCCAGGCAACCCTCTGAAAGGGGGAATTGAAGGGGTGCGCAAGTGCGAGTGTTGGCTAAGTGTTTGGTGTGGAATGAATCAACGCCGAAAACTGGTGCAATCACATTCCACCCCAGACACAAGTGATATTAGTTTGCACGGATCAAAGATTACAACAAAGACGAGCTTACCGCATGAAATTTATCAGGCCACTGAAGGGGCAATGATAACAGTAAAATCACCCACCAACCACCATCTCACCCCCCCCCCCCCCCCCCAAAGTCAAGTCACTGGCCATTTTCAAACGAGCTGTGATAAAGAGGCTCCGCCCTTGTTACCAAGTCTTCAGCCAACGTACCTAACTCTAGCTGAACCCCTTTCCTCAGCAGGATCTCCTTCAGCCCTTGCCTTACACTGGGTAAGAGCTGATCATCAGCCAAAGGAATCTTGGAATGAATCAAGGTCACCTAAAGAAAAATGTAAGAAAAGAAAATATTAGGGTCATGAAAGAACAGAGAAAAAGGCCACTCGGCACCTCAGTCCTGCCCTGCCATTCAACATGGTCACGGCCAACCTACGCTGGCCTCAACTCCTCTTCTGTGCCAATTCCTCGTAACCTTCAATTCCTCGAAATATTCATCTATCGCCACCTTAAATACATCTAATGATCCGGCCTCCAGAGGCAGAGAGTTCCAGAGATTCACTATCCTTAGAGAATAAATGTCAACGCGCCACAGTTTTAAATGATCAGCCCCTTGTTTGTGACACTTCCACTAGTGGAGACACCTCGACATCCACTCTCCCAAACCCCTTGAAATAAGGCCATCCCTCATTATCCTAAAATCCAAGGGATACAAACACAAAGCATCCAGCCTCTCTTGACAGGACAACCCTCACATCCCAGGAGTTAGTCTGGTGATTCCCCTTTGGACTGCCTCCAATGCTGCTATATCGTTCTTTTAGGTAAGGGGACCAAAACTGCAGAATAATTCAGGTGTGGCCTCACTGTTCTTAAACTCCGATCCCCTTGCTATAAAGGTCAAAATGCATTTGCCTTGTTGGACCTGCCTGCTAACTTTATGTGAATCATGCACTAGAACACCTAGATCCCTCTGAACTTTACTCATTTGCAGTCTCTCTCTCTTTAGATAATAATGCACTTTTTGATTCCTCTTACCAAAGTGCATCACCTCACACTTCCCCACACTAAACTCCACTTGCAAAGGTTTTTGCCCACTCAATCTATATCTCATTGCAGAATCATGATGTCCTCATCACAACATGTCCGTCCAGTTCCATATCATCAGCAAACTTTGTTCCCTCCTCCAGGTCATTAATGTAAATCGTAAACAACTGAGGGCCAAGAACTGATCCCTGGGGTACTCCACTAATTACATCTCTCCAGCCTAATAAGGACCCATGTATTCCAACTGTTTTCTACGCAACAGCTAGTTTTGAATCCATGCTAACACACTTCCTCCAAGACTGTCGGCTCTTAATTTATGCATTAATTTAAAGAATAAAGATGGATTTAACAAATCCAAGCAGAAAGTGTAGGTTCCCCAATAGAACAGGTCACACTTACTCTAGTATCACAAAGGATATTTTTCTTCTGTTTCTCATACATAACCCTTTTGGCAAACACTTCTTGAACAAGAGTGAATTGCAACTTTTTAAAAAAAACAAAGGGGAGTTGCCTATACTCCCATACAAATGATTTAAGGTTATGGAGAAACAGCAGAACCAATTAGACAGTTTGAACAGAGGTAGCAGAACCACAATAAGCCAATGATACTTTCTGAGGATGCAAGGGAAAAAGTCACTTCCAATCTTAGTTTGAAAGCAGAACCACTCAGTGCAAGGGGCTGTTTGTGTGCGCGCTGACCTCCATGTCAGAGCTCACCACCTATTCCTCTGTTTGTTCCCCTAATCCTGCCATTGGTTCATTTTCAAGTTTCTTTTGAAAGCCACAGTTGGAAACCCCTTCTAACTTTCAGGCAATGAATTAATTATTGTAACATCTTGCCCTGTTTAAGACTTGAATCTCCCCTTTCCTTTAAACCAAGGCATAGTCACACAGGATAGACCACAAAAATACATAGACCCAGCATCCACTGATGTGCGATGGTCTTTGCAGCAGGGAAGAGATGAGGAGGGATGCAGTGAGAGAATGGTTAATGGTCACGAGTTGGTGGATTAGGTCAGGGCCTGGCTCTCAAGGACTATCTGGGGACTCCTCATGAGGGATCCAAGGTTACCTTTCAGGGGTCTCAATCCAATGCTGTATTACTAAATCCTGGTTGTCCCAGGAATGCCAAACAATGTTGTTGATTCTTAACTGCCCTCCAAAATGCCCAGGAAACTACTCAAGTTTGTGGCCAATAAACTTTGATCCAGCCACATTCTGTGAATTAACTGTATTAAAATGAATGGAGGTCATACATTGGGCTCAAAGGGAACGATTCCCTCAGAGTGCACAAGCTTTAGGAATGCAAGTTACCCAGTCACAGTGCTCTGGGTAACATCCAATTAACACCTCAACACGTTGTGGGGAGGACGTCATAGGTTAACAAAGGAATTAACTATATTCGGACGATCACGCTGCAATTCACCCATTCTTCTCATAAACCTGCATCACCAGACCACAAAAGAGCAGCTTACAGAACAACACTGGATGGCAATCTTGGTTCCAACACATGGCAGTCAGTTTTAATTAAAGTCTTAGACTAATACTGTACAGAACAAGGCCCATCATTCACTCATCCTACATTTATCCATTTTTAAAAAAAATATTCTTTCCCCATTCTCATCAAACCCCCCGATTCTACTACTCACCAACATGCTAGGGACAATTCACAATGCCCAATTTTCCCATCAACCTCCACATCTTTGGGAGGTGGCAGGAACCCAGAGCACCCAGAGAAAACCTACGCAGTCACAGGGAGAACAAGCAAACTCGATGCAAGACAGCACCGAAGTCAGCATTGAACCAGTGTCTCTGGCGCTGTGAGGCAGCAGCTTTACCAGCTGCACTGCTGTGCTGCCCATCTGTGCTCCGCAGCCTTATAATAAGACTGACAGCAGTGTTACATACCTCTTTGTCAGGATAATCAGTTTTGAGCTCTGCTGCCATTTCCACACCAGCCGACCCACCTCCAACCACGACGATCCTTGGAGCTGCTCGAACCTGTGAAAGCACAAGTTCCCACCGCCGCCCCCCCCCCCCCAAAGTCGTTACAGATTGCAGAACCACAATTACAGATTCACAATTTTCTTTTGAACAAATGCCATTTCACAGTCTGCAACATAGTATTACCTTCACTACAAGATCTTCATACATCTGGATGGCATTCTCCATTGTAACTGGTTCACTGAATTTTCCAGGAAAGGGACCAGAGCTGCCAGTTCCCAAAATGAGGTGTGAAAAATGCACAACCTTCAAAACAAGCCAGTTAGATTTGCAATCTTGCATATTGAGAATGGAAGTTCAAATATTTCACAGCAATTAGATACGTAGACTTACAGATCTAAAGATTTCAATTCAACTCAAACAAACTTAGTGTGCCTACCTGCCCACTTTCCAAAACAACTACTTGTTTTTCCAAATCAATATTAATGACATAGCCTTGCACGAAGTTCTCTGCAAATGTCTCTTTGAATGAAATAAATGTTTTCTTTGCAAATCCTAACAAGAAAGAAAAAAAGCAAAACTATAGGAGTTATTTTGAAAACTTGAACTGATTTCCAAGCACTTGATATAGACAAGAATATTTCAGCAAGTGTGTCAAGAAGTACTGATATTAGTGGTTGGTAAACATGCCAGACGCACTGCAAAATGCCTTGGACTAGCAACTCCAACAGATTGGCGGTTAAGTATGCAGTTTGAGTGTACAATATTCCAGTAATTGGCAAATTGGTTTATTATTGTCACATGTACTGAGGTACAGTGAAAATCTTTTGTTTTGCATGCCATCCATACAGATTATTTCACAAATCCTAACAAGAAGAAAAAAGCAAAACTAAACAGGTTATTTTGAAAACTTAGACATGTTTCCAAGCACTTGTTATAGACAAGAAATCTTAACAATTGCTCCCTATTACAAGGAGCCATACAACATAGTCCAGGATAATAGTTCCTATTTCCAATAAGTTTCCATTGGTTCCAATAAGTAATCCCATTTCCTTATGGCACTATAATAAAACTATATTAGAGCAAACACTAAACTAACAACTGTCCTAAAGTTCTTTCCAGAGGGTGGGGTGTGAGGGCATGCTCATTCTTCAGAGTTCATCCCTGCCACCTTCTGTAGGCTTGATAAAACAGATGCTGTGGATAGTTGAGGACAGAAGAAAGAGTTAAATGGAAGAAAGGAAAACACCAAAAGAGACCTGGTCAGTATGAAGCTGAAGAGATGATGTGAAGTGGGGCCACGTTGACATTTGAACATTTGATTAGTGTCAGTGTGAGAATTTAGCTGCAGTAATTTTCCACCTGAGGTAATCTTACAGTGCTCTGTTCATCTCCATCACCCCTGAGACTGAGACACACACAGACAATTTTAAGATACTGTGTACCAGGGACAGTATTATACAAGTCTAAGCTCTGACAATTGTGGATCAGGTAGCTAAGGTGATTATGGGAACCAGCAAGAATTTGGAAGTATCAAACAACAAGTACATATATGGACAAGGAGTTGACCTATAGCAATATAATTGTCAAGGTCGAGTTTATTGTCATATGCACAAGTACATGTGTGCACAGCTATAATGAAAAACTTACTTGCAGCAGCATCACAGGTACAGAGCATCATATAAGCAGCATTCACAAGAAAAACAAATTAAACATAAATTATTCACAACTTTTACAAGAAAGAACAAAATTAGAACAAAAAAAGCCACGAAGTCCATTTTAGTGCAAAGTGATCAAAGTGGTTGTAGTGTTGCTAAACTGTGATTAGGCTATAAAATCAAAGTAATATCTGGAAAGTTTACAAAGAAGTGCATGAAAAGGTGCCTCATGAGATGATTGACAGCAATAACTCTGGAGACCAACAGCTGCAGAAGACCCCCCCAAGTTTCTGACTCAGAGGAACTCATTGAACCCTGGCCAGGTTCATCTGGAGCAGGTAATATCTGAATAGACTTAACGAGCTTTGGGGGTTATGAAACTGCTAAAAGGATTGTGTAACTGAAGAGTTAATGAAATTTTTTTGGTACTACATAGTGAATCTTTGAGTTGTTTGAACTAATCGTGATTAATAAAGAAATACAGTTAATAGGCAAAGTCATTCTCTGATGCGGTTTATTGTGTGCGGCATTAAATTTGGTTTAATTGGCAACTTCACACAGAACATCAGTACCCTTCTCCCAAGATGTATATCACTCCTTCATTAAGTACAGCTTAGTGCAACAAGGATCCTTTGTCCGATTACTTTTCCCTTTTGCAAAAAGTAAACCTTTGTGCAACATAGGAAAATGGCACAATAGAAACCATATCCTTACTGGTTCACTACTGGGGAGGGAGGAGGAGAGGGAAAAACACCCAGAGTTCAGGGCCACAGTTAACTTGCAGACTGTCTTTCCATGAACTCACCACTTTCCACAGATGCTCGGAGGGCTCCTGGATTGTGATGGAAGGCATCTTTCATGTCAATCAATGTGAATGGAATCTTGTACGACTTCAGCTGGTTTCCTGCTGCAATCCCTCCAAAGCCACCACCGACCACCACAACGTGGACCCCCTCGTCCACTGATACCGCCCCTCCCATGTTGTTTCTGAGGAAGAGAATATTTTAGCAAATGTGTTAAAAACTACTGATATTAGTCGTTAGTAAACGTGCCAGACGCACTGCAAAATGCCTCAGACTAGCAACTACAGCAGATTGGTGGTTATGTGTGCAGTTTGAGTGTACAATATTCCAGTAATTGGCAAATTGGTTTATTATTGTCACATGTACTGAGGTACAGTGAAAATCTTTGTTTTGCATGCCATCCATACAGATCATTCCAGTACATTGAGGTAATACAAGGGAAAAGCAATAACAGAATGCAGAATATAGTGTTACAGTTACAGAGAAAGTGCAGTGCAGGTAGACAAGGTGCAAGGCCATGACGAGGTAGATTCCAAGTTAAAGAGTCCACTTTATTGTACAAGAGGTCTGTTCAATAGTCTTACGACAGTGGATTAGAAATTGTACTTGAGCCTGGTGGTACGTGCTTTCATATCATCTGCCCGATGGGAAGAGGGAGAAGAGAGAATGTCTGGGGTGGGAGGGATCTTTACCGAGGCAGCAGGGAGTGTAGACAGAGCCCATGGAGGGGAGGCTGGTTTTCATGATGTGCAGAGCTGTGTCTACAAGTCTCTGCAGTTCCTCGCGGTCTTGGGCAGAGCAGTTGCCACACCAAGCTGTGAAGCATCCAGATAGGGTGCTTTCCTTTGGTGCATCTATAAAAAGTGGTGAGGGTCAACGGGGACATGCCGGATTTCCTTAGCCTTCTGAGGAACGAGAGGCACTGGTGCACTTCCTTGGCAATGGTGTCCATGTGGTTGGACCAGGACAACATACGTGAAGCTCTCAGCCATCTCGACCTCAGCACCACTGACGCAAACAGGATGTACATTGATGTACAATAATGTATGTAACATATACATTACAGAAAGGTACAGGAGCATAATGGGGTTGGACTACTGATCTGGAGACCCAGTTTTCAATCCCACCTTGACAGCTACCAAATCTAAATTCAGTTAAAACTATTATCATTAACAATGACCTTGAAACTATAGGATTGCTGTTAAATCTGTCTGCTTTTTTAATCTCTTGGGAAGGAACGGCCTATTTACGATTCTAGATCCAAAGCAATGATTCTTAACTGCCTTTCGAAATCACCCAGTTCAGGAGACAATTAAGAATGGATATTAAATGTTGGCCTGGCCAGCAATGTCTTCACCCAATGAACAATACACGAGCAAAAGGACATCCATGGCTCATCCCCATCCCTGACTTTTCAATGAGCCCTGATGCAGGGTCTCAACCCAAAATGATAACCATCCCTTTGCCTCCACAGATGCTGCCTGACCCAGAGTCCCTCCAGCAGTTTTACTTTGTCCTGACATGTATTCACATTTGAGGGCAGAACCAGCACACTCTCGCACTTGTTAGAGAACTAAATGTGACTGAATGAACTGACTTAGGAAAGTCCACTGACGTCAGTGACGTTTTTGCTCCAGGCAACTCTTTAAAGCCAGAAATGCCACAGCTACTGTTAAGAGCATTTGAGAATTCAGATACAAGTTTAAGAAACAGAGTTTAAACCAGAGTTTTATTTGTCACAGACAGATGAGGGCTAAATTCAGGCAAATGGGATTAGCATAGATGGGCATCACCGTTGGCATAGCTGAGATAGGCCTAAAAAGCCCATTTCTGTGCTGTACACTTCTATGAAAATCCAAAAATTGCCTTTCAGAGGCCATTTAAATGCAGCTGACAGCATTTAGTCAATGTAAACTATCTGTCGTCTTCCACAAGAGACTCCCATCGTCAAAAACTGTAACATCAATAGGTTACAGGATGTTAATAAGTCATTGGGAAACAGCAACACAGAGCCAAGACCTGAAGCAAAAACTTTTTATCCCACCACTTAAGTTACATCAATGTTGCAGGAAGGGTTCCCGCCTTGGCTGCAGATAATTCTGTTCAGCCAGAGAGTATCTGTGCGACAGCCATATTCTCCATACTGTGGCTTTTCAACGTAGCTGATTAAGTAACAATTTTATATTGGAAACTTGGACTCTTCATTTCCACTCTCCACTACCACAGCATCTTCACCAGCTGGAGGGAATTCAAGTTTATTGCCAGGGGCATACGTACCCAGGGTATAAATGCCATGAAAATTAGCTTTGTGTAGCAGCACAGCACCTTACAGACATGACAAACAAGTTAACATAAACTATACACAACATACGCTGGCACAAAAATAAACAACGAAATAAACGTAATGACAATCTAACAGTCAAAGATTAGTGCAGCCATTCCACCCATCCAAGCGTACAGGGAATCTAGTTTCTACGTCACCCTATCGAGCAGTCAGATTCTGCTCCCAACTCAGATGATCCAACACAGGTGAGCATTGCATGAAGCAGCATTTGCCGATGTTCACCCTATAATGTACCCATGCCCACAACCTTCACCCCAGGCTTTGTTTTTAAAAACTTCAATACATACTTTATTCATAGTATCCAGAGTAAATACAACCGCTACTCATCCTTGCCTACATTATACCATCAATTCAATACATTTTCTTACCTTACAATCAACAACACTCATCTTTTCTCAAATAATGCACCAGTGAAGCATTTGAGAGGCTGTTACACAGGGTACAGCCTCTCAATGTCCAGTGCGAGCAGGATCCCAAACTGTGCTCCTTCCCCTTTGCAGTTTCTCACCGTGCTTCACTTGGTCCATCAGCAGGTACACCTGCACCTTGGAATGTGCCAGTGGGCAGCATTCCCTTGCAGACATATCCCTCATCCCAAGCTGTAGATCCTTTCTCCCGTCTCCAGAAGCCAGATTACACAATGTTACCTCGACTTCACAACATTACCAAACCACTACACAAAAGGAGCTTAACTGCCCAATCAATGGCTACCTTATTTCACTGGCTCGGAAATTCCCTTTGCTCCACACAATGCCCTCCACCACCTTCCCTGCCATTCAGACCAACTCATTCTTCTCAATTCTCAAGGGTCTTCGACTTGAAATTTCAACTGTTTCTTTTTCCACAGATGCTGCCTGACCTGCTGAGTTTTTTTCCCAGCATTTTCTGTATCCATTTCAGATTTGCAGCATCTGCGGTTTTTGTTTGATTTTCATCCTTTTGTTGATTTGTTTTGCGAACTTTGACTGTTTTTCCCAATCTCCATTTACAGTTCTGAGTAACGTGCACTGCTTTATTACTGAATCCAAGTCAGTCATGTACTTGACAAAAAATGCAGGAAGTTCCCTCCCTGCTATTGGGACAATCCACTCAGTGCAACACTCCTAAGGTGAAGACACCAGAGGCCATAGATGCTGGAATCTGGAGCAACAAACAATCTGCGGGAGGAACTCAGCAGGTCGAGCAGCATCTGTGGGGGGAAAGGAACTGTCGACGATTCAGGTCGAAACCCTGCCTCAGGACCGTATGGGGAGACGGCCGGTATAAAGAGAAGGGGAGTGGTGAGACAGGGGTCCAAGGTGATTGGTGGACTGAGGAGGGATGAAAGATGACGGGCAGGTTGTGCCAGGTAGGGGAGGCGAGCAGGGATGGAGTTGGGAGACAGTGGCAGGTGAATGATAGATGGAGGCAGACAGAGAGAAATAAAATATGGAGGGGCAGATGGTGCAAGGTGGGAGGAGGGGAGTGTGAGGGTTGGAGACAGCTGCTGGAGGGAGATAAGCAGGAACACCAAGGGCCACCAGTGCTGGACTCTGATAAATAAAGGAGGTGAGAATAGGAACCATTAGGGGAGGTGCTTGGCAACTGGAACCAGGACCAGGGGGTGGGGGAAGGGGACCTGCAAACTGTTGGAAAAGTTCAGCAGATCGGGCAGCATCAGTGGAGGAAAACAGGCCAGTCGACACTTCAGATCGAGACACTTCTACCCGAAACGTCGACTGTTCATTTCTCTCCGCAGATGCTGCCTGACCTGCCGAGCTCCTCCAGCAGCTTGGCAAAGGCGTCAACCCAATCCGGCAAAGACACCAGCATCGTTCAGGAGGTAGCTGCAGAAAATAAAAGGACACAGGACCTCCTCATAAAGTCCAGATGCAGCACAGAGTTGCCAGCTCAAGTGGGAGAGAATTCTGCAGATTATACAACACTGTTCACTGACCTAGCTTCACCATTGGTCTAACACCATGTCCACCTTCCCTGATAGGGTGATTGGAGAGGAGGTGAGAATTCTTTTTCAACTTAGAGGGTGGTGGTGGACGGGAACTCACTGGCTGAAAGGTCAGTAGAAGCAGAATCTATCACCACATTTTGTTTTAAAAAGTGCTTACACCTACACTTAAGCTGTGACCTGCAAGGCTACACACACAGTTGGAAGATGAGAGCACACAGGTAGCTCTTTCCTCGACTGGCACAGACAAGAGGAACTGAATGGCCTCCTTCTGTGTCACAGATGTTCCACCATTCACTACACATGGTCTCAGCTCCATCGACAGGCAAACAGACTCGTCACTGGATGATGCACAGTTCGAAGTCCCTTCCCCGTCACACTTCACATTAGCCTGCACTTCACAGTAACAAAACATTAAATGAACGTTACCTTATTTCAAGAGGCCGGTTAGAAACTATTAACTTCCCAGTAAGAATGAAAGGTCGTCGAACCGAGAAGTTGACTCGGCTTCTCCCCGTGTGACCTGCTGAGCATTTACAGTCCTGGAAACCCGTCAGACTGGTGCACCACCAATGATATCCACCAGGTGGAAAACTCGTCCACGGTCGGACATGGGAACAACTCCCACAGCCCAGTCCCGAGTTGTTTTTTTGTTGCTTTTACGAGTTAGTTGGAATAATTCAGCGAATGCAACATCGAATTTTGAAAATGTAGTTTTAAAAGTTGGGTAAGTGTTCTGTTTCACTCTGATCTGCAAAGTTAATTTTAGCGCAGGAATTCCAAACGTTACACGAGCAAAAAGGTGGGGGGGGGAGGGGGAGGAGGAGGAGGAGGAGGAGGAGGAGGAGGAGGAGGGGTGGGGGGAAGGAGAGGGGGGGGGGAGGAGGGAGAGGGGTCCTGCACAGACCTGTCAGACTGCCCCTACACTCCTCAGCACTGAAGCCGTCCGCAGGATAAGACAGTGAGACCTACTGCCTCTGGCAATGGTGGCGAGCTGGAAGCGACTTGTGAATGACTTCGCTTGACCCGCCCCTTTGCAAATTCCGACACGGGCGAAGGTCCAATTGCAACGGCGATGCCGGGAGACTGGTGCTGGCGCATTGCCCGTCCTGGGGACCGGCTCTCAGAGTGATACAGGGTGCCCTTCAGATATTCTTTCTCCTCGTTTCGACCAACTGTTTACAGTTCTTCTGTATCTTGACCCGGCATTGGTATATTATTGTCACATGCACTGTGATGTAGAGAAGCTCTTGTTTGCATGCCGTCCAATTCACGTTTATTGTCATAGGCAGAAATAAACGGAATAAATGGCACGAAAATTGCAGCAGCAGCACAATACAGAACAAACATAAATTATACCTAACTTACACAACAAAATAAACAAAAAGAAACATCATGACATTAGTGCAAGAGGAAAAGAAACGTGGCCCAGACAGATCATGCCATACATAAGTACACTGAGGCAGTAAAAAGAAAACAGAATGCAGAATACAGTGTAGCAGCTACAGAGAAAGTGCAGTGCAGGCGGACAAATAAAGTGCAAGAGCCACGGCGAGATAGATTGGCAGAGCAAGAGTTCATCTTTTAGCGTGTGAGAGGTCCCTTCAAAAGTCTGATAACAGCAGGGTAGAAGCTGTCCTTGAGCCTGGTGGTAGGTGCTCTCAGGTTTTTGTATCTTTTGCCTGACGGGAGGGGGAGAAGAGAGAATGACCGGGCTGGGAGGGGTCCTTAATTATGTTGGCTGCTTTCCCTTATACACTGTGAGTGTAGGGGGTTACAGACCCCCAGTCTGGATGCCAGTGTAGTTGGTACTGTAATGACATCCTTGTGGCTATGATCAGCAGTGACTCAATTTAAAAAAAAATCACTTATGTTTTCAAATTCTTCTGTGGCCTTACCCCTCCCTCTCACTGTAATCTCCAAATCTACAACAGTTCGAATGTAAATTGTAAAAATGCAAAATGTAGAATCGGAAAAAGTTACAGGGCACATTAATAGACAATAGGCTATCAGGAAACAAGCAGGGGAAATAGATTGATGAGAATGCTCTGAGAAGCAGTGCAAACTTGATGGGCTGAATGGCCTACTTCTATGTCATAAGAAAATATGAATATATCTTCCTTGGAGGCAATGCAACAATGTTTGCCAAAGTAGAATGAGCAGTGATCTCCTTGAAACATAGAAGACTCTGAAGGGTAGGTTAACTTGGGGTTTAAAATGGGCGGCGCGGACTCGTTGGGCCGGAAGGGCCTGTTACCACGCTGTAAATAAAAAAAATTTAAAAAATTTTAAAATTTAGAAAAGGGTAGATATTGAGAGAGTGTTCTCCTAGTGGAGAAGTTTAGAATTAAGTTTAGAACTAAATTCCTAAAATAGCACTGCACTTTCTCCGGAACTGTAACACTATATTCTGCATTCAGTTTTTCATTTTACTACCTTGTTGTACTTATGTATGGCATGATCTGCCTGGATGGGACGCAAACAAAAGTTTTTCATTGTATCTCAGTACAAGTGACAATAATAAACAATTACCAATTCCAAATCCAAGTGTTTTAGTGAGAAGTAAATACCTTTGAGTAGTTAATGTGTGGCTGTGGAGAATGGACTCCTGATACGTCTGGCAGCCAATGAGACTTTGTGTCATCTAGCACATGGAGCAGGATTGGTTGTTTTCAGAGATAACATTTTAACCAAGAAAGAGAAAGGACTTACCTGAGAGATCGGACCATCTTTAAGAATGCAGGCAGGTGTTGATGATCCCTTGAGCTAAACTGGTGGTGGTGAATCTCTGGACTTCTCTTCCCTGGAAGTTTGTGGAGGCCAGATCATTGGATGTATTTCAAGAGGAGGGTAAACAAATCTTTGAAAGGTCGTGGAATTCAGGAATATGTGGAACCGGCACAGAAAAGATGAGATGCATAGGTGATGCATTTTGGGAAGTCAAATGCAAGAGGAAAGTATGTAGTAAAGGGAGCATTGAGGAATATTGGATGCAAGTTCAAAGTTCCCTGAAAATGGTAACACAAGTGGATAGGGTGACAAAGAAGAAAGCTGGCCTTCATCAGTTGGGGCGCTGAGTATAAAAGTTGGGAAGTCATGTTGCAGCTGTGTAAAACTTTGGTTAGGCCACGTTTTGGAGTATTGTGTGTAGTTCTGGTCACCATTCTATGGGAAGGATGTTGAGGTTTTGGAGAGGGTGCAGAAGAGGTACACCTGGATTGGAGTTTATTGACCATAAGGAGAGGCTGAACAAAGTTGGATTGTTTTGCTCCAGAGCGTCAGAGACTGAGGGGTGACCTGATAGAAGCATGTAAAGTTATGAGAGGCGTAGGTAGGATAGATGGTCAGGGTCTTTTTCCCAGGGTGGAAATGTCAAATACTAGAGGAAATATGTTGAAGGTGAGGGGGCAAAGTTTAATGGAGATGTGCAAAGGAAGATTTTTTTACACAGAGAGTGGTGGGTGCCCGGAATGTGCTGCCAGGGGTGGTGGTGATGGTAGATACTATAGCAACGTTTAAGAGGCATTTAGACAGATATGTGAACAAGCAGGGAATAGAGGGATACAGACCATGTGCAGACAGATGGGACTAGTTTAGATTGGCATCATGGTCAGTTAAGACATGTGAGCCAAAGAGCTTGTTCCTGTGTTGTATTGTTCTATGTTCTATGAGGACTGGGGCAGATCAGGCTTGAGGGGCCAGGTGCTCCTGGTTTCTTGTGTTCTTGTGTAAGCTGATGTATGCCTCCCCCTCCAGTTATAGCCTACCCCAGTGTTTGAGGTTCATGTTGTTTGTGAAGTGTGCAGCGAACAGTGAAAACACTAATTGGCATCTCTGATGCATGCCCAACAGCGTCCTTGCCTAACATGGGCAGGCACGGTAGTGTAGCGGTTAGTGCAACGCTATTACAGCACCAGCGACCCGAGTTCAATTCCTGCCGCTGTCTGTAAGGAGCTTGTACGTCCTCCTCGTGTCTGCATCTGCTCCGGTTTCCTCCCACATTCCAAAGGCGTACAGGTTAGGAAGTTGTGGGCATGTTGTGTTGGCGCCGGAAGTGTGGTGACACTTGCGGGCTGCCCCCAGAACACTCTGCGCAAAAGATGCATTTCACTGTGTGTTTCGATGTACATGTGACTAATAAAGATCTTTTCTTAACTGTGTCATATGGAGGAAGACCATACAGTCACTGAGCTTATAGCGCAGTTAGAAATTGGCAGGTACAACATTGTGGGCATCACAGACTCGTGGCTGAAAGAAGATCACAGCTGGGTCCTAAACATCCTGTCGAAAAGACGGACAGATGGGCAGAGGGGCTATGTCAATAAAAAATGAAATCAAATCCTTAGCAAGAAGTGACATATGATCAGAGATGTAGAATCATTGTGGGTAGAGTTGAGGAACTGCAAGGGTAAAAAGACCCTGATGGGAGTTATATACAGGCCTACGAATTGTAGTCAGGATGTGGGGTACAAATTACAACAGGGGATGGAAAAGGCATGTAAGAGAGGCAATGTTGTGGTGGTCATGGGGGACTTCAATATGCAGGTAGACTGGGAAAATCAGGTTGGCACTGGATCCCAAGAGAAGGAATTTGTAGAATGCCCATGAGATGGCTTTTTAGAGCAGCTTGTGGTCGAACCCACTAGGGAAAAGGCAATTCTGGATTTGGTGTTGTGCAGTGAACCAGATTTGATTAGGGAGCTTAAGGTAAAGGAATCCTTATGAGGCAGTGATCATAATATGATAGAATTCACCTTGCAGTTTGAGAGGGGGAAGATAAAATCAGATGTATCGGTATTACAGTTAAGTAAAGCTAACTACAGAGGCATGAGAGAGGAGCTGGCCAAAGTTGATTGGAAGGGGACCCCAGCAGGGATGACGGTAGAGCAGCAATGGCAGGAGTTTCTGGGAGTAATTCAGAAGACAAAGGATCATTTCATCCCAAATCAGAAGAAGCATTCTAAAGGGAGGTTGAGGCTACCGTAGCTGACAAAGGAAGTCAAAGACAGCATAAAAGCCAAAGTGAGGGCATACAATATTGCAAAAACTAATGGGAAGCTAGAGGATTGGGAAACTTTTAAAAACCAACAGGAGGCAACTAAAAAAGCAACAAAGGGAGAAAAGATGAAATATGAAGGTAAGCTAGCCAATAATATAAAAGAGTATACCAAAAGTTTTTTTCAGATACATAAAGAGTAAAAGAGGTAAGAGTGGACACCGGACCACTGGAAGATGACGCTGGAGAAGTAGTAATAGGGAACAAAGAAATGGCGGATGAACTGAATAAGTATTTTGGAAGACCCCAGCAACATGCCAGAAGTGAGTGTAGTCGCTGTTACTAAGGAGAAGGTGCTTGGGAAGCTGAAAGGTCTGAAGGTGGATAAGTCACCTGGACTGGCTAGACTACACCCCAGGATTCTCAATGAGGAAGCTGAAGAGGTTGTGGAGGCATTAGTAGTGATCTTCCAAGAATCAATAGAGTCAGGAATGGTTCCAAAGAACTGGAAAACTGCAAATGTCACTCTACCCTTTAAGAAGGGAGGGAGGCAAAAGACAGGAAATTATAGGCCCGGTTAGCCTGACTTCAGTGGTTGGTAAGATGTCAGAGTCCGTTATTAAGGATGAGGTTTCAGGGTACTTGGAATCACATGATAAAATAGGCCGAAGTCAGCATGGTTTTCTTAAGGGGAGATCTTGCCTGATAAATATGTTGGGATTCTTTGAGGAAGTAAAAGGCAGGATAGACAAAGGAGAGTCAGTGGATGTTGGTTACTTGATTTTCAGAAGGGCTTTGACAAGGTGCCGCACATGAGGTTGCTAAACAAGATAGGATCCCATGGTATTACAGGAAAGGTACTAGCATGGATTGAAGATAGGCTGACTGATAGAAGGCAAAGAGTGAAAATAAAGGGGGCCTTTTCTGGTTGGCTGCTGGTGACTAGTGGTGTTCCTCAGGGGTCAGTGTTGAGTCCACTACTCATCACATTGTATGTTTTATGTTAATGAACTGGATGATGGAATTGATGGCTTTGTGGCCAAGTTTGCAGATGATACAAAGATAGGTGGAGGGGCAGGTTGTGTTGAGGAAGTAGGCAGTCTGCAGAAGGACTTGGACAGGTTGGGAGAATGGGCAAAAACGTGGCAGATGGAATACAACATAGGGAAGTGTACGGTCATGCACTTTAGTAGAATGAATAAAGGCGTAGACTATTTTCTAAATGGGGAAAGAATTTAGAGATCAGAGCTGCAAAGGGATTTGGGGATTCCAGTGTAAGATTCCCTAAAGGTTAACACAGTTTGAGTTGTTAATAAGGAAGGCAAAAACAATAATTCATTTTGAGAGGACTAGAATATAAAAGCAAAGATGTAATGTTGAGACTTTATAAGGTGTTGATCAGACCACATTTGGAGTATTGTGAGCAGTTTTGGGCCCCATGTCTAAGGAAGGATGTGCTGGTATTGGAGAGGGTCCAGAGGAGGTTTACGAGAATGATCCCAGGAATGAAAGGGTTAATGTATGAGGAGCATTTGATGGCTCTGGGCCTGTACTTGCTGTAGTTCAGAAGGATGAGGGGGATCTTATTGAAACCTACCAAGTATTGAAAAGCTTGGATAGAGTGGACGTGGAGAGGATGTTTCCAGTAGTGGCAGAGTCTAGGATCAGAGGGCACAGCCTCAGAATAGAAGGATGTCCCTTTAGAACAGAGATGAGGAGGAATTTTTTTAGTGAGACGATGGTGAATCTGTGGAATTCTTTGAAACAGACGGCTGTGGAGGCCAAGTCATTGGGTGTATTTAAGGCGGAGGTTGATAGGTTCTTGATTAGTAAGGGCGTCAAAGGTTACGGGGAGAAGGCAGGAGAATGAGAGGGAAAAGTAAATCAGCCATGATCAAATGACAGAGCAGACTCAATGGGCTGAATGGCCTAATTCTGCTCCTATGTTTTATGGTCTAACTTCCCAAAGTCTGCTGCATGCACATTATGTTGCCCAAGATCTTCAGCAATCAGAAAAAATACTATGGCATACATAGCATAGCCCATGATTAGAAAAAATTCCATTACTTAATACACCAGATTCTTAATAAATTATGAGTTTCTGAATGCTTACAGAGGTGTTTGTTAACCATTGAAAGATGGAATTGGGTCACTTATATAAACCATGTTTTATTGTGCTTTGAGATATAGGAAGCTGTTTAAAGTCTGTGCAAAAATGCAGCCGAAACAGAATGTCTCAAAAAGGAGGAGGCATAAAATTGGATAAATCCCCAGGGCCAGATAAGATATAACCCAGGAGTACACAAAAGACTGTAGATGCTGGAACCTGGAGCAACAAACAATCTGCTGGTAGAACTCAGTGTTTCGAGCAGCATCTGTGGGCAGAAAGGAACTATTGATGTTTCCAGTTGAAACTCTGCATCAGGACTATTCCATGACATGTAAATGAACACAGATTGGTACTGATAAAGAACAGAGGATATGTGGTTATATTGAGCAAAACATTCTGACCTGGATAAAGTACTGAGTTGAGCTGGTCCACCACAGCCTGGTCTAATCTGAACCTGGAGACACAACATACTGCAGATGTTGGAATCTGGAGCAACACACGATCTGCTGGAGGAACTCAGCATCTGTGGGAGAGAAGGAATTGTCGATGTTTCAAATCAAAACCCTGCATCAGGACTGTGACAGGACTCAATCCTCATGCAGGGTTTTGACCCGAAACATTGAAAGTTCCTTTCCTCCCACGGATGCTGCTTGACCCACGGAGTTCCACCAGCAGATTGTGTTTTGCTCCAATCTGAACCTGAATATTTTAAATTTGGGTCATGTAACACCAGGGTCACATAACCCAGCTCCAGCCTCACCTACTCCCTCAACATAAAAATATCCCATGCACTATCTCACAGAAGAACAAGGAAGCAAACTCAGTCTCCCAGTCAACATTGTCCCCTCTTTCAACAGTACCTGATCTGATTATTTGGCTGTTATCACAGAGCTGTTGAATCTTGCTGTGTGCAAATTAGTTGATGAATTTCCTCATTTGCTACACTGTCTTTATTGGTTGCAATGTATTTTTGGGATATTTTGAAAGGGATGTTACTGGAATATATAAACATATCTCCTTTTGTGTGAAGCATTGCACATTGATGCTCCCTATCTCATATTCCCATCTATAATACTACATATATAAAGAAGTTGTATCTGGATGCATTTCCGGTCCACAAAACCTTTATTCACGTCATCTTGTTTTAACATTTCTCCATCAACTTTTTTGCTTCCAATTGTGTAAGTCCATGAAAAGTCCAGTGGTGCCAACTTTAAGTGTCTCAGTTTTCCCGATCAGTCTGTGGATAAACGTTTAGGCTCCAGCCAACTCCAACCTGCCTCCCAAACTGAATAAATTTCTAGAACACATAAAAATCAAAAAAATCCAACAAGGTCTAAGACTTTTAAACAAGCATGGATCTACGTCTGCATGCTCTGGCCCAAGTATCCCCGGCCTTTATTATACAACACAAACTTTATATATAGAAATTAGAAGGATTCAGGAAAAAAAAGGGATATAAACATTAGGCACTGGGTCACTGAATCAGACACTCTAGAAAGGGAGAATATATTTATATACTGTAGGAATTAAACTTCATTAGTTTGGCATCTTTTGGCCCATTTTTTTCCAGCTCGTCTTAACCAGCAGGTCCTTGCTCTTGATGTAAGTTACGATTAACTTCCCAACGTTGCAGCCACACATCTGACCAACGCCATCATTCCGACCCATTGTCACCATCATGTAAGGAGCACCTGAGATCAGAGAAGTGCACAACATCAGTTAGTGAGATGAGGAAGTAAGTGGCCTACATCGTTCAGTTTCTATGAAGTTCTATATCCAGAGGCAGCTATGACACATCTAAGATTCAAACAAAAGCAAGAAAGGATGGACGATGAAATGCAGTGTTTATGATGCTGTGAACTTAAGTTGGGAATTAATCTTGTTGCATGACCTCATATTCTCCTGGGACATAAAAGCAGACCATTTGGTCCAATGTCTGTGCTTTACCATCAATCTCATTTCCTCACATATGTCCTTGCACAGCAGCTCTCCCTGGATATTCCTGCCACCCACTTACACTGGCGGTAAATTCCAGTAACCAATTAATCCACCAGCATGTCACTGAGATTTGGGAAGAAACCAGATCATGCAGTTAGAGAGTGAGAGCTTGCAAACTCCACATAGACAGTGCCTGAGGCCAGGATTGAACTCAGGTCACTGAAGCAGTGTGGCAGTAGCACTACCTGCTGCTCCACTGTGCCCATCTTCATAATTTCCAGATCGTTAATGGAGCTGATGAAAGTGAACATCTTGCTAAACGCAGTCAGTGTTGACCATTGTCAAAGCAGTTCTGCAGGAAGATAAATTTCACCCTATTTTGCTTGTTTGGAAGGAATTGTTTTGTATGCCTTCTTTAAGCATCAGAGAAAATCCTCTGCAGAAGTTCCTTCACTGCCAAGTTCAAAAGCTTCTTCTACCACTGCAAAGTTGCAATTTATTCACTAACCATTTATGGCAAAACCACTTATACTCTGACAGAGATGAAATTTTTAATATGCTTGAAATCTATCTCATTACTTGGTTTACTGCCACATACAGTGCATACAAACAACACACTAAAAGGGCTATGGCAACCCAAAGCTCCTGGGTAACTCCTCAATTCCCAGATAATTTAGGGTCCTCTTGTCCTGAGCACTGTCATTGAAATTTCCTCAGTTTGGAAGGTCTGTTTTAGCTGCCTTGACATCCCAAGGGTCACCATGGACTAACACATGTAAATTCTGTGGCTACAAGAGCAGGTCATCCTATGACCAATGATTCATCTCCCGTCACCCAGAACCATCTACAAAGTAGAAGTCCCAGGTGCGATGAAGTCCTCTTGGCAAGGTAAGTGCAGTACCTATGGCACACAAGAAGCTCAACACCATCCAGCTCAAAACAATCTGTTTGGGGGTCTATCAACCACCTTACACTCACCCTAACAAACTGCAATTGATGTTGTGATACTGAATATTCTGAGAGAAAGTTTAGACAATTCACAATCACCGAAGGTTGCTTTATAAATTCCATCCAACAAGACAGAGGTTCAATCAGACCCAGAATTAGAATAAAAGGGACATTGTTTCCTTTTGATCCTGCTTTCAGTGCACATAGAATTTATGTAATAATGAGATTTGAAGTTATGGACTTTACCAACTTCCAGCTTCCTGTGGAATTAAAGCAGAGAGCTCAAATGATGAGCTAAAACATACCTCTCGCTGGTGGTTGCACACAGGAGGTTGCACAAGCTGGAGGGAAGATCCTGGTGCATGCACTGGATGCAGAGGCAGGTACACCGTATCACACACCTCAGCTATATGCCAGCCATGTAGTGTTGCTGACCTTGATTAAAAAGTAAGTGATTTGTTTATTTTTCTTTATTTTACTTTATCTATGTTTAAAATGAATTTCTGTTTAAGGAAATTGATTATTATTAATGTTTATTTTTGATGTAATTATTTAAATCTGTGTGAACTGTTTTCAAATATCTCTGTTTTTTTGACACAGGTAATCTGTCAAAGCCAACAGGATGGTTATGGGGGAGGAATTTAGGATGCACCAGTCGAGGTCTCGTTACCATTGATGCCTTGCTCTGTTTCACAGGCTGGCCATGAAATCCAGATCTCTAAATCAATTGATCTTACAAAGACACACAAGGTAGGTACAGCCACAGGAAACGTGCAGGTGATTGAGTTGGATCAAGTCCGATAAACCACACCCCAAAGTCTATCAAAAATACTCACTTGGAACATATTTCGTGTAATCACTTTTTCACGGAACTGATGATAAGCTTTCCTATTGGTTTGCACTTGTTTTTAAATATAAATTTTGCTTAACAATCATCCTTCAAAGTACTTCTTCACCTCCCCCCACTTCCCCACTAGTGATGGACAACATCTCCTCCAATTCCACCAACCCACTGTGGTACATTGTTCAAACAGCTACTCTCCTTGTGTAAGTTTGTACATGGACGTAGGGCAGATCAACAGGTAAAAATTTGACTGCACCATTTTTTTTTGCCAGGCACCGAATTGGCAACATCCCCATATACTGACAAAGGAAGCAAAAGTTAAAAGTCAGTCCTTTCAATGTTAGAATCTGGGTCTGAGTGAAGTTCCATGTTGGATGGAAATTAGAACCATCTAACCTGGTGCTCCTTGCACCAAGAAATTTTGCTTACACCGCATTTGATCACCTTCAGCTGCTTCATCAATGACCTTCCTTCCATCGTGAGGTTAGAAGTGGGCGTGTTGGCTGGTGATCAAACCCACTCACAACTTCTCAGCAAGTGAAGTAGTCCATGCCTTCATGAAGCAAGAGTTAACCCACATTCAGTCATGGATTGGTAAGTATCAAGTAACATTAATGCCACGTAAGTGGCAGGCAATGACCATCTCCAAAGAGTGTCTAACCATCTACCTTTGATATTCAATGACTTTGTCATGACTAAGTTTCCAAACATCAATATTCTTACTCAATGGTGACAAGAAACAACTAAACCAGTCACAGGAATAATCTGGCTATTATATCATGCCAGAGGCTAAGTACCCTGTGGAGACTGACTTACCACCTGACATCCCAAAGTCTGTCCACCATTTACAAGGCACAACTCGGGAGTGTGATGGAAGATTCACCACTTGCCTGGATGAGTGTAGTTTCATCAACACACCGAGGCGTGGGAGCAGGCACCCAACCTCTCAGATTTTGTTCTGGACAGTCTGGGTCAGGAGTCAACTGAGCACTTTACTTAGACTGATGTCCTGGCTACTTTGAGTATGAGGAGGATAAGGTCAGTGAACTCGTGGCACAAATCAGTACAAAGGGGTATGATTTAGTGGCCATTACAGAAACGTGGTTGCAGAGTGGAGATGAGTGAGAATTAAATATCCAAGGGTATCAGGTAATACAGAAGGATAGGCAGAAATGTAAGGGAGATGGGGTAGCACTGAGATCAGGGCGATAGTGAGACACCATATAAGATCCAAGGCTCAGAATGTTGAGTCCATCTGGGTAGAGATTAGGAATAGTAAAGGGGAAAAGTCACTGGTGGGAGTTGTCTATAGGCCACCGAATAATAACATTCCAGTGGCACAGGCAATAAACCGAGAAATATTTGACGCATATAAGAATGGACTGGCAGTGAAACTGGAAGATTGGGAAAACTTTAAAAAGAAATGAAGAACCACTAAGCAAGCAAGAAGGAAAGGGAAGATGAATTATGGAAGTAAACGAGCATAAAATATAAAAACAGATAGTAAAAGATTTTATAATTATATAAAGTGGAAAAGGGTGGCTAAAGTGAACGTAGGTCCCTTGGAAGATGAGAAGGGGGATCAATATTGGGTAATGTGGAAATGGCCAAGGCCTTGAATGACTATTTTGTGTCGGTCTTCACGGTGGAGGACACTAACATGCCAAAGAGAGATGTCATGGATGCGATGGGAGGTGAGGACCTTGATACAATCACTATTACTAAAGGGGTAGCGATGAGCAAACTAGTGGGCCTGAAGGTAGTTGAGTCCCATGGTCCTGATGGGATGCATCCCAGGGTACTGAAAGAAATGGCGGAAGTTATAGTAGAGGCACTTGTGATAATTTACCAAAATTCTCTGGACTCTGGGCAGATCCCGACGGATTGAAAGACAGCGAATGTCACGCCACTGTTTAAAAAAGGATGTAGGCAAAAGGCAGGTAACTATAGGCCAGTTGGCTTAAAGTCTGTAGTCAGGAAAATGCTTGAAGCTATCATTAAGGAAGAAATAGTGAGACATCTGGATAGAAGTGGTTCCATCAGGCAGGCACAGCATGGATTCAGGAAGGGCAGATCCTGTTTGGCAAACTTACTGGAGTTCTTTGAGGATATAATGAGCACAGTGGATAGAGGGGAACAGGTGGATGTTGTATAGTTGGATTTCCAGAAGGTGTTCGATAAGGTGCCTCATAAAAAACTTATCCATAAGATATGGATGCATGCAGTTGGGAGTAATGTATTAGCATGGATAGAGGACTGGTTAACCAATAGAAGGCAGAGATTTGGGATAAATGGGTGTTTCTTTGGTTGGCAATCAGTGGTGAGCAGGGTGCCGCAGGGGTCATTGCTGGGCCTGCAACTGTTCCCAATATACATTAACGATTTGGAAGAGGGAACCACGTGTAGTGAATCTAAGTTTGCTGATGATACTAAATTGAGTGGAAAACCAAATTGTGCAGAGGATGCAGAGAGTCTGCAGAGAGATATAGATAGGTTAAGTAAATGGGCTAGGATCTGGCAGATGGAGTACTATGTTGGTAAGTGTGAGATCATCCACTTTGGAGGGAAAAATAGAGGATCAGATTATTATTTAGTTGGTGAAAGATTGCAGCATGCTGTTGTGCAGAGGGACTTTGGAGTGTTTGTGCATGAATCGCAAAAGGTTGGTTTGCAAGTGCAGCAGGTTATCAAGAAGGCAAATGGAATGTTGGCCTTCATTGCTGGAGGGATTGAATTTAAGAGCAGGGAGGTTATGCTGCAACTGTACAGGATACTGGTGAGGCCACACCTGGAGTACTGCGTGCAGTTCTGGTCTTCTTACTTGAGAATGGATATACTGGCTTTGGAAGCGGTGCAGAGGAGGTTCACCAGGTTGAATCTGGAGATGAGGGGGTTAGTCTATGAGGAGAGATTGAGTCGCCTGGGACTATACTTGCTGGAATTCAGAAGAATGAGAGGAGATCTTATAGAAACATTATTAATATTCCCATAAAGTATCAGGAACAATTTTACACTATAAGTGATGCTATATCAATGAAAGTTGTTTTTAACCTTTTGGTGTGCATTTCTAGCATATCTACCTGGTTTGTATAGTTCCATAGGCTCATGTTTAAGACTATGGATGATATTTTTCACGCATGTAATTGCTTGGAACTCAGCAGTGTAAGCTGATTTATGTTCATTCACATGTGCACAGTCTCCTATCGCAAAAACAACCTCCATTCCCTTCACTTTAAGATGTTCATCGACTATTATTGCTTCATGTTCAGTGAGGTTACCTTCTGTTAAAAAGAAACAGAGGTCACACAACTTACTCCTCTCATAAACCTTCTCCTATTGTAAGTCTTCATGGCTGCTGAATCAAGGGTGAGGTGTGGGGAAATTCCCCAGGTCAGGCACTGTGAATATCCCCAAAAAAATCAGTAAGGTTCCTTTACACATGCAAGATCTAACTAATAATAACCACTTAGTTTCTGTATGCAACTTAGACCTGCCCAGGAAAATCCACCATTGAAGTTCAGTAACAAACTATTTGTTTTTGGCATACGTTCCTTTCTGGTTTAGGATGTTGTTCAAAAGATAAAAGAAACACCAGCATAAGATGCATTCTTATTGTCAGGTTATTTAACCATTAAAACACTACTGATGGTCCAGATACAAGGAAGCACAATGGTTGATTTCCCTGAAGCAGTGAGATCAGTCGCCAGTGAATCTCTGTCCATGATGTTGGTTGAGCGGTATGTTAGCCTGCACCCTGGGAGAACTTCCCTGCTCTTCAGGTAATTGGTGTCTGTCCTCAGTGGATGTTCTTTGTGTCAACTCTCTGCCCAGCAATTGCAAAGTTGCTTGATGGTTCAGGAAGGCTGTAGGTTGACAGACCAAGACACGGTCAAATTCAAATGACTTCAACAACTGTACCATTAAGAGAGACACTTGCAGGAAAACAATAATTTGATTATTGACACATTTTCACATTAGACTCAACCTCTATTATTCTCTCAGGTTGTTTATGGATAATATGGCATTGCAGCTTATTGAAAATGATCCCATGGCAACAAATTGAGGGGAATAACCACTGGATGAACAAAGGAAGAGAATAGCAAATAATGGGTGGGATCAAACAAATCACTAGAGTGCTTCTGCAGTGGTTTTGGAAGGTGGTCAAGTTAGAGAGAACCAGTTGATTGGGTTGACACTAACTGCCTGGCACCTAGCGGAAGTGGCCTGATTAAAATTAGACTACAGGCACAAGTTTCAAGAATGGAGATTTAAAACATCTAAAGTGATGGAAAAATGAAGGAAGCCTTTCAACGTGGAGGAAAAATCTTCAAGAGTTGGAATTAGGGGCACTGGTCTCACTCACAAACAACAGAGGTCCCAACACTGATCCTTGCGGAACACCACTGATCACGGACCTCCAGTCAGAATACCACCGCCCCCCCCCCCCCCCCCCCACTACCCTCTGTCTTCTATAGAGTCATAGAGCACTACAGCACAGAAACAGGCCCTTCGGCCCATCTAGTCCATGCCGGCCTGGTTTTCTGCCTAGTCCCATCTACCTGCACCCGGACCATAGCCCTCCATACCTCTCTCATCCATGTACCTATCCAAACTTCATTTAAATATTACTATTGAACCCCCATCCATCACTTCAGCTGGCAGCTCATTCCACACTTGCACCACCCTCTGAATGAAGTAGTTCCCCCTCAGGTTCCCCTTAAATATTTCACCTTTCAGCCTGAACCTATGACCTCTAGTTCCAGTCTATGGCCAAGCCAATTTTGAACTGAATCTACCAAGTCTCTATGGATCTCCTGTGCCTTAATCTTCTGGATCAGCCTAACATTTGGGACCTTGTCAAAAGCTTTACTCAAGTTCAGGTGTGCAGTATCCGCTGCCCTGCCGCATGAATCATCTTCATCACTTCCTAAAAAAGTTCAATACCTTTGTCACCTCCTCGAAAAGCTCAATCAAGTTTGTAAGACATGACCTCCCCTGCACAAAGCCATGGGAGTGTATCACAAAGCAGAAACAGGTTTTTCATCCCATCAAGTATGTATCGGCCATTTTATCCCTATAGACTGCCCGCTCCAGTCTCACTCTCATGCTCAACTCGTCACATTTCTATTTGTTTCTGGTAATTAAAATGAATTTTGGGCCCTGCTCCCACAGCCAATCTTTCCCAAAATTCTACCTTCTAATCTTAGGTATTGAGAAAATGCTTTCTTCCTACAACAGCTATGTTGAATGACGCTGAATTACGGATAATTTTGTAATAAGATTCATATTTGTTTAGTGTTGCCAGAACCATCAGGGAAAAAGATACTTACTCTATGGATAGAATGGCTCGGAACTCCAGTCTCAGAGACCGAAGGACAATATTACGAAGTCACTCCATTTCCCAGTCCCATGGTGTTGAAATTTAAGTTTATTATATTACTACAGAACCTTGGGGTGGCTGATCTCTGGGACAAACATATGGCAAAAATTGATCTTGTTATTTCAGTTATCATTACATATCCATTAAGCAACTTAAATGTTCACTTTCTCACTAAAATTTACAAGATTTAGTGTAGCTGAGTACAGGGTAAAACTTAGCAATGGACACTGTTATGAATGACAAGGGTCACATTTTCTAATGAGGATGGACTCCAAAGAAAAGTGTGATCATGCTGAAATAATAGCAACTAGACTAATGATAGAACCCGTCAATTTTTAAGGAAATAATTAGAGGAAAAACCATAATATTGTGGAAAAGATTGTAATATCATTGTGCATTTTAGTTCATTAAGCGGTAGGGTGAAGCATAAGACAAAAATATGAGAGACAAAGGTGTTTGACAGGAAATATCTTGATCAAGAGGAACATCTGCTCTGCTTCAGCCTTCTTCTGTGCCTTAGCATTCCCCGTGGATGGAATCAGCCAGGATCTCAGGCTCCCAAAGAATCGAAGAAAAGTGAACTATTTCGACACTAATCTGGTCTGGTAGTTTGGATGGATGAGTAGAGACAACTGAAATAATGAGACCAACTTTTGTCATCTGGTTGTCCCTAAGGTCAGCAACCCCAAGTGCTTCAAAAATGTATTATCTTTGCAACATAATAAACTAAACGGTGGACACAATGTGAAGTCATTGTGCAATAGGTAGATAATAGGGACAATCTACCTCAGAACTGAACCAATTAACAAACAGCAGACACTCATTCATGCACTGATAATATTTACTAATGGCATTATCAGTAGGTTCTTAAAGGATAAGGTTAGACTCAAATAAAAGACAGAGGTGGAATTGGAGCACTATGTACCTCTAACTAATCAGGTTTGACAAAAGGAAACTATTGTTAGCATTAATTCCAAGAACACTCATTGTGTAGGGTTATTTGATTGCTCTAATTGGTTGCAGATGGAATAATTTTTGGATTTAAGATAGGAAAGAGTCACAAGGCAGACTATTCATTTTCTGTGTCCTCTCCATCTTCTCTTGCAAGACTTCCAATCATCTGGGACCTTCTGTTTAAATTGGGAGTATCAGACTTGGCGCTTTTGACTATTAATCAGCACCTCTGAGTTTAACTAGGTATCTGAACATCTGGCAAAGATCTGTTCTTCAGTTAGGCTGAAACATTAGCTTGAAAGGAGCAGTAATGACTTGAACCATCGTAACCATGTTCTAGGATAACAATTGTCATGCATCTGTGGAAATGCTCAGAAAGTAGTGATATGCCATCAGAAGCAAACTCACAGCATAAACTTCGGTACATGGAGAAATTCAAAGACAAAAGTCAGATTCTTTATACAGTGTGCCTGCTGTCCATTAACATTCTGTACTTAATATTGTTTACTACTTAACTCCAGGAATTTTAAGTCATTATTGTTTGAGAACAAAAAATAGAAATTTAACACCCCAACCTCTACCTCATATATATCCAACTCTGGAAATATTTTTAAAGTATCTTTAAATACAGAAAAATATACAGACGAGATTGTGCTGCTATCATGTAGAGAAACCATGAATATTTGACAAAGTTACCTTTTATACTTCAGAGCCGCATAGATCTTGATGGAACAATTCCTCTCGTGGTTATGGCATAAAGGCAAGTCACATGCAGTTAAGATTCTTTATTTTAACAGTAATAGTCAGCCAATGCTTTGCAAAGAAAGTGGAGTATGCATCACCATGAAACAAAGAACAGAGATTCAGCACAAACTGTGCCACAGAGACGTTATAAGATCTTATATAAATTATAACATATCATAATTAGAACTTACGGAGAGCGTTGGCATATGCAGAAGAATTAATCTTTATTCCAGTGCAACAGATAACCATGTCTGTTATGATCTCCTGCCCCTTGTTTGTCACCACCTTAATGTCTTTCTGTGCCTTATTCAGAACTAGTTCTGTCAGGTTATTGACTTTATGTCCTTTTGGAAAGAGCAAAATGCAAAATATGCTGTGATTCAGATTGTCAGACAATCGTGCTTCTTGTAGTCAATTGTCATTTCCTGGAACCAATAAAGATGGAAATTATTATTGGGAGAGGTGGTGTCTCTGTGCCACTGAGTGGTTGGATAAGAGTCCACAGGCATAACTTTTTGTCAGCTTGGATACCAATCTTAAAAATGTTACTGCAGGAATATAGAGTGGAACCTGATATGTTACCCTAAGGAGGGAAGGAAGACTAGAGACAAAGATCTCTTTCATCCTTGGCTTGTTGTAACTATCGAGTAGTGGCCAGCTTTAAGAGTGGGGTGCCATTCGGAGAGAGGTGGAGACAGTCATTTACTCTTCCTTCTTGGTCGAGCAATGGTACATGGTTTAGTCCAACCTAGGTGGACTGTCTTGAAAAAAATAGCAACAGCAGTTTCAAGGAGACCTTTACGTTATGGGTGGAATGGGATTTTGCAAAGGTTCTTTAACAATGTTTACAAAGGGAATAGGTGATGAACTCTGAACCCCTGAATTACAGGGCTAAACTGAAGGAGATATATTTCTTTAAAATTTATTGCTACCCTCTTAACCATCGATAGGTCTTCAAATGATGCATTCTTCTCCTTCTCAAATGTCTGTTGATCTGCTCACTTAGAACATTCAGAATATACACCCATAAGGTGAAGTATTTCTTAAGAGTGCAGAATAAATTATATTTCATTAAACCAGGCTCTACATTTCTTCTTAAAGGGCAACATTTGCCTATTTTATATGGACTTGAAATGAGGGTCAACTTTATAAATAAAATAAAATAAAATATGTGAGATGAAACACACTGGAAAACTAACATTATTGCTCGAATGTTTTCCATAATTATGGGAGTTCAGCGGTTAGGTTGTACATTTTCATTGTGACAGAATAAGTAAATTTCATTACATTCATTCCATTAGCTGATTTAATAATTCCCAGAAATAACAGCTTTACCCCTACATTATACTGTTGATTGATGTGACATTACCTAATAGAAGATGGGCCCCTTTATTCACAAGAATTTCTTTCACTCCTCTCCTAACACTGGGTAAAACCTCAGAATCGCCCAGAGTATAAGTGGAATGAATTAATGTTACCTGGAAAGAAAAAAGAGAGAGGGTTAAATGAGTTATGCAAACATTATCCAGTTTAATTTCCCGCATGCCATGTTTGTAGTCAATGGTTCAATGAATTTGCAATAGATTTCCGCCTCTTATCAACAGTGAGGCAAAACCAGTAATCAGTGCACATGGAGGAAATTCAACACTGAAATTTAACACACTTGATGCTCAAAATATTGCTCAGAATTTATTTTGCTGCAGAATACTGGAAATCTGAAATAAAATGCAGGAAAGTTGCTTGGTTGTCTCATGAGGAAAATCTTTTTTTATGCAGTGAACAGTTATGTTCTGGAAGGGACTGCTGAGGGTAATGCAGAGGGAGATTTAATTGTGACATTCAAGATAGAGCCAGATAAGTACTTAAAGGAAAAGCATGGATAGCAATATCACAGCTGAATAAATGTTAGTAATTGGACTATTGACAACCGTTCTGATTTGGAAACAGATTAGCAGATGGAACAAGTACCTTCTGAGAAAATTTAAAAGGATTATTTTTTTCCAAAACAAAACCCATGGAGCAGAATTTCATTAAGTTTACTCTGTTATCAGGTTTTAAACCCACAACCAAAAGATGCATTTGTAAAGTATTTTTTAAAAATCTGTCTTTCAATATAGTGATCAACTGAGCTTCCACAACCATTTTAGTATAAACGGAATTCATAGCCATGCAGCAGGTTATGGGAAGAGCAGCTTGTTGCCCCTGCTCCAGGAGCTGACCAGATTTTCTTATCTGGAAATATCATGATACTTACACTTACAAAAAAGGATTAGTCAAAATTTCCCTAAAAACTGCTGGAATCCTTATTCCTGGATAGAATGACAGATGGCTTGGATAGACTATTTATAGGAAGAAAAGTTTCCTTGCAAACTGTCCTTTTAAAGGTATCCAAACAATCACTTTTTCTTAAGGTAACTCTGGGGTAAACTAATAAAGATCTTTCAAATGATGAAAGGCTTTTGATCGAGTGGTTATAGAGAACATGTTTCCGCTTGTATAACTAAAAGCCAGAAAAATAAGAGTGAACCAAAAACTCCAACAGGGAATTTAGAAGACTTCTTTACCCAAATGACATAGAAATTTATAGCACAGGAGTGGATGAAGCAAATAAAATTGATGCCTGCAAAGGGAGTATGGGCAAGCTACAAGAGAGAAGGGAATTGAGGGTTAAGATGATAGATTTAATTCAGGAAAGACAGGAGAAAGAGTGGAATATAAATGCTGGCATGAATTGGTTGTGCTGAATGCTGTATTTCCCATGTAAGAACTTGTCATAGAGTCATACAGCATGGAAACAGGCCCTTCAGCCCAACTGGTCCATGTCGACCAAGATTCCCATCTAAGCGAGTCCCATTTGTCCTTGTTTGGCCCATATCCCTCTAAACCTTCCCTGTCCATGTACCTGTCCAAATGTCTTTTAAACATTATTATTGTACCTGCCCCAATCACTTCCTCGAGCAGCTTATTCCATATACGGACCACCATCTGAGTGAAAAAGTTGCCCCTCAGGTTCCTATTAATCTTTTCCCTCTCATCCTAAACCTATGTTCTCTAGTTCTCGATTCCCCAATCCTGGGAAAAAGTCTGTGTGCATTCATCCTATCGATGCCCCTCATGACTTTATACACCTCTGTAATATCACCCCTCATTCTCCTACGCTCCAATGAATTGAGTCCCATTCTGTTCAACCCCTTTCCATAACTCAGTCCGTCAAGTCCTGGCAACATCCTCATAAATCTCCTCTGCACCCTTTCCAGCTTAATGGCAACTTTGTCCCTCAGTTGAGCCTACCAGCGCAAGCAATCTCCACGGTAATTCATTCATCAGATTTGCCAACTATTATTTATTATGCTGAAGATCTTTGATGTGCTGAGCAAAATACTGACCATTGGAATTGTGCCTCAGAAGTCCTGAGGTAAAGAGTTGGAGTTCTCTCAGGTTAAGGCTTAAACTTGAATAACTGATACTAACCCCAAGCTCAATAGCTCTCTGCAAAGGATTAAGGGATGAATTTTAGCCAAGACGAGACAAAGCAGCCCCAGGTAGTTGGAGCAGGACTCCATGCTGTAACTCAACGCCTGTAAGAGATTACTAAGAGAGCCATATGGAAACCAGAATTAGTCACCTGAAACAGCAGGCAGCTTCTCAAGAAACAGTGGCTAATCACACCACAGAATAAATCCAGTCTTAAAGTCATAATGTGGAACATATGGCAGAGTGAAATCTGAGATCGTTGTTGTTGACTACATCTGTGCTGGATCTGTAAAGGCCAAAAATATTTTCATTTGGCAGGCTCAAAGTTCTTCAGTGCTGCTGTTGTCTGCACCAGGCTTACTGAGCTGATAGTTCAATCTCAACAAAATCCATTCATGGTACCATAGACTGGTACCAGAACAAAACAGCAGGAAAGTTCTAAATGAATGCTGTTGCAAATTTTAATCCTAAATTGAAATGATTATAAATTACCATAAGAAATGTGCAGAATGATAGGGAAGCAAAAAACCATTTTACTAAACTGAACAAAGTTGAAATGAAAGGGCTTGATTGTACAGGGTAATAATGGTGAAGGTGTTAGCATTCAGTGCCATATCCCAAGTAACTGACAGGAAATTGGGGTTTCTGTAGATGAACTAACTCACAAGTCCAGATATAGCTGAAAAATTTTCATTGTTGGGTAATGGGTTCAGATCCGAAGTTGGATTCTTGATGGAGTTCAGTGAGAGAGAGGGAATCTGGACTGGATTCCCAGCATTTATATTCCACACTCGCCAGAAGAATCTGTGTCAGCTTGTGGGGTTGTGGGTCACGGAGCTTCTCGCCTTGATTTAAATGGAAGGTGATAGCCGAGAAAGCCTCAAGTTGGGGTTTGGTAACTTAAATCATTTTTAGAAGGCTCATTGATTTAAAAATACCTATAAGTCTTTCCAAGAATTTTTAAAAATTGTTTATTGATTTGTATTTTTAAAACATTTAAAATAATTTAAAAACAGATTTATGGTTTTATTTCTTCTTTAGGTTTAGGTTTTTCACTTAAAAATTCTTTTTTTAAAAGATTTTCACTTGCTTTGAATGTTTTTGACTGTCTTAGAAAATGTTTTTGAAAGATTTAAATGCTTAATTGTTCCATGTTTGTGGTCATGACTTTGCTGGCATTGAACCTTTCCCTAACTTTATGGATAGGGCTCACATTTTCCAGTACCTGTGATGTTGCTTATGACATGGAGACACGATTGCTCCACAGGGCTTCACCATGCAGAGCCCACAATATCACTTGATCTGCTTTTTTATAGCTGAGAACAGCAGTGAGCTGAGGGTACTTACTGCTGACTGCAAATTCCCCACATGATTTTCTTTCTGCTAGAGACAACTAGAGATATGTGTATTTAAAATCTTTGCATGAGTGTTTGCTCAGCCCATCCCAAATCCAGTGTCAAGTAAGTACATGGCTATCTATTCAAGATTTTGGCTTATGGATAATTTGGTAGATGCACATCAGAATCCCTGTCCTGATAAACTGTAGTCACCCCACATAACAGGAAAACAGAAGAACTAGATAAGTCTGCAGTGCAGTGGATAAGTCAACATTTTTGCATAAAATTAATGATGCTAATTCTGACAGAGTAAAAGGCAGGTAACGTTCTCTGGGTGTTTGTTTATTTTGTCTGCTCAGTCCTGGTTTAGTTACAGGGAATGGGGTCACTGAATTGCTAATTCCATTAATATCCTGGCTGGTTTCTGCCACCTTTCATTTTGACCTGTTCCCAAGTAAGCAAGGCTCAATTTTAGTAGAGACATAGAGTTGTGCAGCACAGAAACAGACCCTGCAACCCACCACATCAATGCTGATCTTTTTGCCCATTCTTTATGCCTGCATTAGGTCCACATCCTTCTATGCCTTACCTATTCCAGTGCCTGTCTAAATGCCTCATAAATACAGCAATTGTATCAAACTCCACTACCTCATCTGGCAGCAAGTTCCAGATACCAATCCACTCTCTTTGTCAAAAACTTTCCCCTCAAATCTCCTTTAAAACTCCTTCCTCTCACTTTAAACCAATGCCCTCTTGTTTTTGGTACTGCTACCAGGGGAAAAGATTCTGACTATTTACCCTATCTATGCATGTTATAATTTGATATACTTCTATTAGGTCACCCCTCAGCCTCCTTTGCTCCAGGGAAAATAAAAGCAGCCTAGCCAATCTCTCCCCATTTCTAAAGTCCTCCAATCCAGGCAATGTCCTGGTGAATCTTCTCTGCACTCTCTCCAGCACAACCACATCCTTCCTATGGTGTGCTGACCAGAAATGCACAAAATACTCCAGTGTTTTGTAAAGTAACATTCCAACTTTTATATTCTATGCCCCGACATATATATCTCGTCATCATCCTGCCTAACTGTGTTGCCACTTTTAGGGTCTATGGACTTCAATCCCAAGGTCCCTCTGTTCATCGATATTCCTTACTGTCCTACCATTTACTGTATATGCCCTACCCCATCTGAGTTCCCAAAATGCATTACCTCACTGTTACGTACCAGCAACAACAGAAACACACTGAGTCATGTATAAGTGTTGAAGCTATTTTATTAATAACTACTTGTGGTAATAAGAAAAACAAAAACATTAGATGTTAAACATTAACCCCAAATTGAATAAACTCAAAGTGTGTGTGTGGCAAATTCCCAAACCCCCAAGTCTAGGAATAGTTCTCAAAGTTCAGTTCAGCAAGTCATCAGGTGAAACGTGAGCAAAGGCTTTTGCAAAACCGCCGACTGAAGAGAAAATGTAGAGAGAATGTAGAGAAATTACGAAATCCACATGTTCCACGATGGAACCCATACGACACATCAATCTCTGATGATCTCCACTGCTTTGTTCCAAAGTATCTGCCACACCAAAGGCATTCAATACGTGGCCACCCACAGAAATACCTGTTTTCCAGTACAGGTTGACGACAAAGTGGACTCCACTTGATTGCTCCAAAAATCCATACGTGGATTGTAGTGACAGACACAGCTATTGTTCTTCATCCATTGATACGGAGACCAGCAGTCAGTGTCTCTCTCTCTCTCTCTCTCTCTCTCTTCTCGACTCACTTTGACTCACTGAGCAAAACAGCCAGCACGTTGTTACAACCTTGCTGTCTTGATGACACCACACACACACACTACTACTCTACTATCCAGGTGCCTTAAAGGGACAGTCACCAAATAGCAACCTGACTTGTAACATCACACTTGCTGGGATTAAATTCCATCTGCCAACACTCCGCCCAACTTTCCATCTTATGTCTATCCTGCTGCAGCCTAAGACAACCATCCTCACTATCCACAACACCACCAACCTGCATGTCAGCCACAAACTCATGAATCATATCTCCGACATTCACATCCAAGTCATTAATGTATATTACATACAACAAGGGTCTCAACACTGATCACTGTGATACACCACTGGTCACAGACTTCCAATCAGAAAAATCTCATTCCACCATTGGCGTCTGGCTCCTATCACCAAGCCAATTTTGGATCCAATTAGCCAGCTCAGTTTGGATCCCATGTGCTTTAACCTTCTGAACCAGCCTACCATGCAGGACCTTGCCAAATGCCCTACTAAAGTCCATATAGAAAATGTCTACCGCCCTACCTTCATCAGTCTTTAAACACATTGATTGAAGTTTGATGACATAATCAAGCCCCCTGTAGAAATTTCAACCCCAGCCCAGATGTGGAAGTCACTTGTGATTAAGAGTTCTTAAAAGGTTGTTTCTTTCCTGCAAAAAACTCTCCATGGCTGGTCTGGAACAACCAGGAGTTCTCCTTCAGGCCTGGAGAGGAGGTTTGCTCTCTCCTGGCCTTCACCCTCAATCATGTCTCCAGTAACTGTCTCTGACTCCTGCTGCCTTTCCTTTGGTGCTGTGGTATATCCACTCTAACCTGGTGCCCAGGACCACCTCGGGATGGGCAGCTGATGGCTGCGTTATGGGTGAGACTCATAGTAAAGTTTGATTCCTCTGCCCACCAGTGCAGCCTGAATCCCACTTCCAGTTAATACCCCCCAACGTTGCTCCAGTTGTGCTATATGATGACCTTGTATTCCAGACGTCTGGTGCACTCTAATTAATGTTCTAGACCTTTGTATCAGTAGTGACCAAGCCCTGAGGGCTCTTATGAGATGGCTGGGACCAAGACTGAGACAGACATTAGTGGCAGGGAGAGCTAGTGGTTCAAGGCTCAGTCTGGGCCTGAGGTTGAAATGATGTCAGAGCTGGATAAGGGGTGGTGAGGGGGTGGAGGAGTTGCAAGCAAGATCAGTGGTGATGTTGATCAAGTCTTGGTGGGGGTGCCGAAGATCTCTGATGTAGACATCAGGTCAGTGAGATCAAGTTCAAGTTTATTGTCATGAGCATACATGCCCAGGGTATAAATGCCATGAAAATGAGCTTTTAGCAGCAGCAGCACAGTGCATTACAAACAGGACAAACATAAATTACATTAAAAAATTAAGATAAATTATACATAACCTACACGACAAAATAAACAAAAATTACATTATGACATTAGTGCAAGTTGATGGAAATATAGTCCGAGGTTGAGTCAGGGTTTTTCAAGTTGGTTCGAGAACCTGACGGCAGTGGGGAAGAAGCTGTTGTTGACCCGTGAGGTGTGGGTCTTCAGGCTCCTGTACCTCCTGCCTGATGGCAGCATCGAGAAGAGGACATGGCCTGGATGGTGGGGTCCCTGATGATGGATGTCGCCTTCCTGAGAGATCACCTCTTGTAGATGTCCTCGATGATGGGGAGAGCTGTACCCGTGCTGGGACTGGCTGAGTCCCGCCACTCTCTGCAGCCTCTTGTATTCCTGTGCAATGGAGTTTCCATACCAGGCCGAGAGCTGGCACCAATGCATTGTGAAGAGCTAGTTGTCCTGGGAGTGCCCAACTAGTTGTCATGGGAGTGCCCAGCTATGTCCACTCAAAGGCCAACTCAACCCAATTACCCCCGCAATGTTCTTACATTTCATGGGAAGTGATTTCCTCTCTGCCATGAATAAAGAGGAAATTGCACAAATTGTTCAAGAGAGAATCATACCCAGATGTGTTCGGTCAAAATTTTAGAGAGGCACCATTTCAGCCAGAAATGGTCACAATCGTATTCCACTTGAGGAAGGAAATAAGATTTTCAGACTTTGAAAAAAAAAGTACCCACATGCTAATTTCTAAACCTGTATGTTTAGCCTTGATAGTGAGCATCCTAATTCATCAGGAAGTAGACTAATGTCTCTGGTATGTGAAATGCAGAGAATGAAAACAAACATAGGTCACCCACGGCAGTTCCACTGTTAGACAAGCATGGATCAAGGTTTAAATCTGTATGACACTGGGCTCAGATAAATACTTGGCAGACCAGGCAGCATTTGTGGAGAGAGTTGACTATCCCTCGGAACTCATTAAAGACTTCGTTTGGGGCATTTCTCTCTGCACTGGAACTGGGAGAATGGAGAGGAAAGCGAGGATCTAAAATATAAATGTCACTGTGCTAACAAAATGCTAAAGGCAACATAAGAGACTGCAGATGCTGGAAATCTGGAGCAACACACACAAACAACTGGAGGAACTCAGCAGGTCAGGCAGCATCTATAGTGGGAAATGGACAGTCAACATTTTGGGTCGAGATCCTTCATCGGGACTGGAAAGGAAGGGGGCAGAAGCCAGTATAGAAGTGTAGTATGTGTGGGGGGGGGGGGGGGGGTGGTGTGGGGGAAGGGGTGGAGCAAGAGCTGGGAGGCGATAGGTGGATCCAGGTGAAGAGGGGGGATAGGCAGGTGAGGGAGGGGGAGAGTGGGAATGACGTAAGTAGCTGGAAGGTGATAGGTGGAAGTGACAAAGGGCTGAAGAAGATGGAATCTGATAGGAGAGGACAGTGGACAATGGAATAAAGGGAAGGAGGTGAGGAGGGGAACTCTGCAGAGGGATGAGTGTGTGGATGATGGGCAGATTGAGAGGGTGGGAGAGGGGAAAGAGATGGGGTGATGGGGGCCAGTGTAAAATAAGGGGAAAAAAAGCGTTTGGGGGGAGTGGTTATCAGAAGTTAGAGAAATCGATGTTCATGCCGCCTGGCTGGAGACCGCCAAATTGGAATATGAGGTGCAGCTTTTAAGCTGGGACATGCAAATGTACCAAATTTCTCACATGAGTGAGCATTTACTACTGGGTAGCAGATCATCAAACAGAAGGCTTTTATGAAACTTTATAAAATTACCTCTTTGTTGGGGTAGTCAGTTTTGATCTCTGCTGCTAACTCTACGCCAGCAAGCCCACCTCCAACCACAACAATTGTTTCAGCTTTCTGAATCTACATAGAATGAGAAAAAGAATTTATATAGCACCTTTCACGACCTTAGTTGTCCAAAAATGCTCTGTGGTCAATTGAATACAGACTATCTTAATGAAAGAAATGCAAAAGTTATGCATAACCAGGTCCCACAAACATTAATATGATAAGGGATAGATCATCTATTTTTTTAAACTGACATTAGTTTGCAGAGATATAGTGGTCACTGGTTTTCTTTGAATAATCTAGCTGAGAAAACAGAGGATGTTTCTGTTTAATGTCTGACCCAAACAACAGCACTCCCTCAATACTTGACTGGAGCATCAGCCTGAATTAAAGACCCAAGTCCTAATGCGAGGCTTGAGCCCACAGCCTTCTAATTCAGAAGCCAGACTGCCAGCTTGTCTTATTGTATATCTATAACAACAATGATAAGATAAGATATCTTTATCAGTCACATGTACATTGAAACACAGTGAAATGTATTTTTCGTGGTGTTCTGGGGGCAGCCCACAAATGTCACCACGCTTCTGGCGCCAACATCACATACCCACAAATTGCTAACCCGTATGCCTTTGGAATGTGGGAGGAAACCAGAGCACCCGGAGGAAACCCATGCAGTCACGGGGAGAATGTACAAACTCCCTACAGACAGGGGCTGGAATTGAACCCAGGCGCTGGCGCTGTAATAGTGTCACGCTAACCACTACACTACCATGCCTGCCCTGAAGATAGCATTCAGCCAATTGAATCCATGTCAGCTCCAGAGGAACAATCCCATTATCCCCATTTCCCAGTATCCCATGACTTATATTAAGATGCACAATGAAACAGAGTAGATCACGAATAACACATGGAACATTGCAGGAATAACCTAATTCTTCAGGGAGCTTTTATTAGGCTCAACTAAATTTAATTAAACTATATCATGAATCACACATTACATAAATTAAACACAGCGGGAAAATATCTTGCCTATTTTATACATTTATTTTGTATATATCGCCCTGTTATAAATTGAATTTAGACCTGCCACTCCATCAATTATTAATATATATTTTTAATGTTTTTCTATTTCAGAGACTGCTCAGTGTAAGTTAGGTAAACATGGTGTAAATTAGGCCTGAAATGTTAGCTTGATGAATCTGTTTGGGGGAAAAGGAACTAATTATTACGGCTTGGTATGGCAACTGCTCTGCCCAAGACCGCAAAAAACTGCAGACACAGCTCAGCACATTACAAAAACCATCCTCCCCTCTAGGGACTCTGTCTACACTTCTCGCTGCTTTAGTGAAGCAGCCAACATAATCAAAGACCCCACCCACCCCAGATTTCTCTCTTCTCCCCCTCCCATCAGGCAGAAGATACAAAAGCCTGAAAGCAGGTACCACCAGGCTCAAGGACAGCTTCTATCCTGCTGTTATAAGACTCTTGAAAGGACCTCTTGTACTATAAGACGGACTCTGCACCTCACAATCTACCTTGTCGTGGCCTTGCATCTTATTGTCTGCCTGCACTGTACTTTCTCTGTAACTGTAACACTATATTCTGCATTATTGATTTCCCTTTGTACTACCTCAATGCACTGATGTGATGAAATTATCTGTGTGGATGGCATGCAGAACAAAGTTTTTCACCGTACCTTGGTACATGTGACTATAATAAACAATTTACCAATTTATATATTTGATGCAAATAGGGTTAAGTCAGAGCCCTAATTTTCCTAATTTTCTAATTTTGTAACTGATTAACTGTCAGAACAGAACAGATTCATCTGAGGACAATGCTTAAAAAAGAATAGTTTCATCAAAACTTTGCTGGATGAAATGCTTTTGCCTTCAGTAAAAAGGCAAGTAATCGACTCAAATGTAAGCAGATTCTTGGAGAATTTGGCAATGAAAATAACCAAATATCAGAGAAAAAAAATTATTAATTTACTTTTACAGACTGATTAGCTCAAGCACAATGGTTGTTGCTGGTGTTTCACACCCGAAGCAAAATCACTGTCTGAAAATTGCATCAATCGACACCAACACCGTCGTCATCATGTCCACCAATAATGAGGCAAGAAGAAGGCAGAGAGCAGTTGCAGATAGCCCCAGTTGTGTCTGAGTGGTAAAACAATGGATAATTGGTGATAATAGAATTAATCAATGCCTCGGGAGGTTCAGTGGTTGTGACACAGGCAATAAAAACTGGGCTGCATAAGGTTTCTATAGAAGGGAAATATCTATGTGAACCATATAGATATTTCCTATCCATTCTTTCTTGTGGAGTGACATGAAAATAAATAGCAATGGATAGAATAAAATGCACATCAGATAAACCTGCTGGAGTACCCAAATGTAATTCACATTAGTGTTACCTCCTTTACTAAATCTTCATACATCTGGATGGCAGTTTCTCTACTAACTGGTTCAATTAATTTTCCAGGGAAAGGACCTGTGCTTCCAGTTGCCAGAATAAGATGTGAATAATGTATGACCTTCAAAATACAAGAAAAGGCAATGTGTTTGTTGGGATTGAAATGTGTGATAATTAGCTTAAAGTCCAAAAATATATTTGACTCATTCCCTTATTAAAGGGTCAGAAATATCAGGGTTTTTTTTACCTCTCCATTCTCCATAATAACATCCTGGTCTTCCAGGTCAATGTCACTGACTTTGCCTTGTTTGAAGTTCTCTTTGAATGTCAAGTCGTATGATATGAATGTTTTCTTTGCAAATCCTAATTAAAAATATGCATGACAGCAGGTGGTATGAAAATATTAACAACAATGAGGTACAAGGAGGAAAGATATATAACCCATCAAAGTTACCTCTTCAAAAATACAGACATGATTGATTGTAAAGCCATTGAATATAAAGGATAGGTAGTTAGTCTTACATTAGAGATGGCCATTGTCTGGCAATTGTGTGATGTGAATGTTATCTATCACTCATTAACCCAGGTCTGACTATTGTGTAGGACCTGCTACATGTCGTTGTGATGCTTACTACAATACAAAGGGGCTTGGTGAGACCACACCTGGAGTACTGTACACAGCTTTGGTCCCCTTACCTAATACTTGCTGTAGATGGAAGCAGATACGATAGTGGTGGTTAGGAGGCTTTCAGGTAGACACATGAGTATGCAGAGAATGGAGGGATATGGATCATGTTCAAGTAGAAGATACTTAGTTTAATTTGGCATCGTGTTCAGCACAGACATCATGCGTCGAATGGCCTGTTCCTGTGCTGCACTATTCTATGTTCTATGGAGTGCCGGGAAGATTTACTAGACTGGTTCCTGGGATAGCAGGTATTCCATATGAGAAGAGATCAAGTTGGCTGGGCCCCTAGTCTCTAGTTTGATAGAATATGACGTGACCTCACTGAAACATACAAAAATTCTTTGAGTGCTTGAGAGGGTAGATTTGGAGAATATGCTTTCCCTCGCTGAGGCACCTAGAACTAGGGGGTCACAGTCTTAAAATTAGGGATAGGCTATTTTGGAATGAAATGAGGAGGAATTTATTCACCCAAAGGGTGGTGAGTCTTTGGAATTCTTTGCACTGGAGAACTGTGAAGACTCAGTTAGTGATTGCATTCAAAATTGCGTTTGATAGATTTCTTGGATAATAGACAAATCAAGGGATATGGGAATAGAGCAGGAAAATGGTGAGAGGTAGATCAACCATGATCTTACTGAAGATGGAGCAGGCATAAGGAACCAAATGGACTACTCAGAAACAGGAGTAGTCCATTTGGTTCCTTATGCTTGCTCCATCTTAACTTCCTTTGTTCTTATGCCTTCTTAGAACATAGAACATAGAACACTACAGCATAGTACAGGCCCTTCGGCCCACAATGTTGTGCCGACATTTTATCCTGCTCTAAGATCTATCTAACCCTTCCCTCCCACATAGCCCCCCATTTCTCTATCATCCATGTGTCTATCTAAGAGTCTCTTAAATGTCCCTAATGTATCTGCCCCCACCACCTCTGCCGGCAGTGCTTTCCACACACCCACCATTCTCTGTGTAAAAAACTTACCCCTGACATCCCCCTTATACCTTCCTCCAATCACCTTAAAATTATGTCCCCTAGTGTTAGCCATTTATTTATCTATTTCTTATGTTCACGTTTTTGTGAATTCTCTGAGGAATTGCGAATGGAATTGAACATTATGTAGTTATCAGTGAACATCCTCATTTCTAGTCTCAGGATGTAAGGAAGATCATTGATGAGGCAGACTATTCTTAGGACTAAGGAATTCCTGCAGTGATGTCCTTGAGCTGAGGTTAATGACTTTCAACAACAGCTATTGGAACCATCTTCCTTGTGGACATTTGACTCCAGGCAGTGGAAGGTTTCCCCTTGCTGCCCATTGACTTTGGTTTACCAGGGTTCCTTTATGACACAGTCAGTCAACTTCTGCTTTGATATTGAGGGCAGTCACCATCACCACACCTCTGGAATTCAGCTCTTTGGTCTATGTTCAGTTCCAGACCTCGTCAGAACTTTGGTGCATGTTTGGACCAAAGCTTTGATGAGATCTGAAGCTAAGCAGTTCTGTCAAAACTTAAACTGGGCATTGGTGAGCAGTCTATCAGTGAGTAAAATGCTGCTTGATAGTAGTTGATACCTTCCTCATTTTAATGATGAGTGAGATTAGACTGCTTGGGAGGTAATTAGTTGGAATGAACTTGTCTTGCTTTGGTGAACAAGACAGACCTGGGCAATTTCTGATTGTCAGGTAGATGCCAGTTACTGTACAAGAACAGAGTCAAGGCTAGTTCTAGAGTGAGGCCTTAACAGTACTTTGTCTGGGATGTTATCTGGTCCTATAGTCTTTACTGTAGACAGTGGTGTCAGCGTGTTTAGTGATATCACTTGCAGTGAATGGAATTGGCTGAAGACTGGCTTCTGTGGTGGTGGGTAGCTGAGATAAAATAAGGTAAGATAAGATTTTTTTATTAGTCACACGTACATCAAAACACATAGTAAAATGCATCTTTTGCATAGAATGTTCTGGGGACAGCCTGCAATTGTTGCCACGCTTCTGGTGCCAACATAGCATGCCCACAACTTCCTAACCCATATGTCTTTGGAATGTTGGAGGAAACCGGAGCACCCGGAGGAAACCCATGCAGCCATGGGGAGAACGTACAAACTCCTTACAGACAGTGGCCGGAATTGAACCCAGGTCACTGGTACTGTAATAGCGTTACGCTAACCGCTACACTACTGTGATACTTCATCCACTCAACACATTTGGCAGAAGATGGGTGAGAATATTTCAACCTTGCCTAAGTTCCACTATTCTTAAAAGTGAGTATGTTCGCGGAGCCTCCTGCTGTTCATTATTTGATTACTCACCATGCTTCACGACTAGATGTAGCAGAAGTGCACAGTTTTAATTTGATCTGTTGGATAGCTTAATTCTGCTTTTGCTGCTTAGCAAGTAACACTGTGTCACAGCTTTGCTAGGCTGCCACCTTATTTTTATGTGTAGCCTTCTGCACACTTCAAAGAACCAGAATTAAACTATTGACTTGTTACTAACAGTGAAGAAGGGACATGCTGAGCCATGGGACCCGGAACCAATGTTTAGGACACGCAGGGCCACTCCTTCCTGGTTGGATACCACTGTGCCTGCTGATAGGTCTGTTTTGTCAGTCAGATAGAACATACCCAGGTATTGTAATGGAGGAATCTGGAACATTGTCTGCAAAGTATAATTTTTTGAATATAACAACTTAAGATTGTTGCTTGACTATTGGGACAGATCTCCACCAACAACACACAGTGGCTGCAGTGTGTACCATCTACAAAATGCACTGCAATTACTCACCTAAGTAACCAGTAGCTCATCCCAAACCCATAAAGCCCTATCAAAAAGAAGGACATGGTAACACCACCATCTGCATGTTCTTCTCCAAGTCACGCACCGTCTGATTTGGGTATATGTCACCCCTCCTTCATCATTGCTGGATCTAAATCTAAATTATGGGAGTATCTTCACCAGAAAGACTGCAGTGGTACCTCACCACTACCTTCTTGAAGGCAATTAGAGATAGGCATAAATACTGGCCTTGCCAGTGATGACCCAGACCCCAAAACTGAATACAGGCATCCCCAGGTTAAGAACACCTGACTGATGGACACCCCTGCATAAGAACATGCTCCAATAATAATATTAAATTCCAAAGTCCAACATACATACGTACATTCCTTCCTACAAACAGCAGAACTAGTTTCTTCTCTCTGTCCACTTTGAGTCATTGTTCTTTCTTATCAGTCTTAAGTGCTTTTGATGACATTAATTACAATCCTGGGGAGGTGTGGTTATTATATCAAGTGATTTTTGTGTATTTTCTGACTTCTGGACAAAGTCAACTTATGGACGTCTGTAAAAACAGAACCTTTTCGTTACCCAGGGATGACCTGCATATCATTCATGTGATATTTGTGAGGATGACTTTGCAAGATTGCTGGGCTGGGAGTGACATTATCAGATCTGTATGTGGTGCCTGGGTTGATCCCGAATGGTTCATCAGTTTTATTCTTGATTTGTTTTAAGGTGGCAACCTCAATACAATGAAGTAGCTTGTTAGGCCATGTCAGGAGGGGCCTGAAGAGAGGTCCACATTAGTGGGTCTGGAGTCACCCAGTAAGGACAACAAATTTCCGCCTCTGAAGGAAATGAATGAACCACCTGGGTATTTACAACACTGCAGTAGTTCAATGAGACAAGATATTTTTAATTAAACTGACAAAAATGAAGCCAATGAACCCATCATAAGAGATTTCAAAGCCCCAAACAATTAAATTCCTTGTGAAGAAATAACAACCTGACTCACAATAATGAGTTAAGACTTTGTGCTTTCTGTAGTTTATGCTGATGTAACCTTAAACCATAGCAAAGCAATTAATGTTGAAATTTCAGAACCCTTATTTTCCTCCGATTTACCTTCCTGTACCGATGCTCTGAGAGCTCCCATGTTGTGGTGGAAGGCATACTTTATGTCAATCAGTGTATAAGGGATCCTGTGGTTTGACAACTGTTTTGCTGCAGCAATCCCTCCAAAGCCACCACCGACAATGACGACATGGTTATTTGTACCGACGGATAATTTCCCTCCCATTGCGTCTCTGTTCAAAGGAGAGAAAGTGGAAGAATCAAAACAGAAATCAAAAGCCTGCATTCATGGCGCATTCTCACAGCGTCAATAGATTGCAAACAATTTATAGCCGATTACATAGTAATATAGAAAACAGGGCAGTCAAACAAAAGCAGGATACACTCAGCAGGTCAAGAAGCACTTGTGGAAACAACAACAGAGTTAATGTTTCAGGTTGAATATCCTTCATCAGAATGGGGAAAGAGAGGAAACATGTTAGTTTTGAGTTGCAGAGAGGGCGGGGCGAGGGATGAATAGGACGAAGGGAATACCTCTGATAGGGAAAAAGTTTCCATTGCGATGATCTGTAAGTGAATTCATCCGGTTGATAGGTTAATGAGGGAGGTAAGACAGTGTTGGGATTGGGAGTGGTGTTTTATATCCACCCATCACTTTACAAGCAGACTAACTCCTGATTCTGGATGTAAGGCAGATAAGTGCATCTAAGGCAAGGTTAGATGAATGCATTTAATGTGCGTCATGAAGAAATAGAAGGATATGTTGATGAGGGAGTAAAAGGATCCTCCTTTGGAACATGAATGTTATCTTGGTCTAGTTGGGATGGATGGGTTGTTTATGTGCTGTAAATTCTGTACCTCAAGGCACTAGAGAAATATTGTCAGTGGTGTCTCTGTAACACCCCGTAAATGCTTTGACAAAATAGGCAATGTACCCTCCCAGGCTCATTCTCCTACCACTGACACTCCATCACACTGATGGGGTGACATTACCCGCATGCCTGACCCCAGACTCTTGAACCAAGCACTCCAAATTGCATCATGGCAAGAAATAGCCAGGAGAGAGAAAACACCTCAAAGTCTCTTTGGGAAAGGTATAACATCGTCATTGACTATTCAAAATTGAAAAGGGCATCTGGAGAAGTGCTGAGCACCTGGGAGCTCCAAGGCAGGAGGCTATTCCCAAATAATGGAGGGAGCGCCCAAGATGCCAAAGAACATAGCCAACCATCTCATCAATCACCTCCTGCTCCAGTTGTGGCAGTATCTGTGCATCCCACCATGGACTCTTCAGCCCCCTCTGAACCCACAGAACTGGAGAGGAAACAAGTCACCCTCAATCCCAAGGGACTGCTGAAAGAGGGAAGGGAATTCTGTGGACATCGATAATACCGCCATGCAACAAAAATGAATTGGAAATGGCGACTAGTTTTGTATTTTTTCCCTAACTTTACACTTTCTGTTCTTGCTTTGACAAGTCTGTGTGCATAGACCAGCAACTGGGTGTAGAATGCTGAAAACAAAGGAGTTGTGTATAACTCCAGTCTATGCAGCCAAACTATTTAAGTGAGGTTGGAAATTCACTTATCTAAGCAAGTGGATGACTCCCCAATCCAGTTACTCACCACAGATTATTCAGCCTCTGGCAAACAAATAAAACTGCAGATTCTGGAACGTGAAACAAAACCAGAAATGCTGGAAGAATTCAGCCAGTCAAGCAGCATTTGTGGAAAGAAAAACCAATCAATGTTTCGGGTCAGTGACTCTTCCGCAGTTCTGAGGAAGGGTCGCTGATCTAAGACATTGACTGGTTTCCCCACCCACAGATGCTGCCTGACTGGCTGAATTCTTGCAGCATTTCTGTTTTTATCCATTCTCTGGCCTGCTCTTGCAGTTACAGTGATTATGTGGCTGTGCAGTTGAGATTCTGGTCAATGTTGATGCCTCAGATATCAATGGTAAGGGCTCGATGATGGTAATGCTATTGAAGTTCATGATGGGTAGACTGCTCTTGTTGAAGTTAATCAGTGCCCGCCATTTTTGTGGCATGAATCTTATTAGCCATTTCTCAGCCCATGACTGAATGACACCTAGGTCTTGCTGCCTGCAGGCAAGGTGACAAGGAGTCTACAGATGCTGGAATTTGGGGCAACAAACAAGCTGCTGGAGGAGCTCAGCAGGTAGAGCAGCATCTGTGGAAGGAAAGGAATTATTGACATGTTGGGTCAAAACTCTGCACCAGTCCTGAAGAGTTGAGAATAGAATTAAACATTATGCAGTCATTAGCAAACAAGCCCACATCTGATCTCATGACGGAGGGAAGGAATACTCTCCACTTGCGTGGATGAGTGTGACTCCAGCAACACTTAAGACCCGCGCAGGACAAAACCACGATACAACAAACTATTTGCACATAGCAAGTACCCATTTTGTGAGCTTGCTACGTGCAAATTGGCTGCAGCATTTCCTACATTACAACAATGAGCAAATCAACTAGATTTTGAAAGCATTTCCCATCACTATCCATACCATCATTACCCTGCATGAATGGAATTTTGATAACATTAGGTGGAGCCCAACAACACACCTAACTAGGGCTAATCTATGAGCTCAAAGTTGTTAAAAGCAGATCATATCACCTGCATTTATTTCTACCATTCATGCTGCTCTAAATTACTGGGTTGAAACTGGATAAACTACATATTTGCAACAGCCACAAAATATCACAACTACTAACATTGCTGATTCAGTTTAGTATGAAAGAAAGTACTTAATTATTCATTATGTCTAATGATTATGATTGATATCATTTTATCATACAAATAAGCTGTTCACATTACAATGAACATTTTATCATAATGTACTATTTTACAGTCAGGTTTCTGCTCGCATTCATACCTGCAGTGAACAGTTTACCACTGTAAGACTGAGATGACATATACAAACAACCAAACAATAGAATTTAGATCCTAGAGTTTCTATATTGTCGACTTTATCACTGTAAGAATACTGAATTTCCAATAAACATTTATTTAATTTCTTGAGAAGATTCGGCCCAATCATTTCATTTTAATCAAACAATAATGTGCTTCAAACCAGGCCACATAATCTAATCAATCATCGAAATGTCAATAAAATGATAATAAAACTAAATAACATGGTGATTCCAGCATAAGAATACCTTGGAAGATCTTCATTTACATCAGCTTTTAATAATGGTCATGTCTAATAATGCATTTAACTCACTTATTCAGAGTCACCTAGCTCTTCATGTTCTATTTGATATTCACCACTGGGTTATTGTTTTCCATCATATGAAGTATTGAAGATCTCTGATTCAAGTTTCACACTTTGGAGAAGAGAATGTTACTTTCCCAGCTTATTTATATATTAAACTCCTTCACCCTTGCACCTTCAAATGGTGTAGATGGACTTCCTTAAAACTATTGGTCCATACCCACGTCACTGGACACTTATTAAGAACCTTTGTTAAAAATAAAGTCCATTGTTCCATCAACACCAGTACAGCTCATTGTGAGGTAACTTAGAAACAATAGGCACATATCAGCTCAAAACAAAACACCATTCACTATGTATACAGGACAGAGAGAAGATACAATTCTTTGAAGGATTAATGTAACATGATTGCGAGTGAAAGCGGCCAGATTACTTCAAGAAGCAATGAACGCAGAACATTTTAAAGACTGTCACTGAAATATGTGAGCATGTGACAAAAAAATGCCAATTTATTCAGCGGATGTGACCACAGTAAGTACAATGTGATGTTGTTAATCTGGATATTCCATATCTCCACAGAATTTGTTGTCAGTGGTGTCAGCGGTGAAGCAACATCACTTCCCACTTCTCTGAGAATATTCCTCGCAAATGATTTTATCATTTCTGTGACATGGACCTTTCTGACATCTGTTGCTGTCAGACCCAGCTCAGAGGGACCCCTGGCAATCAATGCTGCCATCTCATCTACCTTGCTAAGCAGCCAATCACATTAATTAATTCTCACAGACAGGAAACCACCTTTTTTGTGTTTGTTTGCATTTGTGGATGGCAGTGACAAAGCTGGCACTTATTGTCCATGCTTAGTTGGTCATTTGAGGACTGTCAGGAGCCAACGTTGGGTCTGGACCCACACGTAGGCCAGATTGAATAAAGATGGTAGATTTTCCTTCCTGAAAGACATCGATGAACAAGGTTTTTTTGAACAACTGGCAGTTTTTGGCCACTGAGATTATCTTCTTTATTAATTCCAAATTGATTTTCTTTTAAATTGTTGATTCTAAATTAACATTTGCAATGGTGTGATCCAAATTCATGTCTGTGGATCAACAGTCCAAGCCTTTTGTTGCTAGTCCAGCAATTAACCATTGTGCCACTGTTTAATCTTCTAAACATTTTTTTAAGTGGATGTAGCTTATAAAAAAACTTAATTTAATACCAATTCAAGTTCTAGAGTTATATAGCATGGAAACAGGCCCTTTGGCCCAACTGGTCCATGCCAACCAAGATGCCCCATCCAAGCTAGTCCCATTTGCCAGTGCTTGGCCCATAATTTTCTAAACATTTCCAATCCATGTACCTGTCCAACTGTCTTTTAAAAGTTGTTATTGTACCTGCCTCAACCACTTCCTCTGGCAGCTCATTCCACATAGATACCACTCTTTGTGTAAAAAAGTTGCCCCTGAAGTTCCAGTTATATCTCTCCCCGCTCACCTTAAACTTATGCCCTCTAGTTCTTGATTCCCCAACCCTGGGAAAAAGACTGAATGCATTCACCCTATCTATGCCCCTCATGATTTAAGCTTGTTTGTAATGGAGGTTAAAGACGGCCAAGGTGTGTTGGATTATTGACAACAGTTTCGGAGTTTCTGAATTAAGCTACACAAAGTTGCTGTCAGTTTCAGGGAGTAATCATAGAGATATACAGCATGGAAATGGGCCCACAGCTGATTGTCAAGCACCCACCCATGCTAATTGCATCTTTCCTGTCACATTCCCATCATTCCCACTTCTCCTGCCACAAATCTTATCTAGATGCAACTTACAATAGCCAAGTAACCTAACAACCCAGCTCTGGTCCAACAAACAATCTGCTGGAGGAACTCAGCGGGTCAAACAGCATCTGTGGGAGGAAAGGAACTCTCGATGTTTCGGGTCGAAACCCTGCATCAGACAAACCCTTTCCCCCCACAGATGCTGCTTGACACATGGAGTTCGTCCAGCAGATTGTTTGTTGCTCCAGATTCCAGCATCTGCAGTCTCTTGTGTCTCCAGATCTGGTCATCTCATTTTAGGAAGGATGTGAGTGTCCTGGAAATGCTTTGCAAGAATGGGGTCAGGATTGAGGGATTTCAGCTTGAAGGTTAGACTTGATAAATTGGACTTTGAACAAACAAGGTTGAGAGGAGAGGTGGATAAAACCCTAACTGATTCAGATACGGGAAGGAGAGAAAAGCTCTTCCTGTAATGAATAGTTCAAGGACTGGAGATATGGATGTAAGTTACTGGGTAAAAGACACACAAAGGATGGAGTTCAGAGTGGAGGTTGTAGGAAAGAATTATTTTTTGAACGCAGAGAGTAGTTACGATTGAGAACTGACTGCCTGGAACGCTGGTGGATGCAGAATCAATGCTTTCAAAAGGAAACTCGATCAACTTTTGAGGAAAATGGTTATGGGAAAGAGCAAAGAAATGTGGTTGACAAAATTGCTCCCAGCACAGACTAGATAGATCAAATGGCCTCCCACTGTGCTGTGATGATTCTATTAGATGTAGCTTTGTGTCCAATGACTTAACAACCAGACTTTGTTTACCAAACTGCTTAGAATCTGAAATGACAGAACTTGCCCCAAGTTTTGGGGTAAATTTGAACATTTTAATGGTTCCTTATTTAGAATATGTGTTTTTCTAAGCAAGTCTAGCTGGACACTTCTCCTCTCTCTACCAATGGGAGTCAAATATTAATACATAGTTCAATTCCTAAATGATTATAAATGAATGGGGAGGAAAGGATACAGTTTAGAAACAGGAGACACAACGGACTGCAGATGCAGGAATCTGATATAACATACAAACCACTGGAGGAACTCAGCAGGTCAGGCAGCATCTATGGACGGAAATGGACAGTCGACATTTAGGATCGAGACCAAAATGGCATTTGGTAATGGTATTGGTATGGGTTTATTATTGTCACTTGTACCGAGGTACAGTGAAAAACTTGTCTTGCATACTGTTTGTACAGATCAATTCATTACACAGTGCATTGAGGTAGTACAGGATAAAACAATACCAGAATACAGAGTAAAGTGTCACAGCTACAGAGGAAGTGCAGTGCAGATAGACAATAAGGTGCAAGGTCATAACAAGGTAGTTTGTGAGGTCAAGAGTCCATCTCATCATATAAGGGAACCGTTCAATAGTCTTATCACCGTGGGAAAGAAGCTGTCCTTGAGCCTGGTGGTATGTGCTGTCAGGCTCCTGCATGGGAGAGGGGAGAAGGGAGAATGACTGCTTGACCCGAAACATCAACTGTCCATCTCCCTCCATAGATGCAGTTTAGAAATATCCTTTCCTCTGTTCATGAACTTAAGGACTTCTTATCAAATACCCTCTGAACCTTCCCAGCTCAGAGAAGAACACACACAAATAATTGACGTCTCTTTCACCCACAGTGCTATCCCAGTAAATCTCGGCACTTTCTCTAAGGCCTTTCCGTGCTTCCTGAAATGTGGCCCTCAGAACAATCCAAGGTGATGCCTGGATAGTTTTTCATAAAGGTTAGCATTGTGTCTCTGCTTTCCTAACTGTACTGCAATAGACAAGTGTCTTGTATACTATTTAACAGTGTCACAAACCGGTCCTGTCACCTCCAAGGTTTGTGCCCACACATTCATTCTGTTCTTGTACCTTCTTTGCTGTTGTTTCCCCTCAGTTTTAAGCAAAAGTTAGAAAAGGAGGCAGGGTTTGAGAGAAGGTTCCAAAGGGCATCATTCCATATTAGATTTTATCGCCAGGGACCTGCCCATTTTACCATTATGTCAAAACCCTTCTAATATCCTTTGCTATCGGCCTCTTGTTTTACATTTCTGAGTTGAAATTACAAAGAGAAAGTATGTATGACACCCTCCTGTTCCCCTCTTCCACACTCCGAAGTGTCTACAAGCAATGGGTGTCTCATACAAACAGTCACCAATTTAGTGCAAAAAGTAAATTGTACACTATGGTGGTTTCTGGTTCAATGGTATGTTTATAGCAATCACATTATGAAGCAAACAAGTTGTAAATCAACAACTTGCATTGATAAAGAACCTTTAACAGGGGTACTTTACAGGAGTACTATCAACAAGGTTTGAGACCAAGAAGATCTTTAAATATTGAGGGAATCCAGTGATATGGGGTCTGAACAGGAAAAGTAGCACTGAGGTAAAAGATTAGCCTGATCTTCTGAATGGTGGGACAAACACAGGGGGACGAACAACCTACTCTTGCTTCTGTTTGTTACGTTTAACATTAGAACATAACTAATAGATCGTCAAGAAAGTAGGCTATTGAAGAAAGATTGAGAGGTTTAGACCATTTGACCCATCGTCTGCTACCCATTCAATCATGGCTGAATTTTTTTCAATCCCATTCTCCTGCCTTCTCCCTGTAACCCTTAACCCCTTTATACCAGCCAAGAATCTATCAATTTCTGCCTTAAAATACCCTTACTATTTAGTGGGGATGATGGATTGGTTTTCAGATCTTAGTGTCCTAGCAGCAGAAGGCATAGCCCAGTGTTGAAGAGATGAAGCAGAGGACAGGAACAAGAGGAGTGATAAGATGAGATGAGATGAGATTTCCTTATTAGTCACATGTACATCGAAACACACGGTGAAATGCATCTTTTACATAGAGTGTTCTGGGGGCAGCCCGCAGGTGTCGCCACGCTTCCGGCGCCAACATAGCACGCCCACAACTTCCTAACCTGTACATCTTTCAGAATGTGGGAGGAAACTGGAGCACCCGGAGGAAACCCACACAGACACGGGGAGAACGTACAAACTTCTTACAGACAGCGGCCGGAATTGAACCCGGGTCGCTGGCGCTGTAATAGCATTACACTAACCACTACACTACGTATGGTGCAGAGAGTTAGAAGGAGGTACCAGTGCTAGGAGAAAATTGAAAACAAAGACGACAATTTTTTCCTTAAACCAGAAACACATTCATTGTTGACTCAGTACATACAGTTAAAAATAAGAATGCACCTTACCCGGTACTGAAGTGTGAAAATCCCTACATAAAGCCGTTAGCAGCATGTGGTTCAGCCTCTCCCACTATCATGAATATTTCAGACTCAATGATCAGAGTTGACATCATTACACTCAACCATTCTGATTTGCCAAGCTGCTGTGCATCCATTGTTTATTTAACTGTTGTTTATCCTACCAGAGTGCGGGTTACATGCATGTGGGAAAAATCTTAAAGCACTAACAAAATTGGGCAGTGTAGAAACCACGAGGAAAGCTCCAGAGGATTAAGACTGAGGAACTGATGGAACTAAGTATCAATCAAAAGTAGTAGTCGAGACTTAGTGAGCTTAAAGGCTGATAAATTCCAAGGACCTGACAATCTACATCCCAGAGTTTTGAAAAAGTTGGCTTTAGTGATAGTGAATGTTTGAGTTATTATTTTCCAAATTCTCTGGGTTCTTAAATTGTTTCTGTGGACTGAAAAGAAACAAATATTGCAATCAGTTCTGGCCGCCCCATTATAGGAAAGGTGTGGAAGCTTTGGAGAGGGTGAAGAAGAGGTTTACTAGGATGCCGCCTGGATTAGAGGGCATGTGCTATAAGGAGAGGCTGGACAAACTTGGTTTGTTTTCTGTGGAGTAGTGCAGGCAGAGGAGAGATCTAACAGAAGTTTATAAGATTATGAGAAGCATAGAGTAGATAGCCAGTATCTTTTTCCCAGGGTTAAAATGTCTAAATACGAGAGGACATGCATTCAAGGTGAGAGGGGTTAAGTTCATAGGAGATGTGCAGGGTAAAGTTTTTACACAGAGGGTGGTGGGTGCCTGGAATGTGCTGCCAGGGGTGGTGATGGAAGCAGATACGATAGAGGCATTTAAGAGGCTCTTAGATAGGCACATGAATGCATTAAATACAAAATGATGGCACACAGGGTTAACCAGGTTATTGGAAGAAATCATGTCTTTAAATTCCTTTGGAATCCATGATAAGTAGTATATTGAGTTTTCATGTAGAATTGGCCCACTTATAGCAAAGATATCTTCTGTAATGATTTAATCATTTCACTGAAGTGATTCAGAGACATCAGATGGGCCTTAATAATGTGCATATTTTATGTGAATATTTAAGCAGCCAATAATTTATTGAAGTCTGAACTAAATTCTTAGTCATTACAAATTTTGAACAGAAACCCAACCTTTAATCATGAACTGACATTTATCGTTTTCCTGAGAATTGGATGACACTGTGAAGTACTGGCACTTAATGAAGCTTCACAGTCATTACTGCATTGTGTCTGCTATGCTTCTTCCTGGGATGTTCATTGTAAATGCTGACACAAAAAAAAATAGATTAACTGCCAGGTGTCAGCAAGTTATCCCCTTTACACTGAGCATCAAAAAAAATGGATTTGTTAACAATGTGGTGATCTTCATCCATAAATATTATTTCATTTCAAAACATTTTGGATTCCTGGACCCTGATTTTATCGGCAGCTCGACGAGACATGAGCAAGTTCGTGGAATTAACTGATGAGCAGATTAGGCCGATCTGTGTCTCAAGATAACTTGAACAGCAAATGGTTTCAGGAAAGACTTCTCCTTTATTCAATGGTTAAAGCTCAGTGGCAATGTCATCCAAGGGTGGAGTGAATAAAGAAGCGTCAGGAAATCAATCTAGATTCTTGTACATTGAAGTTTATCAAAGATTGGAACAGAGACTTGTGATTTCTGTGGGACTGCACGCGATTATTACAATGTCACAATACAGTCCCCACACTACAAATTATTGCAAAGTCCCAGTGACCCTACCCCTTAAAAAAATTCGGCGGTCCCTGTAACAGCTCACCTAAATTTATTCTGTTGTCTCCTAAACCCATTCCCCCTAAAAAAAATTGCACAGTCTCAGTGACCACCCTACAAACTATTGCACTGACCCTGTAAACAGTCCTGGTAAAATTTATTGCACCATCACACATTGAATCACTGCCATAGAGACCCTTTCCCCAACAACATATTGCACTGATGCTAGTGGATATCGAATTGCATGGTACAGTCTACCTTGTGTCAAGGGCACTGCACTCCACTCCACTCCCAGGGCTATCAGTCCCTGGTTAACTTGTTGGCTCTCATCTTTCAGCCAGCACCACCAAAACATGTGTCCTTCAGTTTCCCTTGTCCTCCGCCCTATCACAGACATTCCCTTTTGCGCTCTCAACCTGACTTCTTTCCCTGCAACAAAACCAATTTCTTTTCTAACTTTTCCCAGTTCTGATGAAAAGTCGCTGACCTTCAAAAATTCACTCTTGTTTCCCTCTCGACAGGTGCTGCCTGACCTGCCAATTACTTCCAGTATTTATGTTTATATTTCAGATTTCCAGCAGTATTTTGCCTTTGAAGTATTTTGCTCTTCTCAGGAAGTTCAATTAGTTATCTTAGGACATGGTACCACTCTTTTAATTACTCTTTATTTTACTTTCACAACTTCCAAAACTCATTACTGTATTCAGATATTATCTACACTTGATGAGCGTGGCTGGGATTCGATCCTGATGAACTCTACCCTGAGTCCCTGACTCAGGCTCTACTTCTTCAGTGGTTGGTCTCCACAGTCACTGCTGCTGATCATCCCGTAAAGGCAACTTCTTACACGTTTCTTCAGACACCTCCCAAGTTCTTTATTATCATTTACACAGCTGTAGTTCCAGTCCTTATCCATCGGAGTATGTGTTTCTTTCACTTCTTCAAATTCCCTCTGGTGCCGTCCAACAATTACTTCAACCATTCGGTTCCTTAATTATCAGATTATTTGTTTGTGCTTTTTGTAATTTACCAAATGGTTCTTTCCACAAGATGTCAGTTCCCAATCATCCCCATTTGCTTGTTCTGTCCTCACAGCGGGATGGTTTACAATGGGATAGTTCACAGGACTGTCAAGCTGTCTCAGCTCTGTTCTCAATTGTTATTGACCAGGTGTCAATTACATGACCATCCTTCGCTGTGTTACTTTGTTCTGTGGTTCCCAACATCTCTTCCCAGCCAGTAGATTATCCTCTCCAAAAACCTCACTGGATATTTGACATCTGTCTGGCTGCTACATTTGGTTTTTTGCTTTGGATTCTATCATCTGTAGTGTCTTATGTCTGCACTATTCTCTCCATATCCCCTCAGATCCCTCCAGATTCTGCCACTCACCTACTTGCGAGGGGCCAATTTACCTACGAACCCATGGGATAAAACCAGAGCAAGCAAAGGAAATCAATGCGGTCAAACTGCACACAGACATCAGCGGAGGTCAGAATTGAATCCAGTTCACTAGCTGTGCCCCTCCACCTAATTCCTATACTATTCACCCCTATTAATATCTTTACAATGTTCACATGTGAGAGAAGTCAGCAATGCTTTGGGCTCTCTATGCTTGTTGTGTTGGGATGCTACTGCAATTAATCAAAGCATTTCTTCGGGATTACTTTGAAACAGGTAAAAAATTTCTAATCATGGAAATGGAAAATTTAAGTCTGTTGTCAGTTCTGTGATGGATTTACCCAAGAAAGCAGCTTCCACTCTCCTCAGGACAATGAGTCATCCGATTAAAATCTAAGCTGTTGGTATTGCATCTGTCCAAAGCCAGCTTCTGTGCAAGGGCCATCAGAATGCTCCCTCTGGAATAACATCAAGATTACTTTCAATAAAATCAACCCCATTGCTGTGCTATAATGAAGCATGTAGAGATTTATTACAACTGCATCCTCTTCACCGTGACATACATCTCTCTAGGTAAGTGCGTGGTCTCTCAATATTTTAAAAATAAAGCCTCAGTCAGAATGACCAAAGTAGCGTAATCCTCAATAATCCTCTGTGTAAATTATTAACTATATCATGGAGTGTGTCATCCAAACTACTTGCATAATAGTATGATTTTAATTAATAATAATTTCAATTAGGGCATTTCTTATCATATTTTCACAATGAATGTGGTTTAGTGTTTGGATGCTCGTTTTGTGTTGTCTTGAAAGACGTTTTGTGATCCTATCATGGGCTGAATGCATGCATTTTCTTTTTCCTTGTTATATTTGCATTCATTATTGCTACATATTTCTACTATGCCAGAAATCTGTGTAACATTCTGAAATTATTACAGTGATCTAGCCAACTAGCCCTTCAATATACAAATATAATATGAAACTGCTTCCAAATAGTCAAAACTAATGTTGAATGAAGCCCAGTAATCACTTGATTGTGATGCAGAATAGAGCGATAATTATTTAAATTTTAAGTAATTTTAAATAAACTTTTCAGTGGATTGAGATAATTGTGTTAAGTTGTTTGCAGAGTCCCTAAAACTTGCATCTTGTCTGGAGACTTCTTGAATAACATGATGTTGAATTTCTCCCAGTTCAAGCAGATTATGCTCCCTATTTCTACGACAATGCACCAAACAGCACAAATGGGAACATGGCTATGCTGAGCATTCCTGAAGACACACCGAAAGGTAAGTGTAATAAATACTTCTATGGGCTCAGTGGTAAATTTTGCAAAGCTTGATCCTCTTTGACAGGGGTGTGAGATGGAAATTTACACACAAGCACCAATGTGTCTGATCCATGACTCTTCCACTTTTCTAGGTATGAAGATCAATTGTGGGAAAATGGAAATGATGCACTGACATTGCCATCCTATACAGTGATCTGTCCTGCTGGCAGCAAATGCTCCAGAGGAATAGAGTCCTGCACACTTGCTGAGATTATACAGGGCTTTGGACTTTTGTGACTATAGGTTAACTATAATAGGTTGGACAAACTCGTGTTGTTTTCTCTGGAGCAGTGGAGGCCGAGGGCTGATAGAAGTTTATAAGATTATGAGATATAGATAGAGTCGACAGCTGGTATCTTTTTCCCAGGGTCGAAATGTCTAATACTAGACGGCATGCATTTAAGGTGGGGGGTAAGTTCAAAGGAGATGTGTGGGGCAAATTTTTTACACAGAGAGTGGTAGGTGCCTGGAATGCACTGCCAGGGGTGGTGGTGGAGGCAGATGCAATACAGGTATTTAAGGGGCTCTTAGATAGGCACATGGATGTGCAGAAAATGGAGGGATATGGACATTGTGTATGCAGAAGAGATTAGTTTAGTGAGGCATTTAATTACTAGTTTGGCACAACATCGTGGGCCGAAGGGCCTGATCCTGTGTTGTACTGTTCTATGCTCTATGTTTTATGTATAGAAGGAAATACTTACCTTGGATTTAGTGCAGGGTAGATCAATTCCTAGGATGAGGAGTTGTCTTATTAGAGCCATAGAGTTATACAGCACAAAAACAGGACCTTCAGCCCAATTCATCCATGCTGACCAGGGCACCTTTCTAAGCTAGTCCCATTTGGCTGCATTTGGGCCATGACCCTCTAAACCTTTCCTTTTCATGAACCTGTCCAAATATCTTTTAAATGTTGTAATTGTACCTGTTCCTACCGCTTCCTCTGGCAGCTCGTTCCATATACCCGCCACCCTTTGTGCTGAAAAACTTGCCCCTCGGGTCCCCTTTAAATTGTTCCCCTCTTACCTTAGACCTATGCCCTCTAGTTTTAGACTCTTTTTCCCAGGGTAATGAAGACTGTGACCACCCACCTTATCCATGCCCCCCATGGTTTTATAAACCTCTCCAGTGTCACCCCTCAGCCTCCTTTGCTCCAGGGAAAACAGTCCCAGCCTATCCAGCCTCTCCTTATAACTCAAGCCCTCCAGTCCTGACAACACCTTTTTGAAGCTTTTCTGCCTCTGTAGCTTAATCACATCCTTCTTATAGTATGGTGACCAGAACTGCACACGACAGTCCAGGTGTGGCCTCACCATCTTGTACAACTGTAACATGATGCCCCAACTCTTGTACTCAATGGCCCCTCCGATGAAGGCAATCATGCCCCTTGCCTTCATCACCACCCTGTCTACCTGTGTTGCCACTTTCAGGGAACTATGTACTTGTACCCCCAGGTTTATCTATTCTACAACACTCTCCAGGGCCCTGTCATTTCCTGTGTAAGACCTGCCCTGGTTTAACTTTGTAAAATGCTTATGAAGAGAGAATCCATAAGATTGGCCTGCACTCATTGGAGATGAAGAATCTAGGCAATGGTATATACATTGTTCACTGTAATGTCTTCTTGATGATATAAACTCTAGATTTTGAATCCCTCCCTAGGATCCCATCTATACACTTTAAATGGCACAGATCTGGAGGGAAATTCTGTTACATATGACATGACATTTGAACCAGGATCAAAAAACTATTTTGCAGTGGATCCACAAACTGGAAATGTCACTTTGATAGAAGAGCTGGACAGAGAGGTAAGGCTACTTTCTGCTTCATTTACAGTGATTGCTAGAATTTAATCAAAACACTGAACGCGGAAGGAGGCCATTCAGCCCATTGTATTTTTACTGCTGGTAACTTTCAATTGGGCTTTCCACTCTAATCCCATTTTTCTGCCATCTCTCCAATGTTCTTTCTCACAAATTTATCCACATTCCTCATTAAATATATTTAAGACAGTTAGATAGATTTTTGCATAGCAGGGGAAAACTTCCCTGCACCCTCACCACAAAATTCAGCGTCAGAAATTTGCAAGGGAACATCTAAACAAGCCTGATGCATTTTGGAAACCGATTAAGTTAAAATAGAACTTTTTGGCCGCTATGAGCAAAGATATGTTTGTAGAAAAAAGGGTGCAGAATTTCATGAAAAGAACACCTCTCCAACCGTTAAGCATGGGGGTGGATCGATCATGCTTTGGGATTGTGTTGCAGCCAGTGGCACAGGGAACATTTCACTGGTAGAGGGAAGAATGAATTCAATTAAATACCAACAAATTCTGGAAGCAAACATCACATCGTCAGTAAAAAAGCTGAGGATGAAAGGAGGATGGCTTCTACAACAGCATAACTATCCTAAACATACCTCAAAATCCACAATGGACTACCTCAAGAGGCACAAGCTGAAGGTTTTGCCATGGCCCTCACAGTCCTAAACATCATCGAAAATCTGTGGATAGACCTCAAAAGAGCAATGCATGCAAGACAGCCCAAGAATCTCACAGAACTAGAAGCCTTTTGCAAGGAGGACTGGGCGAAAATCCCCCAAACAAGAATTGAAAGACTTTTAGCTGGCTACAGAAAGTGTTTACAAGCTGTGATACTTGCCAAAGGGGGTGTTACTAAGTACTGACCATGCAGGGTGCCCAAACTTTTGCTTTGGGCCCTTTTCCTTTTCTGTTATTTTGAAACTATAAAAGATGGAAATAAAAAAGTAATTTTGCTTAAAGTATTAAAGAAATGTGTCATCTTTAACTTTATGCCTTTTGGAAATCAGGTCATCTTTTGTTCGCTTAGTTATTCACAGTAACCGAAATTTTGACCGGGGTGCCCAAACTTTTGCATGCCACTGTATATTTGATAAGCAATGGGCAAAAGCTTTTTCAGGGTTGATGAGACCTTGGTGCTGAGGTTACATTTAGATCAGCTAAATTTTATTAAATGATGGGGCAGGCTTGAGGAAAAATGTGGCCTACTCCTGCGCCTAATTGGTACTTTCATATGTATGACTCCAGCCATTTTGTTTCGTCCACTAATATTTAACTGCGTTTCTTCTTACAGAAAGAAGATGAAATTGAGGTCCTGGTCAGTATTTCCGATGGTGTGAATAAAGTAAGATTTCTGACACTTATAAAATGAACTATTTATGACATAAGAACATAAGAAATATGAGTAAGAGTCAGCAAAATGGCTCCTTGAGCCTGCTACACTCTTCAACAAGGTCATTTTTAAAGTTATTCATGGTTGGGATGTGGGTGACTCTAATAGGGCCAGATCTGATTGCCCTTCCTTACCTGACTTGTGAATGAGCCACCTTCTTGAACTGTTCTAACTCATGTGGTCGAGGTTCTCCCACAGTACTGTTGGGGAATTCCAGGACTGTGCCTGGTGACAATGAAGGAACAATGATATGCTTCCATGTCAGGATGGCGTGTGGCTTGGAGGTGGTGCTTTTTCCATTGGTCTGCTGCCTTTGTCTTTCTTGCTCCTAGAGGCTATGAGTTTGGGAGGTTCTCACGGGGTGCCCTGTGCATTTGTAGTTAATACATACTACAGTCTCCATACACAGGAAACCTCCCTTCCCTGACTAAATCCCACATGGTAATTCCCCTATGGTCTGTTTCTTCTGCAGCATTTTTCATACAGAGAGTTAGATAAATATAAAAGGCTTAGATTTGGATCTTAGCAGCCTTGGGTAATATGCTTATTGATTGCAATATTACCACATATGTCTTTGTTTTAGTCAAGATCAAATAAATAGAGGTTTTGAAGACCAAATATATCTATTGGTTCCAGAGGGCTTTGTACTTCTTTTATTGCTCTGCCTGCACTTAAGTTGATTTCTTCATTCTCTCTATAATTGTTTAGAATTTTGACTTCAACTCAAAAACTAATAGAACTGATTACCCAATCTCAGCCCCAGCATGCTTCTCTCAGTGTTGGTTTAGGGTCGGATTGGGTGTGTATTCCTGCAGAACATCTGAGTTCGTGTCAGAATGGGTCAGGTTGAGTTGCGTTGGCTCAACTCACAACCTTACCTGGTGAATGTGACTGAGTGTCAGTGGGTAGCAACTATATTAGGCAGGCACCTGACTTTACCTTGGTTTGGAGGGTGATTTTTGGGTGTTAGCTTCATGTTTGCTCTGATGCAGGCTGGGGTTTCTGCCCAGAGAGTGGACGAAGGATATTGCCGGGATCATGGAGCACTTTCCCAGCAGCTTTTTTCAAGTTTGCCTCAGTGCTTCAGTCAGGCAGTGACATCTGTCCATGGGGAGTGGACTGAGGGCTTCTCACAGACAGGGAGGGCCTTTCTCAGGCACAGATGGCAAGGTATCAGTAACTGGGCAGAATATTCTGTAAATGCCTCTAGATTGGGGTTGGGGTTGGCCATGGTCAGACTGGGTCAGATTTGCTTTTATACTCGAGCAGACTTCAAATAACCAAGCCAAAATAAATGCTTCATTCCCCAATCTTGGCAGCACTCCTGATTTGCCTTACTACCATATCAAGACGATAGAATGTCAGGAAATTCTTCCCATTCTCCTCTGAATTATTCTCAGTTATCACAGTGAGGGTGAGGCCAAGAGACAGTGGTAAGTGTGGAGTAGAGGCAGAGTTGGGAGGGAGATGGTTAAGTAGATATTGAATATGATGAGCTAATTGTTGCCATGAAGGAGTTCAGGCTGAGTGAGACCAACATGTAAAGAAGAAAGACAGGAGTTTATAGCTAGATATTCAACAAGTGTAAAGGGCACTTAGGATTGAATCATAGAGTCTGTCAAACATGGAAGGAGGCTATTCAGCTCATCAAACATATGCTAGCTCTCTGTTTGTCAGTCCCATATCCAGTTCGTTCCCCTTAGACCTTCAATCTTTCTCCCCCAAGTGTCTATTCCCAAACCAAGCTACTCACTACATGGAAGAGATTGTTCTCATATCATGGGAAGGGTCTTTAAACCTGTACCTTCTGGTTCTTGGTCCTTCAACCAGTGGTTTCTCTTGAACTGGACCCCTCAAAATCACCAAAGAAATGTGTAGTAATTTCTGACATGAGGATACGTGGTTTGGAATTGTAGCAGTCTGTGCTAGACAAAAGGCACAAGTAATCTCACGGGGGAATTTCCTGCTGCCAGCAGCCTTTATTCTAATCGACCCAGTCTGCACCGAAGTGCAGAATGGAAAGAAGATAGTTTTCTCCCTTCTCAAGTAAAGAACAAATTAACAATCATCTTGTATCACAGAGTAGACAATATCTTTATTAAGCAATATTTAAAAATAAATGTTATGTTTTATTTTACATTGAATTACAATTTTATTTAGACATCTGTATTATACATTCAACATCACAGTGGTTTTTCAGTGTTTGTTAATATTATGACTTTGTACAGAGGTTTCAGTGATGACTCACTTTCTGGATTAGCTAGGAGCAATACAAAGAAAGTATTATAGCTCAAAACTAGACAATGGAGGGCCTTCAGCGAACAAAACTGCTGTAAAGTTGTAAAATGACATGCCACAGAGTCATAGTGTCACAGCATGGAAAAAGGCCATTTGCCCCATCACATCATCGCTGACCAGTGGATGCCTATTCATACTAATGCCATCTTTCAGCTCTTGGCCTGGAGCCTTCTATGTCTAAGTGATTCAAATGCTTGACTAGGCACTTCTTAAATTCTGTCAGCAACTCTGCTTCAATAATTCTCTCCGGTAGTGTGTTCCAAGTTCCCCTCAGAACCCCTCTAAATCCCTTACCCTTTACCCTAAACCTGTGTCCTCTCATTTTATTCACCTTTGATAAGGGGGAAAGTTTCCTGGAGTCTACTTTATCCATACCCCTTATAATTTTATATATCTTAAATATAAATATATCTCCTCTTAACCTCTTCCTCTCCAGGGAGAACAGACTCAGCCTCTCTGGTCTCTCCTCAAAATTAAACTGCTTCATCCTGGACAACATCTTGGTGAATCTCCTCTGCACCCTCTCCAGTGCTATCACACCCTTCCTTTAGTGTGGTGACCAGAACTACATGCAGTGCTCCAGCTGAGGTCTGATCAATGTTCTATAAAGTTGGAGCATAACATCCCTGTGACTAATGAAGGCCAGTATCCTATCTACCTTCTTAACCCACATCAGCTACCTTCATTGCCACCTTGAAGACTCTTTGGACTTGCACAGCAAAGTCCCTCTGTTTCTCAATGCTCCCTAGGACCTTACCATTAATGGTGTACGTCCTAGCCTCATTTGTACTCCCAAAATGTATGACCTCCCATCTGCAGTTTTGCAGTCCACTTCACCAACACATCAATATTCCCCTGTAGCCTAAGACTACCCTCCACGCTGTCAACAACTTGACCAACCTTTGTGTCAGCTGCGAGTTTATGAACACATTTGGGAAATATTTGGGAAATCAGGTCATCTGGAAGTTTATCTACATACAGTATCTTCATTTTACAAACACACTTGACAAATATTTTGCCTTTGTAATTTAGGGTTAATAAAATTCTATCACTCTTTATTCATTTAATAGAACCTGCCTGGAATGTCTGCCTGAAAAGCAATGTAACACACATTGTGTTGCTGGATGGCTTCTAATCAGAATTATCTTCTGAACAAAAATCACCACTGCTTATTGATTTTAGTGAATGTATTGCACAGAATTTGTAATATCTTTTTATTCTGCATTTCTTTCTAAATGAGCTTTCGGATACTGCCCCACTTTAATATTCAATAACAAACCCTTTGTGAACATAGAATATCGAGCAGTACAGCACAGGAACAGGCCCTTTGGCCCATGATTTTGTGCTGAACTAATTAAACTACAAATTAAATGCCTAACTAAACTAATCCCTTCTGCCTACACAAGGTCCATATCCCTCTACTCTCTGCACATTCACATGCCTATCTAAGTGGGTCTTGAACGGCTCTATCGTACCTGCCTCCACCACCACCCTTGGCAGCGCATTCCGAGCACCCACCACTCTCTGTGTTAAAAAAAAACTTGCCCCGCACATCTCCTTTGAACTTACCCCCCTCTCACCTTAATTGCATGCCCTCTAGTATTAGACATTTCAACCCTGGGAAAAAGATACCGACTGTCCACTCCATCCATGCCTCTCATAGTCTTATAAACCTCTATCAGATCTATCTTTGTGCTTATAGGTTATTGAAAAGGTTCGAATACTTGTTACTGATGCCAATGATGAGAGGCCAGAGTTCATTAATACACCTTACATCATTAATGTCCCTGAGGTAAGTTGCTTTTCAAAGTTTGAGTTCCTCAGTTAGTATTTATTGCAAAAGCTTTTGACAATTAGTGGTTTTTTTTGGATTGGATAGAACACACCACCAGGTGCCAGTATCTTCAAGGTACACGCAGTGGACAAAGACAATGGATCTGGAGGCAGCGTCACCTACTTTCTGCAGGTTGGTCTTTCTAACAAAGGGTCTGAGGTGAATTAAAAGAAACGTATGGATCACCCAGGTGACCTTAGGACACGGGAAATAACTGAGTGGTTTGGACTTGCATTCCAACTCAATGGTCAGATGGTCAAGTGAAATTCTTTCCACACAACAGATGATGTTGGGAGCAATTTTAACAAGCTGATGGTATAATATGGGAATCTTATCCTTTACCGTAGGGTTCCAAAGCACAGCAGTTATCACATTTGCCTTGCATATGAACGGTCTTCAGTTTGATTGTAGGTGGAAAGAGAATTATGTAGCAGATGTAGAACAGTTGCCTCATGGCTCCAGTGACCTGGATTCAATGCTGATCTCCATATTCTCCCTGTGACCCCACAGGTTTTCTCCAGTTGCTCCTGGTCCTCCCACATCGCAATGGTCTACCAATGTTGTCACTTGGCTACTGTAAATTGCCCCTAGTGTGAGTGGTTCAATCTGGGGACAGTTGATGGGAAGGTAGAACGAATAGAAAATGAGATTGGTGTAAATGGCTGCTCGATGGTCAGTTCAGAATCAGTGGGCTGAAGGGCCTTTTTCTCTGCTGTATGACTCAATGACATTTCCCCACTCTCAGCTTTGTTTTCTAATAAGTTCAAGGAAAGGAGTTTGGGGGGGAAGTGTAAAGCAGGTTACTTACTTATTGAGAAAATAAGATTGTCACTTATATCGTGACTTCAGGCCAATGAAAAACTTTGAAAGTGTAATCACATTTTTAATATAGGAAATCTGCAGTAAACTCCCACACAAAGTAACATGATA